>NW_020837969.1:26826084-27260839 GCF_003676395.1 Aethalodelphis obliquidens | reverse complement strand
GGGAAGCCCACAAATACCTTTTAAAGTACAAAGAAAATTATCTTAGAAGACTAGGAGGGTCTTGCAGCACTTCAGGTAAACCAGAAGGACCCACAAGAGGGCTGCCTGGTCAACAAAATGGATGTTGATAACCATTCAAATGAATGCCCTCCTAGAACGATCACAGAAGGAATGAGATGCAGACTTCAGAGAGATGGGCCTAATTCTAGCAGTAAGGGAGGAAAAATAACAAAGGGGAGCAGAATGGAAGTCAATATTAATGCCAGAATGGGTGATCAAAGCATCCAGACCCTGGGCTGTGAAGCTTGAAAGAAATGAAAAGATACATACGTATAATCCTTCATTTATTTTTCCAGCCTGAGTCTGTGGAGAAAAATAAACAGGAAAGAACTTCTATCAATGGAGCCTGTCTTAATTTGCAGGAGAAGGCATGAATTTCACATGAGGCTCAGCTAGAACAAGAGGTCTTGAAGAAGGCAGGGCAGGAGAAAACAGAAGGGAAACTTGGCTTGGTAACAAACTAAGGGAAGACAGACACTTGTCAGTGGTGGTGCTGAGGACAGACATGGCTCTGAGCCTTTGTCACGAGGTTCCAAGTTAAGACCAGAGCGTGCTCAAGTTCTGTCACAGGAAATACCCTCTCTCCCATCTGTCTTCATACACACTCCCCGAGTTACATTCCTGGGAAAATACTGATATAAATGAAAGATCAGATAGTCATCCAATTTTCGAGTTGGAAGAAAATTTTGTAAGCATTTCATAAGACACTTTAATAGCTAGATGAATAAACTAATACCCAGAGAGGTGAGGTGTCTAGTTGATGTCGCAGCCGAGCCAGGACTAGAGCTCAGGCACCGCTTCCTCGAGGATGGGATCCGTGGATCCCAGTATGCCTGCCAAGGCCCACGTCCCAACTCCCTGGTTCTCAACAGTTGTGTCTGCAGCAGAGTCATTTGGACGCTTGTCTAAAGGGGACCGCAGCAACACTGCTCCTGAGGCAACAGCAAGAGACAGCACGCAGCCCTGAGCCAGGAAGAACCACTCCAGCTCTCACAGCATTGAGACAGGCTGGGACGTGGGACCCTTAGCTGCAGCGCTGCAATGCCTGCACCTGGACAAACATCTCCTCATGCAACAAACTACAAAGAAACGGTAAGGGGCTGAAAATAACTGTGCGTATGCACAGTTGGGGCAAATTCTGGAAAAGATACAAAGAGACCAAAAAGCCCAACTGCCACTTCTGAAGAACAAAAGTCTGGAGCAAAAGCAGGGCACTGCGCACGCCACCTGCACTCAACACCACCAAAGGGGTGGGCAAAACACCTAGGCCCCCCCTCCCGCCCCACCCCTGGACGCATCCTTACCCTCACCCCATTTAAGTCATCAGCTCACCCCCCTTGGGGAGCAAGCAAGGGAACCTGTTATTTGTTCCTCCTCCCACTGCTGCAGCAGGGGCCCCAGTGAAGCCTTGGCTCAATTTCTCGTCTGGCCTCTGACCAATTTCTATTGATTAAGGAGGCCAAGAAACATGGTTGGTAACAGCATCACCACTTTAAATCCAACAGCAGAGATGTTAATTGAGGTCTCTGTGTGTAAGGTGCTGCCTGTTGATGGAATCACAGATGAAAAACACTGCCTTCAAACAGCTTCCAATCCAGTAATACACTTCTTATTTCAGGCCAAGCATCCAGTGGGTACTCTATAAACTGAAGTTGAAAATGATGTTGCTAGAACCTGCCAACTGGTGCTCAGCACACGCTCCACAGTCGAAACGAAGGCTACCTCTCCAAGCATAATATGGGTTGCAAACCCCCTACATATGCTCACAACAGAAATGAGGATGGGTCTGGTCGTAAGCACAGTGTCAACAGCATGAATCTATGCCACAGTTTTTCAAAACCCTGAAGAACAAGAAATTAGGACCTAGACCCATTTGTCCCCACCTCCCTGTTAAAACAAAATGCAAAACACAGAAGGTTCTGTAATTCCGGAAGAAGGTGCCCAACGTGCCTCCCCCGCTTCTCCCACACACCTGTTCAGAGGGGTCAGGCCTGGGCTATGGTTGGGTCCTTTGGGAAGGGCTGTTCAAAGCTAGAGTCACGAGAAGCCTGCAGCTCTTTAAAAGGATCGAGGCCCCACACACCAAGTACAGAAGCACAGGCGAGCACGACGTTCGAGTCCTGGGACAAAGGCAGCGCAGGGAGGGAGGTGGCCAGGCTCTGGGCGGCTGTGGTCACTGCTCTTATGTCACCTTTGGGGCATGCATTTGATTGCTGTGTGTGCACGCCTAGCAAAAAGGGACAGGCCATGGAGAAAACTAGGTGTGCAGCCATCCCAGACTCACCCTGTTTTGTCTTATCATCTCATCAGGGTGCTATTTTTATTTTGGCCGTGCCCTGCGGCATGGGGCATCTTAGTTCCCCGACCAGGGATCGAACCCGCGCCCCCAGCAACGGAAGTGCTGAGTCTTCACCACTGGACCGCCAGGGAAGTCCCGGGGTGCTCTCATTCTGCTGGTCACTGTTAGCATCAAGGGGAGACTCCTGAGTTAAACTCCTCTATTTAACATTTTTCTGAATGCTTAGGAAACATGAAACAAAAGCAAATCCAACCACACACACACTCTACTCCTTACTCCTGGATATCCTTTCTTATTCCTCCAAATGTTGGAAGTCCAGATTCTGCCTCCCAAACTCCACTGGGGGCTGGGGGGGACGCTGACCTCAGTCCGTTTCTTCCCTACAATTTAATCCCCCATGATTTCAGTAATTCACATGATGAATGACGTCACCCACTGGGGCTCAGATTATCAACTGCAACCACCTATGGAGATTTTTATGATTCATCCTTCTGGTGGGCCTCCTTTCCACCACTGTAAAGCAGTTTAGTTCACTAAAGCCTTATATAACATTTTATTGGGCTTCCCTGGTGGTGCAGTGGTTGCGAGTCCGCCTGCCAATGCAGGGGACGTGGGTTCGAGCCCTGGTCCAGGAAGATCCCACATGCCGCGGAGCAACTAAACCCATGCGCCGCAACTACTGAGCCTGCGCTCTAGAGCCCATGCTCTGCGGTGGGAGAGGCCACTGCGGTGAGAGGCCTGTGCACTGCAATAGGGGGTGGCCCCCACTCGCTGCAACTGGAGGGGGCCCACGGGCAGCAACGAGGACCCAACGCAGCCAAAAATAAATTAACTGATTAAAAACAAAAACTTTATTAGTCAGGATAGTTTGTCTTAGCTACTGCAACAAACCATGAAATCTCAGGGACCTCCGACAATCAAGGGCTATTCCTTGCTCACAGAAAATCCAAAGCAGGTCAGTGGGGGTGGGTCTCCATCCAGGACTCGGGGACCCATAATCCTGCCATCTTGTGAGGCCACCATCTCAACAGGTGGCCTTCAAGTTTGCTGAGGCAGGGAAAGTGAGAAGGCATCCCACTGGCTTTTAACTACCTTGACCCAGAAATAAGGCATCATATTTATGTTCAGGGGCCAGAATTAGTCCCATGGCTTTACCCTAACTGCAAGAGAGACCAGTAAAAATAAGGAAGCACATGGACTATTCAATGTGCACGGACCCTAAGAGAGCAGTAATTATTTGCATATAATAGTAGCATATACATCATATCTGGAAGGATCTTTTATCCATATTCCCATAACCCACATCTCAACAGTTGTCATCTCTCTTTTGGGAGCTAGGAAACATTCTCTTCCGGTGCTCTAATGAGGTGTGGGTAAGTTGAAAATCGTTTAAAAAATCCAAACCAACCAAAACAATGCCAAACGGAAAGAAATCCTTGTTTATGCACGTACTAAGGACCAGAAAGTAGAAAAGAACTGCGGTAAACAATCAGGAAAGGGGTGAGTAGAACATAAAAGGAAAAATCCCAAGTGGTAACATCTCTGATGAACAGATCACATGTATTTGCACCTGAATGTCAATCTCCTACGGTCCAAGTACACACACACACCCCCAAAACACCACCGTTACACTGTCAGTTGTTTGCTCACATGGCAGGCTCTTAATACTCCAAAGCGAATGGAATCTAATTGTTATCCTGGTGGTTTCTCATCTCCACCAATCGGGGTCCTTAGTTGAGAATGCTGACTTAAAAAGCTTAGATGTCCTTCACATCATTCTTAGAGCTGTAGAGGGCTCTTGAGCTTGTGAAGGGAACTCTTTCAACTTCTGGATGAGCGCCCCTTATTGTGCAATGGTTGGGAAACAGTAAGAATCTGAGGAATAGGCTCATCACTCACCCTTCTTATCATCCATCCAACCATCCATCTAAACATTCAACAAATATTGAACGCTTGCCCTAGGCCAGGTACTAGTCTAAAGTTTGCTGATATAGCAGTGACTGAAGCTTACAAAAATCCCTGTTTTCATGGAATTTACCTTCTAGAATAAATCTGGATTCCACAGTTTATAAGACACCTTTCTAGCTGGGCATTTCCTTTCATCTTCCTTTTCTTCCTGACCCCCCACAGGTGAACCAGATAGGCCTATTTCCAGATCCTACACCCTCTTATTCTTCCCATGTTGTCAGTTGAGATTGACCTTTTTCCTTGTAATCGAGGTCATCAGCACATTCGTTTCTTGGAGGCTCTGTCACCAACTGTCAGGGCAATCACACTGAACGAAACACTACATTCTACGACGGACAACTTGAATATTATTTCCACATCCTGTTTTGCCTGGCTCATTGCTCTGTCAGCGTGACAGGAGGACAACTCAGTTTCACCTCTTATTTCTGTTTGCTACTCACACACCTGTGCCATTGAACCTGCGTGGAAAAGTTGGCTTCCAACACTCCACCTTTATGCCATGCCTTCCATCCCGGTGTCATTATTTACTATCTTTCATTCTTTCTCAAATCTCTACTCAGAGTTTCACGTCACGGTAGGTAACTTATCATGGAAAGATCCAGGGTGAGAGGAAACTTGGGATCTATACTTATCTTGGCAACTAAATACTTGTTACTTTAAGCAAGTCACTTTTCCTACTTTTTTGCTTCAAGAGGAATCTTGGTGCAAATTTTGAGCCAAGAACATTTTCTCCCTCTTTTGTTTACCAAGGGGTGATGGAGAACACACGCTCTATTTTAATTTTCCCAGAATGGTCTATTTCCCACATCCCTTCCCATAAGCAGGCTTATCACTCTTGTTGGACTATGTCTTAGTTTCCATTAAAAACACAAGTTACAGTTCATAAGGTGCTTACCAGGGCATTCTATATTCAGATCAAAAGCTTCACACTTTTCTCAAAGTTGTTTTTTTTTTTTCTAAATAGTTCTTTTTCTAGCTTCTTCCCACTCCATTCATCGCAACTTAAGACCACGTATCAACTTACTGCCAATCCTGCCATCCTACTCATGTCTCCAGGAATTATTCACATTCCCTCATTTGTGGACTGCTCTCCTGGTCCGATGCTCACCAAATGCGCTCTCTCTCTCTCTCTCTCTCTCTCTCTTATTAGTGCAGGTTTGAAACTACTGCTGCTCAACTATTATATATAGAATGGATTAACAACAAGGTCCTACTGTACAGCACAGGGAACTATATTCACTATCCTGTAATAAACCATAATGGAAAATATGAAAAATATAGATGTATAACTGAATCACTTTGCTGTACAGAAAATTAACATAACACTGTAAGTCAACTATACATCAATAAATTTTAAAAAAATAAACTACTGCTACCCAACTGTTGTATACAGAATGGATAAACAAGGTCCTACTGTATAGCACAGGGAACTATATTCCATATCCTGTGATAAATCCTAATGGAAAAGAATATGAAAAAGAATGTATGTATACGTGTAACTGAATCACTTTGCTGTACAGCAGAAAATAACAACATTGTAAGTCAACTATACTTCAATAAAATAAATGTTTAAAAAATAAACTGCTCACTCCTGCACTGGCACCCCCCAACCCCAACTATGCCCCCAAGGCCTACACAACACCGACACCCGCTCTCCTTCACTGTGAAGCTTCTCCCGACCTGTGGGAATAGTGAAGTGTTCCTTGAGGTGACCCTCTGGTCTAATTACACAAATCTCAAGACTCGTCTTACTTCCTTATAGTAGATGCGGTCCCTAGTTTCTGCTTCAGTGGAAAACTTCATTTAAACACTATACACTTGAGGTCTGGCTTACAGTCTCCTTAAACTTTGCTCTTGTTGTCTTAACTCCTTAAAGACAGAGACTATGAAAATCCGACAGCTCTCCTTGTCCAGCACTGAACCATAAAGCAAACACTGAAGTGTCTGCTTGTTTTAATTTATAGAGCCATCAAATGGTTGGCCGTGATCTACCATAAGGCTTCAGTATATTTCACTGTAGTGGCAGCTTCCTCTTCTGATAACTCAGTGGATCTTTAAATACTCAAACACTGCAGTGCACCATAGCCCTCAGGCAAAAATGTGTCCACCAGTAAACGTCTGTTTAATTTATTAAGTAAAACAAAAAAGTGGTTGTCTACTGCATCTCCAATAACATCCCTAGATCCCAGAATACTGGATGGAGGAAACAGGGATACTACTAGCAACAGAAAGATGTAATATGACACTATAGGATAAAAGCATCAGTAGGATGTTTTTACTATGCTTCTTCTGGTATGAATTGCTTTAAGGTCCACTAGGGAACTTGAATTAATACAGTAAAAAACTATGTAGTGTCTTCCCCAATGTTTTTTATGTTGGGTTGCAAGGTTGGGTTGCAATTCATTTTAATTATAAGAGCTTTCATTGAATGCTTTCTTAACTAAAATATGATGAATTTTATGCAATGCCTTCCAGGTGCAGGGATGGGGATGGCAAGAAGGTGCTTTGCCTACTTCCTGAATTCTCTATTCCTGGTGAAACATTTTAATCAAATCTACTACAGCATACAACAAATGAAGAAAGATTTGTTAACTTAAGGAATCTCTTGAAACGTCATTCCTTGGATATTGAGGGTTTGAAATAACTGAGGTGATGAGGGTGTTAGTGTCTAAACATTATCACCTTTAGATGCAGAGGAAGGTCACCAAATATTCCTTCTCAAGCAAGGACTCCGAAGGAGGGGTGTGAGTTGGGTAGACAGCTGTGATCAAGGAATGGGCTCCATGCTACTAGAAACGGGAAATCCAGGTTCAAGTGCTGGGACCTCTATTAGCTTGCAGTGTGAACTTAAGCGTATTCTTGAAAACTTTGAGTCAGTTTCTGTAGTTGTGAAATGAGAACTCAGAGTTGTTGCAAACTTAAGTGAGATAATCTCTATGGAAGCACATTTTAACGACACACAGAAGATAAAAGTCCTTGAGGGGGCAGGGCGGGGGAATTGTTCTCAAAGCTGCCAAGTTGTGCTTCAGTCAATGCCGTACCAACCCCCACTAAGTCTTTACACTAAATATACGTCTGTCTGTCTTCCTTACCCAGCTAAACCATAACCTCCTGAATGAGAGTCACCGTTGATTTCCCAGAGTGCCATAACCAGAAGCAAAGATGCTTAAAAAATGTCCGCTGTATTTATGAAGAGAATTACATAGATATGTTTTGGTCACAAAAGCATATTTAAAAGAGTAGAGTCTGTCCGTAAGATCCTGCACACCACCTTGTGGTGTCTCTAAACCATTTTGTGCAGGCCTACATTAATACATGTCTCAGTTATAATTATTAGAAGTTTGTCTTCTCGATTACTAGCTACATGTATTTTACTGTTTTGTCCTTAGCTCCTGGCTGATTATTTGTTCATGATGTTACTTAATATTCTGCTGGAAAGTCATTTTAAAATCAAATCCAAAGCGTAGTTACTGAGACCAGTGATCTGCTCAACACTGTTTACAACATCCTTCGTCAATGGTACCCAGAAGACAAGGAAGGAGTGGGTGAGCAGTTATGTAGCCATCACTCACTCAAGAAGGGCAGGAAGGTCCAACATTCTTTCCTTCATTCCCATTCCCCAAGAAAATGCATCTGCCATATTCCTAAATCTCTCCCATCATATTTTGAGATTTCTTCTTAAGGTGCAAAAACTGATGTATGTCAGGCATAAGTGTAATAATGGGGTTGGGAGATCTGATTTTGAGCTGAAAACCTTATATTGATCATTCAGGTCTTCTTGGGAGAATGCATTATAGTTTCCTTTAAATGCCCTTCTTCAGTTGCATGGAACTATTATGCAGACTCATGACATCTACATTTCTGGCTTCTCTGCCAGATAAGGGAGTAGTGAATGCTATCAAGCTCCTGGAATGGTAGGCAAATTAAGGTATAGAAATGATAAACAGGGAATCTGAAGTTGAGTTACTCCGAGTTATTAAATCAAGGCTGCATAGTTCCCCCCACCCCCAAATATATTTATACGGTCAATATGGGCTGTTCCAGTAAAACGTGACACTGTTTTTGGGAACTTATAGGTTCCTTAGCTTAGGTCCTGAAAACACTCTTTAATCACATTCTTTGAATACCACCTATGCATAGATACTAGCCCAACTGCTTTCTACGCATGACTTCACTGACTAACTTGCAAGATAATACAATTAGGCAAATATTATTCCTACTTCAAAGATGAAGAAAATGAGCTTCATGGAGCCTAAATGAATCGCCTAAGTTGAAGTCGAATCTGGTTGGCTCCAAACTTTAACCAAGTATATATTACCCTGATAATTAGAAGTTTTTACGCACGCCAGTCTGAAATTGAATGTTCATAAAACCTGTTTTCTCTGTGATCAGAATAGGTTAATAGCTCCCATCAGCTCCCATCACATCACTAGAGCATTTTTAACTTGCTGAGAAAGGTGTAATAATAGATAATATGAGATAATCAGCTACCACCCTCTACAACTCCCACCTTGCACACGAGGCATGCATGTTTTCTTTTTCTCTCTGCAGAGGCCCCTTTGACTACTTTTCGCCCATTTCTAACTCCAATTAACAATGGCTCTCCCATTTCCCAAGCACTCCTACCCCCTCACTTTTCTTCTAGCCCACCTGTGAATACAGCGTGCTGAAGAGAAGAAACCTAATTAAAAAGTCCTCGGCACTATCCTGTGGAAATTATACCTACTTTGCCAGGAGGTGTTCAGAAACTATGTGTTGTTCCTTGGGAATGACAGCAAAATGGGACTCTAGTCACTTTGCAAGATTAGAAGGCCCAGAGCAATTTGCTGCCACTGGCCAGATGAGAAGCCAATAGTGCTGGAAACCATTCTGGGTGGTGACGTAACTTGAAGGAATGAAGAATCTTGACTTCCATCAATACAATCCCTCTAGGAAGGAGAGGCCACAGACAATAGCACTACCAACATGGGGAATCACAGCTGTGCAAAAGAGCGCTCAGCACTTAATACCCAACTTAAACAACTCGTTTTTCCTGTTTCCATTTATCTGAGGGTTCGTTTTCACGTGTTCTCAATGATTATTCACCACTCTAGCGTTGCCAAACTCTGTGCCTCCAGGTTAAGTTAGTTTCATCAACTATTGAGTTAAGAGCGCCATCTTGACTTTGATCCTAAGGAATTTCTGATTAAAATCAACAGCAGGTAAGGTCTGCTCTAATACTCATTTAAATTAGGGTTATTATCCTTAAGGAATAAGTAGGCACATTTCTGGATTTCTTTTAAAGAAGCTTACAAATTCATGAAGTCTCTGTGTGAATGTGTGTCCTTTTGATAACATCACAGAATTTTAGATTTGGTAGAAAAAGAACAAAGGTCATCCGATACCACTTCCCACCCAAGGTTTTGCTAAAAAGGAACCACCCAGCCTTTGGGGGAAAGGCTTTGGTTACCAGAAGCTTATTCCATCATTACACAGCTCTTGTTGTAAGATAATGCTTTGTGACAGTGAATGAATTCTACCTCCTCACAACACCTGCCCCTACGTTCTACCTTTACCCTAAAAGGCCACCCTGAAGGAGATGAATTTTCTGTTATCTATATGAAGTTCTTTAAATATTTTGATACGGTTATTGATAGGTTACTCAAACAAGCGTGATTTTTTTTTTGACCTGTCAGTGTCAATATGGCTGGGATGCTTTCAGATATAAAATGGCCCTAGATGACTCGGAACATTAATGCTACTTACCTAAGGGGACGGACCTAGCAATCCCATGTGGTTCAGCTGAATTAAGTTATCTTCTACCCTGCCTTCATAGCTTAACCTGTTCTTTCAAACTGTCAATCCACCCAGTTTGAAAGAAACTAACTCCGTGTGTCCACACCCCTCCCCATCTTTATCTTCCCAGACCACATTTCCCTGACCAAGTTAGTACTGGAAAGAACAGGTAGTTTCAGCTGGGTTCTCAGGTATCAGAGACCAGCCATCCATTACCTAATGGAAAGACAACTGGGGGCAATTTTTGAGTTAGGGGCAATTTTTAAGGAAGGTTATCTGAAGAACTGATGAGAGCATATGAATGTCTGAACTTCACATAATCAAAAGCTGGTTGTCAGAAGAAGCTTCGGAAGACACCGTAAGTGGCTTCACGTGCTAATTTTATT
Organism: Aethalodelphis obliquidens; assembly: GCF_003676395.1. NCBI lineage: Eukaryota > Metazoa > Chordata > Mammalia > Artiodactyla > Delphinidae > Aethalodelphis > Aethalodelphis obliquidens. The sequence continues at coordinate 27,250,351 of NW_020837969.1, read as the reverse complement.
CCAGTCCTACATGTTCACGCAACCTGGAATTTCACCCCTTGTCCAAGAATCTCTAGGAGAGAGCATCCTTGACTTTAATTTGTATTCCAATTGAAAAGGTGACATTCGATGGCAGTAAGCAAGACAATTTCCGCATTTCCTCCTGACCTCTCGCTAAAGGAAACACAGAAAACCACTATAATACAGCTATGCTCCATGAGACACAATAACCCACCGCACCTGTGAACGTGTGGTCACGCTGTTTACAGAAGTCCTGTTAGGCAAAGAGTTTTCTTAGTTTTAATGTATGTCCATACCGACCCTCATTTTAAAATGGTCGAGGACATTTTCGGTATATAAACTTTCTAAAAATCCTAAATTGTGACTGTCAATACAGGAGTGAAATTCCAGCTAAAAAGGACTGAATTTCTGGTTTTGAAAGGGGTCAAAGAGAAATGATCTCATGGGATAATGAAAATTTTTGTTAAGGGAATATCTCCATCTTGTGGGCATTTAGGACTCGTATTTAGCACCATTTCCAGTGTGTTGCATTTTTACAGTCTGATTCAAGAAGTACTGACTTGAATGTGAAGCTTTTATGGGGGGACAGAAAGAAATATATGGGTCTTATTCTGAACACTCGCAATCCAAGTTCAAAGAGGGAGACACACATATCTAATAAAAGAGGAAAAGTGCTGATATAGGACATAAGGTTTTAAATAAGCAGGGTTAGAGAGATGAATTTTGACTACAAGGGCAGTTTTAGAGCAGGTGAGATTTATACTAGAACTTGAAGTCTTTATCAGACTTCAGTAAGTCGGTGTGAAGCAGCAACTCATTCCCAACATTATGATCAACTTGAGTAAAAGCATGAAGGTGGGTGTATTAGCTTCCTACTGCTGCTGTTAACAAATTACTATAAACTCAGTGGCTTAAAACACACACTCATTATCTTATAGTTCTCTAATTAAGAAGTCTGACATGGGTCTCACTAGGCTAAAGCCAAGCGCCAGCAAGGCTTGCCTTCCCTTCTAGAGGCTCTGGCGGAGAGTCTGTTTTCTTGTGATTTCCAGATTCAAAAGGCTACTCACACCTCTTGTCTTAAGGCCCCTTCCAGCGTCTTCAAAACCGGTAACAGCAGGCCGGGTCCATCTCACGTCCACCTCACCGGGATCTCCTCCCATAACCACACCCACCCCGACCCTCCTCTTCCGCCTCCCTCTTCCATTTTTAAAGACACGTGATTACACTGGGCCCACCTGAGCCCTCCGGGACCCTCGCCCTAATTTAAGGTCAGCTGATTAGCATCTTCGATTTTACCTGCAACCTTCGCTCCCCTTTTCCATATACCTTAACATATCCACAGGTTCCAGCAATTAGGACCTAGCGGGAGGAGGGGGAAGGGTATTATTCTACCTGATCACAGTGGGAGAAGAACTTAATAAGACAATGGTGGGGGAGGGTAGATTGGAAACAAAAAGGAGGATGAAACGTAAGAAACAAAGGAAGGATGAAAGGGAAGATACAACAGGAAATGTGAGAACTGTGCCTCCTCAGACGCTTTTGAGCATGGAGAAATAGGATTTGAGCTTGTTCTGAAGAATATAACCCTGGCAGCAGTATGGACGAGGGGTCAAAGGCGGTATCTACCGGTGCTGGGCACACCAGCTAGATGAGATCAGAGAGCCCAGGTGGTTCCTGATACAGGTCTCAGCTGACACTGATTGTGTGAAGGAAGCATCAGATGTGAAAAACACTGAAGGAAGGACAAGATTTTGACTATAATCCGGGTTCTGGAGGGGAGAATGGAGAAGTCTAATAACATCACTCAAATTTCACATGTGAGAAAAATATTATTCTGTTGTCAGAGTTTGAACATAGTAGGTATTTCTTAGGTGGAGGGTCTGTGACTTAGGAGATGGTCAGAGGTAGGGATAAAGGGAGGTTTACTTAACGCTATAGACGCCAGGGAGATCGGCCGGGAAGGCTAGATGATGAACAGAAATAGACAGAAACGGATCTTCAAAGACTACCTCCACTTAAAGGGTGCACAAAGAAAAAACACAGGAAAAAGGCTAAGAAACAGTCAAGGAAGGCTCAAGAACAAGATCACTTAAAGAAAAAAACAACAGGGAAAACTGAGAAGTGCGCATGTGCTGAGCAAGATAAGAGAGAAGACCTCCAAACCCAGAAAATTAGAAATAAGCTGTGGGCACCCAAGCGCTGGAGTCATGCAGCTTCCCCAAGGCTTTTCTTGGGATGAAAGTAACATCACAGATAAGTACAGGTATGAAACTACTGGCATGGGAATCATTAGTCAACAATTTCCGAATAAATCAGTACAAAATTAAGAATCTGCAAGTGACTAGGGGAAGTTGTCACCAAAGCATAATGGCAGCCAACGTTTATTGGACATTTTCTACATTCCAGTCACTGTGTGAAGCGCTGTGTATTTAGTGCAACAAATTGTTTTGAGCATAGATAATATCCAGGCACCTTTCTAGGTGCTGAGAGTATATCAATAACCAAACAGACAAAATTGCTAACTTTGTTAAAGCTTCCATTCTAATGGATTTAATTCACCCAACAGTCCTCTAAGGCAGGTCTCGTTACTAAACATGTTAAATTTAAGAATATTCTGTGTATAATTGGTATTTTAAATACACCATTTGTATCGTTTGAGAATTCAACATTGTAGAATATACACGACACCCTCTTTATGATCTTTAAGTTTTAAATGGTACATAACTGAGTAACTTTTAAAACTAAATTTAAGCCGGTAGCACTATGAAAGTTTTTCTAAAGCTACAAGTAATATTGTAACACGCAGAAGAATTAAGAACTACCATATTTAAAACTTTAACTTATGAGATTTACAAGTGTTATTTAAGCACGTGGGGAAGTTTATTTGTTAGACAATTTAAGTACTTAAAAAGAAAATCAAATATATTAAATTTATAAGTGCAGTTTAAAATAAGTTGATTTCAGTAACTAGGTTGTAAAAAAAGAAACCCTTTCAAAGCAATTGCGAAAGTTGCTGGATTTAGTAAAAGAATAATGAGATTTGTAAATTGAATTTAAAGACTTAAGAAAGAACTCAGTTTTTAAATTTGTAATTTTAATAAGTTGAATATTACTATTCAAAATGAAAGTAGCCCTTAAATAATCTTTCTAAGCATTAAAGCCATGTTTAAGGACACCAAAAATCTTACCCAGACACCATGAACTACCCGGAGAGTCTGTTTCCTCATGTATTATGAAAGGTCTGGATTAAAGAACCTTTGAAATCCCTGCCAGCTCCTTCGAAGCATCTGAAGGTTTGTGTCTGGCCTGCTGAGCAATTTGTTAGCTTATCCATAGCTGGTAATATTTATAGTCTTCTACAAAAGGCAACCAGGTCTAATTTCAATTCTTATCACAGAACCATAGTTATGACCTTAAGCAAGATGTTTCTCCTACTCCCGCGAGAAGCAGACTTCCCAGCACCTGCTTACGGGGGTTGCCGTGAGGGCCAATGAGGCAAGATTCGTTCGTTTATGTAGTGACTGTATCTCTCCAAGATGTGCTCGTAACAACTTTCTGTTCTCTTGTTTGCTCCTACAATACTAAACAACATGTGTAAACAACGTCCAAAGGGCGGGATGTATGCGGGTCTTCTCCAGCGGGAATGGAACTGCTATCACTATGTGTTACGATCTATTAATGGTCCTGTATATGGGAGTTTTTCACCTCCTCCAGGTGATGGATGGGCGTGCCATCGCCTCACACAGCTCTGCTTTGCTTCAGCTCATGGAATCTTTCCAGACACAATGCTAAGCATTCATTCCTCTTCATCGGGGTGTAGCACAGAAGTAAGAGATGCAGAACGTAAAGCAACATGGAAGCGTGAGATATAAACCCAGCGATCGAGAACTCTGGAATTCAAAGGCCTCAGCTTATCTACAGAAACGGTGGACTATGAATTTGCCCACAGATCTCCTGCATTAAACGTCTACTCTCAACCCAACTGGCCCATCACCACTCCTGTCGAAGAGTGTAATGAATGCACCGTGACTCTGCACTAACTACCCAGGTCACTAACTCATCACATCAACCAAGTCAACAATACAGTAGCCTCTGCTGGGGGGGGGGGGGGGTCTTGTTCTCAGAACCACCACAGCTCACACTCAAACCGCAGTGTCACATCCGGCAACTCCCAAGCATAGAGAGCCCATCTGCTTGCTTTACTGGTACCTAAAGGCAAAAGTGGAATAATCATAAGGCAAAGATCTGCTCAGGAACCAATAATGAAACTCATCCTGACCACACTTCCTGTTTTGCTTTCCAAATAAACAGACCACTGGGTGGACAAAGTCTGGAAAATATAAATAGTTTGACTCACTGCTGCTGATGGCGAGTGAGGACAAATGAGCCTTCCAACTGCGTTGAAGTAAAGGGAAGGGTGATCCAAATTAGCCTGAAGGGCACAGACGCGGAGCAGAGCAAGAAAGGGAGGAAAACAGCCGGAAAGAGACCGATAAGGAAAAAAATTGTCTCCAATATCGGAGCAAAGGCTTTGAGCAGCTTGCAGACCTTGAAAGGCTTCTGAATCACAGGCTAAACAAAGAGGGGGAGGATGCAGGTGTGATAAATAAAACATAGCCTCAAAGATCAATGAATGAAAATTAATTGGCACTGTGGCGTAGCATTGTAGCCATTGTATTTCCTTGGTTTAAACCTTATCTACCCAGGGGATTTGGAGTAATATGATGAAGCCATGTGTGTTTCAGAGGTTTTGTGGTCCTGGTGTCATTTCAAGTGAACAAATCCAGGCTTTTGCATTTCATGCTGCAGCATCTGGACTATTTCCTGATGGGGAGTTTGTTTTAACCGACGTTTCCATGAGAAATCTTGAATCTGGTATCTCTCAAGCTGTCAAGACAGTCTCCCTGGGGCGATTATAACCTTCTTTAGGGAAAGCAAGCCTCAGGAATATTTTGAAAAAGGGAATACTTCCCCCTCTTTTGCTCAGAAAGCGGCAGAGCCAGCATTTACCATCTCACTGCCCAATTCAGAATTTTTTAACTTTTCTGGGAGTGAAAACAATTTGATAATCCGAGTTTTGTAAATTTGCAGTTTGTATATGTAAAAATGAGCTTATTTTTCCTTTCCCTTCGCTCCAAACTTTCAAACTATTCAGAAACCAGCTCTCTTGCTCAGATAAGCTGGGTGGTATTACTAGTTACTCTCACCATTGGCAATGCTGATGAACTACGGAGCTGAACCCTACAGCAAAGAACTCTCCCATTTAGTTACACTTGTCTAAAGGCCATGGCAGGTCTAAAAATACCTAGTGAGACCTACCTTCATGCAAATGTTTGTCAGTTACAGAAAGACTGTCCAATGGCATAAAGTCAAGCTAAAAATATCTGCAACAGTGTGTTAGAAATCAAAACAGAAGGCTCATTAGTGCAACAGGAAGGGTCTAGGTTTGAAATAAGATGCTTTCCCATTTGACAGTATATGTGGACACCATGCTCCCCCATTAATAAGCCCTGTTTAAAAAAAAAAAAAGATAACATTTCCTTCACCTAATCTGATAAATAATGCATTGGTGATGGTGACAGGTTTGTAAAGACTCTGGTAGAGATTGTGGGGACCATGCGTCTTCTTAATTCCTCCCTGTCTAATACATGCCACGACCTTCAGTTTTGTGATTTGAACATTTGGCCTCAAATGTCAAAAGGCTTGTGCAGCGAGCCCGGCAAATTCAGCTACGTGTGATTGGATTCACCACAAATTCCAGAATTAATGTGTGTTCAACAAGCAGTTATACTTCAATAACATTTCAGCATGAAAGAATAATGGGACCAAGAATTTAAAAATTGAAATGTTATTACCCTGCTTCTCCTTGTTATTGGCAACACTATCATCTCTGGTTCGAGGCTCAGCATTGCTGCCTGAAATCCTCCAGCCTCAACTAACCGAGGAAGATGCCCCAAAGGAATGAATGGAACAGTGTGTCGTGCGCATAAAGAACCAAAGGCTGTCATTCATAGGGAACCAGATGAATTAGCCTCTCCAATGTACCCTCCCCACTCCTCATACCACCCTGCAAAAGAGCTAGAAAAAAATGAATTATTAATACATCAAGCAATGACTTCAACTGAGATACTCTACCAGCTCACGGACTTACTGAAATGTTTTCCCCACACATGCATGGGAGAGGAGGCCAAAAAGGGGGGGGGGGGGGGGAAGAAGTACTGAAAACAGAAGGGAGAAAAGTTTTTGTACTTAGATGATGAAAGTGCTACTTATTTGGATAAGAGTAAGACATAACAGTAAAAACCAATAGAGTCTGAAGCTTGCCTTAGGTACCTTGGCTTTAAAAAGGCTGCTCGTACTGTTTCATCGCACTGCTTTCCCCTTGGAGCACACCTCTGACCCGGGATGAGTACCAACCATCCCAGGATCCCTGGGCTCTGCTCTTGGTGCACCTGTTTTCATACATCTGGAAGTGTCTTAAGTATTTAAGATGGGCATCATAGTTTTCCTTAGTGCCATAAAGCAAGGGCTTTCCATGCCAGCCTTGTTCTCTTGTTTTCCTTTAAACTCTACTAAAGATTCCGTGTTGGAGTGAAGAGGGACTGAATCCCATGGCCAACAGGTCAGTGCCGGTGGCCTCAGGAAATGGCAGCGCTACACAACGACCGCTCATGGTGTGCCCTCTGCAGCAAGCAACTAACTGACAGGGTGGATAGCCACCATCAGCTGTGTTTCTTGCGGAACGTAACCTGACGATCAGTTGTGCTCAATGACAGAACTCATTTCTGGGTTCATTACAAGGTAGGGAAAGATATCGGTGGGCATTCCTATGCCAGAAAATGGTCTCCCCACGAGGGCAGTGAGCTTCCTCTTCCGTACAACGAAGGGGTTGCACTGGGCACTCTCCAAAGCCCTGCTCTTGCTGACATTTTGTTCTGTACGAGTGGGGACTCTCCTGCAGCCACATTGTGAAGGCGTAGAGCAGGCAGCAATGCTCTTTAGCAATCCCCGTAAGGCTCAATGCCCAGTTCACCATAGAGCTCATCAACTAATAAGGCTTCACAAGGTCTTTACAGGATGCTCCGTGCTTTGCTGCCAATTTGAATAGGTCCTTGGAAAAATCGCTTGCCATTTTTCTTTCATGAGATTCCTGGATGTCTTGGGATTGTGTAAAAATTCCAAGAACATTGATATTTTAATAAGCTCCTTCATTCAAAAGTAATGACTGAGCCCGCACCGTGCAGACACTGGGTTAAGCACCGAGAGTTAGAAAGTAAATAAGACCCCGTCAGTGTTCTCACACCGATTCATTTTCCATTGGGCTCCTAAGGGACTCGAAAGATAAGTACCCAGGAAACTTATTAAAATGGCAGACGTGTCCCTTCCCCATGGACTTGGGACGCTAGACACCATTCCATCTCCAATTTACCCACTGAGAATCAGGCCCCAATTCCTGCCTGCAGGTAGCACCCAAACCAAAAGGATGGATATATTCAAACAGCTTGAAAGACTCATTTAAATGGGGAATGCTTGGTTCTTTCCAATAGAACCTGATAAGCTATCCGTACCTATCAGAACTGTGAAGGTATATTCAAACTTGTTACCTCGGGGATGATAAATAGTATGATAAGAATCAACAGTTAGACCCTGGCCACTGCCATCCTGTTAGGACAGAAAAGGAAAAACAAAGGAGGAAGAGGTCAAAAGCCAGAATTGGAAGTTTACCAATTCTTAAACTGGAATGGCCTCCGGTCTCAGGCTGGAAGAAAACTGAGACACCACGAGACTCAAGAATCTTTCCAATTATGACTAGAATCAGGAAACATCAATTCATTTAAAAAAATTTATTAGGCAAATGATGAAAAGAGAAAAGAGAAGAATTAAGTTTTTATTACTTGCCAGTCATTTTACAAGCTATACCATTTAATCTTCAGAGCAACCCTAATTAAGGGTAGGCATTACTATCCCCTTAAGAGAGGAGGAAAATGAGGCGCAGTCAGAGAAAATAAGAAAAAACTTGCTCAAGAACATACATGAATAACTCTGAGCCATAACCCAAACCCTTGTCTAAACGCACTACAAGTAAAACAGGTAGCGGCGTTTCAGGCATTACACAAATTATAGCTCCTAAGGACGCTGACAATGAGATATATGTCTAGTGGGTGTGATCTTGCAATACCCCCAGTGAGTGGTCGCCCAATAAGCGATGTTTCCCATTGTCCTTTGCTAACAAGCCAGAGAACATCACTAAGGAGTGCAGCATGAAGGTCCAGATTCCTACGGAATGAAGCAAGGCGCTAATGAATTTAACAACTCATAACAAACATTCTGAGAGCTGAGGTCAATTACAGCAATAACTCTTTTTCTGGTAGCCCACTGTGGTTAGGCAGGTTCTGCCTCATCTGGCACATGGGTGTCGGTACTTTTAAGAAAAGTGATCCTGTCACAAGACACACTGAAAGTTTTCTGAAAGAGCATTACCCCTCCATTCTTAGAGTGCTTTAAGAACATGATGCTAAGTTTCAGGTAAAAGTGAAGATCTGCAACTAAATGCTAAACCCCATAGGGATCCACAAACAGGAGGTAATCTCACCCAAACTTATCTCATTGTTGTGACGCCTTGTGTCCTTGAGTAGTGGATCTCCAAGTGTGCGCCCTTCATCAGCAGCCTCAGCATCACCCAGAAATGCAAATACTTGGCTCCGTCCTAGACCTACAGAATCAGAAAGGCTGGGATGGGACCCAGCAATCTATGTTCAACAAACCCTCCAGGTGTTTTTGATACACACTCACGTTTGAAAACCACCAACCGAAAGAGAACAACAGTCTAGTTACCCAGGTTCTAAATAGGAGGGAAAAAAAAAACAAGAAGATCCATTGAATTATAATACTAGGTAATTTTCTAATCAAATTCCTTCCAGAATGTGGAATCCTGATTGCCTATTTTAATAAATGGATTCTCTTTCTTAAAATAAAACCATATCTAAACTATGCAGGCCACTGGGGATTTACCTTAACTGCTAGGAAATTCAGTCTCTAAATACCTGGCTGTTTTGTGTACTTCTTTCACAAAAGCCATCCTGTATTTTGTACATGATATTAGAATGTCCATTTCTAGTGTAAAAGCTTTATTTTAGGGAATAAAATTATAGGAAGGTCATGCATTTATTACTACTTTATAAAATACAGTTACTTTATATCTGAAAGCAGGATGAGATGCATACTGACAGATACATCGATAGATAGGTAGATGGTAGGTTGATGGACAGCACTGTACCTTCTGTCTACATAGTAATTTTCACTGGAGCAAGTCTAAAGTCTCTATACACCCTAAAATTTTGCCTCTGCTACCTTGTCAACTACATGAGAGTAAGAAGTAAGCCTTGTTTATAAAGGTGCTCAATAAATGTTGAATGAAAGGATGAAATCCATGATGTGGGGGTATTTTTCATTTGAGACTCAGACTCATCAATGAGCTCGAGAAGGTTTCCTGGGTCAGAAAAGAGAAGCTGCCAGAAAGGACAGACGATTCTTCCCCAGGGCAGGAGACGTAGAACTTTCCCTATACACTTTTAAATCCTAAACTGGGATCAGTGTATTAAACTGACAAAAAGCCAGATTAACAGGACAGAAGGCCAACAAATCTTACTGATGTTTTAAAATTTTATGTGATGCGAGATTCACAGAAAAGAAGTGAAAACTCAAAGAAGCTGTTAGACTTGAGAGCTTATATACCATTTTAACAAAGGGTGATAAATTGCGTGGGAAGTGACTAGACAAAGGAAAAGGGGTTTGAGTGAGCTTCTAGATGCAGTAAACTGTGGAAAGGTAAGTATATAAGGAAGCTACTGCAAGATAATAATTATTCAAATAACGTCTGTGCAGACTTCTCTCAGGGTTGACTTTCCATCTCTGGTTGATGATGGTGACTGTCCTCCTGGTTTGGGAGACGGGAGGAGGACACCTTCACACAGGGAAATCGATGCTCTGCTTTTAGGTAGACAGGGGGAGGGCACAAAGCTCTTCTCGCGTTCTCTTCTTCTCAACTGCCTTCAGCTCAGCGGCATATTTGCGGGTGGCCTATTCTGATCCCCTTCACCTGAATCTTTAAGTTGGGGGAAGAGAATGCCTCTACTTGCTGATTCTCTTGTGTGTTCCTATGTGCAACCTCTTTTAAAATCTAGAACCCTGCCTGTCCAGGCTGGAAAGGTTCAAGAACAACTATGGCTACTCCTTCCCACCCCTGTTCTATCTAACATGAAAAATGGAGACAAAAGAGGGAGGGTTTGTTGCTTGGTGGATCACATAGTAGGTCATAAACCCAAGACTCCAAGATCCAAGTATATTACGTGCAGTTAAATGTGCTATGCAATTATAAGGAAACAGTTTCTGTACTCACAATGTTCTTTTATGCTTTCATCTGTTTCTCTGATTCTGTATCTTTCTGCTATAAGGAGAAATGGCGGGGGGGGGGGGGGGGGCGAGGGGAGAAAAAGATGGCTTACAAAAATCAAAGCCAGCCCTTTGTACTGAGTGTGGGCAGGAGGTTAATTTTACGCTCCAGCTAAAGGAGGATGAGGAATGTCCTGGTAGGCAGGAGAGTAGGCGGGTGGCAGATGTCTCACTCTGCCTTTTAGAAACACATGTTGGAAAGCAGAGTCCTGAATGTGCTACCCCCTCGGGATGCAAAGCAGCAGAGCCCTGCAAGGAGGGAACACAGACAAAAAAAGAACTAGGCCAAACCACAATTAGGAGAAGAAATTAACTGAGAAAATGCCAGAGGACTTTATCCTCTTTTTTCTCCGTTCCGCGAATAGAATTTTACAACTAAATACTAAAGAAACAATTATTCTCTTATTTGATTTGTTCCTCTTTTAACTGTTCTTGGGACTCTTTAGTCAAGATGGTCCCCATACGTCTCTCAAATTACAATTATCAGATTATATCAGACTAAATCAGATTGCTGGGACTAGAGGTTGCCAGAAATTGGAACTTTCACGGGCAATGCCACACACTTCCAAGTTAACTTTGCCTCTGTAATGCTCCCATTTTTCAAGACCCTCAAGATACAGTACATTTGCTTTATAAATCTCAAATCTCCATATTGATGGAGACAGGACGTAGAATGGGCAACACTGGTGATGACTCAAAAAGACCTCTGGAATTCTGGGATGATAATTCACTGTTCCCAGTACCAGCAAATGTTACTGGACACGAGAACAGAAATTCAAGTAGAAAACTGCAACTTCATCCTCATGCCCTTCATTTGAGGTCAGTAATTAAATAGATTTCCTCACTTTCCAATGAAGACATCCAGCATTCAAAGAAGTGGCTGTGGGTTTTCTGATTCTGCCTAAGTGTGAGAGCCAGCAGCCTGCAGGACAAATGCATTATTTAATTTTCCACTATCACACACTAAACAGCTTTTTTGGACTCTAGACATCAATTTGTTCCAATACTAAAGGCCCCAGTGGTAAAAAAATATGAAAATATTCAAAGGAAACGAATGCCTCTGAAACTCTTGGATCAGAATACTAATGCCTCCATCTGAAGAGGCCATAAGTCATAAGTTATCTTTCCATTAGAAACCTTTCACCTAAGTCCATCTGGACAATAAATACCTGTGGCTCACAGAATGGTAGTCAGTAATATCCATTAATTTTTCTATGTAATGCCCTTCGTTGTCTGCATGTTTTATGAAACTTCATCAGCAACACTGTTTTTTGTGCCTTAAATCCTAAAGAATTCAAAGAAAGCTACTAGTATGTGTCTCTTCAGCTAACTTTGGGTGGTAACTAGGATAGCAGCATGTGGATTAGGTACTTGAAAACGGTTAATGAAGGAAACTAGAATTCTCTTCTCTACACACACACACACACACACACACTCACACACACTGAAACTCGAAGCAATTAACAAAATTGTATGATGCACTAGTGGCTCAGAGCATCGATTCACACACTAATTCATTAAATATTTAGTGGTTGCTATGTGCCAGGCACTGAACACTGCACTTTCAATTGGGTAGGTACCGCCTTGTCAATAAACTGCTTACCATATAGGGAGAAGTAACATATATAACCTTGAATTAAACAAATGTGTTAAACTAGTGCTCACTGCCTGGGAGTGGGGAGGAAGGAGAGAGAAGGGTTCACAGGAAGTGTGAGGGGCTTCACAAAAGAAAGCTCTAGTTTCGGTTTGCCTCCAAGCAGGAAATGGCTGTCCCTTATTTAAAGGAACTTCAGATTTCTTCTCTCAATCTCACAGTGCGTAGAGTGATGTGAATTTGCAGAGAGAACTCAGCTACCAGAAAGACCAACGGTACAGAACACTCAGTGATGGACCTAGAGAGTTCCAGCAACAACTGCAGACTTACAGTGACCTACGTTCAGTAATAACAGGAAAGAAGCATCGTAGCAGGGCCCAGATCCTTTAGGACACCCAGACGAGAAGAGGGGAGGACCAAAGTTACAAAGCAGCGTACTGTTTAAGGGTGTGAGAGTGGATAAACAACCAGGTCCTACTGTATAGCACAGGGAACTATATTCAATATCCTGTAACAAACTATATGAAAGACTATGAAAAACAATATGTATATGCATATAACTGAGTCACTTTGCTGTACAGAAGAAATTAACACAACATTGTAAATCAACAACACTTCAATAAAACTTAAAAAAATAAAATAACACCCCAGCCCATTAAAAAAAAAAAAAAAAGTGTTAAGAGATGAAAACTCCAGAAGGTTTCTCTTGGGGTTGGAATCTTAGCTCAACCGCCTATGTGACCTCGGCATAGCATTTTGCCTCTCTGTACCCCGTAACTTCATTTATAAAATTGAGATAATAATGCCTACTGCTTTGGACCATGGTAAAGACTACTGTCTGAATGTATCTTAAGAACTTAAAATCACGCCTAGTGCCTAGAAAGTGTTTAGTAAGGATCTGCTAATAAATGAACTATTTACTTAGTCACCTAGGTTATACAGATTATTACTAGAGTCTTACTGAGGAAAAGCAGATTGTTTTCAGAAACGACTATAGTTAATCTTCATTTGTTTGTAAGGATATTTGATATCATTATATAGCTCTCACTAGAGAATGTATAGTACCTGTGTCATAAGCCATCATAAGAATCATTACTTTATCATTAGACATACTCAAAAGCATTTTTGCCTTCCTAAATTCTAAGCTAAAGAACCAACCGAGATATTATTATAGATATTGATATTATAAACAGGTAAGAGTAAGCCCAGAATAGGAAAACCCAGATAAGTATATGGTCGGCTATCTTATAGAAGATTATTTTCTTTATTTATAGAGGATAGTACTAAGCTGTTTTGGGCAAGGCACAGGACATGTAAACTAATGGTCACCAGAAATAACAAGGATGAAATGTTCAACGATCCATCGAAGTGCATTAGTGTGCATTTCATCAATCCAGATTCACTCAGCACTAATCAACAATACACCTTACCAAGTGCTAAACATTTCCATTTTCTGCCCTCGAGGAGCTTAAATTTTAGCTGAGGTACTGTGTCTAGTATAATAGAAACTTAACAAAAAGGTGTCACTAAATAGTTCTAGAGAAAAACAGAGTAACATCCAGACTAGAGTATTTCATAAGAAAGAAATCAGTATGAGTCAACATGGTCTAAAGAAGCTTTGTGGAGAAGAAAGATAAAAGATTCCAGGACCAATGTCGATCCTTATGGATTTCTCCCCACACCACCAAGCAATTCTCCAACACCAGCTGGGTGTCCTACAGTTCTGACAACTAACCACCCCGAGACAGCATCAAATCCCACAGGGTAAGGGCTCAGTCCCACAAGGATGCCTCCAAGTCGGAGGGCCATCACAAGTCCACGTTGTTCCCTGTGCTCCTGATGAAATGATGATAAATCAGAGGTTCCCCCCAACACATTCCCTAGGTTCAACTAATTTGCTAAATTGATAACAAAAAGCATTGCTGCTATACCTGAAAAATTCTGAAACAAGCAAGAGGGGAGGTAGCAGGAGGGGGAGATTTTGGAGAATGTTGGCAAAGACTTTCAAATATGAGAGGACGTTTAAAGGGAACACTTCAGAAACTTTCAGACAGAGGAGTATTATTTCCTGGTAGAATATTGTTGAATTTCCTTATCTTCTGAAGTTCTCCTGTGACTAGTTTAAGACTGTAACTATAGCATCAGAGAAAACACTTGGAGCTAGATTTTCTGAAAATCTCAACACTAGATGGAGTGGAGGGAGTGAATAATAATCCTCTAGGATAATTTTCTCTCTCCCTGCTATGTCAGCATCCACAGGTTAGCTCACCTAAACCATCTACTGTTTTAATTGCAAATGCCCATTTACTGGGTATTATTGCCTACAAGACACATTTGTAGCCACTTTAAATGTCACGTAAGCCTTACGATATCTCCAGAAAAAATATTAGTATTTTCTCCATTTTACAGATGAGGTAACAAGCTTAGAAAGACTTGAAGAAATGACTTGAAGATCAAAAAGGAATACATGTTAGTAGAAGGACTCAAACAACAGCTCCAAAGCCTGGACTCTCACACCTCTGCTCTCCTAGACCCATACCTTTATGCAGCTGATAAGAATTTTATAATCTGAACTTCTTGGTTGGACTTGAAGCTCTCAACCAACAGCTAGTGATTTGTCCTTGGGCAAAGCACATAACCCCTCTGAATGCCACAGTCTTCATATATAAAAGTTCATCAATTCTACAAGCATTTAGTAGGCATTGAGTACATTTTGCGATAAGCATTTACTAGATACTTATATCTACTAAACACTTAGCATCTCCACTTGTTTGTCATGTGACCTTAGGCAATTTTCTCCACCTCTTTGCTATTGTGAAAAATAAAGAGTATTTACTTCATAGAGTTTATATATATATATTTTTTTCTTTTCAATGAGCTATTATATATAGAGCACTTAGAATTACCTGGCTGGCACAAAGTAATCACACCATAATGTTCATTCTTAGCTCTAAGGAAACTGGTAATAATAATGACAGTGCAGGTGATGGTGATGATGCTAAGTGTTACCAATCCAGCCCCAATGTCTCTGTGTAAAGATAAAAGAGACTCATGCTCGTGAAAGCATGAACTGTAGAACAGTACACAGATAGTAATTCCCATCTACCCTCAAGGTAAAGCTTGTAGGCAATGGCAGTTCTGTCAGGGAAGAAGTGATCTAGCCAAAATGGACCATCCATTCACTGTCTTGGGCAAGAAGGCATTAGATAATGAAGAACTAACTGGGCTTCCTGTGTAAGTTTAACCATTTTCAGTCATCAACTAATATCCTACCTCAGACTTTACCAAGATAGGAAATGAGGTAAGAAACAGAAATCTTCATTTAAAAAGATAAGAAATTCTTGAAATTCAGAGAGGTCGAATGAGACTCATTCATTTATTCAAGAATTCCACAAATACTGAGCCAATCCAGTTATTTTGCCAGGGACCGTTAAAGAATTTAAAGAAAAAAAGAATTCCTCAACTGATGACATCGGGTTAATGTAATTACTGTTTTTTTTGTTTTGTTTTACTTTTTTCAAAATTTGACCTTCTATATCTAATATCAAAATGAAAATTTCTATGGGAGTTAAAGAACTAAATATAAACATCCAATTCATGAAGCAGCTACTTGAAAATCTAAGTGAATGCTTATCTGATTTTGAGTTGTAGACTCTTTAGTGTAAAGACAAAGTAATATGATATGTGAATTACATGCCAATAAAAACATCCTCAAAAATGTAAGAACCTAAAAACAAACACATACAAGTAAAATTTCTGCATATTGAAAATGCAAGGAATCATTTATAATGGTATTTTAGAATTATCAATGACTGAAAAAAATGCTCACAGTATTCTACATGAGTATAAGCGTATTATAAAGCTGTAAACACAATAATTATTACTGCTTAGATTTCAATGTTTTTACGCTTTTATGTATTTTCCAAATTTTCTAAATTAACTCTCAATTACAGAACTGTTAAGACTTTTTGTTATTGTTGTTAAAAAGCAAAGTAAAAATAATTGAGAGATCAGAGAGATCAATCAATGAAAGACTCTAAAAGAAGGCGAACATTAGGGGGCATCTGAATAACCAGTAGGGTTTGCCACTGGGCCGCATCCAAAGAGTTTCTGATTTAGCAGCTCCTCAAGTGACACTGATGTTCCTGGACCACGCTTTAAATTACTGCGTAACAGACAAGATCATGGACTTCTGAGCCAGACTGTTTAGGGTTAAATCCCAGCCTTGATGCTTCCTAAGTGTGTAAAGTACTTAATCCCTGAACTTCAGTTTCTTCATCTGTAAAACGAAAATAGAGAGGGTACGTAACAGTACCTACCCCTTAGAACTGTGATAAGAGTTCTAAGATTTCTAGCATTCATTTATAAGTAGAATGAATTAACAGATGTAAGGGAACTCAGAATAGCATTTATTACAGAGTAAATGTTATATGCATTGTTTTAGAAGGAATGCAAATCTATCACTTCCTATTTCACTAACAATGTCAAGTAACAGTTTTAAAATTTCTATCACATTTTGGAACTTACTCATATTGATTAATAACTCCTTTTTTTTTTCAATTCTTTTGTAAGTACTTGCCATAAAGTCATTCAGAATCTTCAAAAGAATTATGTTTACTGAAGGGCAGGTAGTGAATAAGGTCGGAGGGAAGGCCAGTGGAGTACTGATCTATGAAGTACTGCACGGTGGCACAAGGGATAGGAAGCTGGGGAGCTGTGCTCTGAAGTCAACGGGAGAAACGTTTAAGGACTGATATACAAGTCACTGGGTCAGGAGAAACGTAAATAATTTAAATG
Source organism: Aethalodelphis obliquidens (assembly GCF_003676395.1). Taxonomy (NCBI): domain Eukaryota; kingdom Metazoa; phylum Chordata; class Mammalia; order Artiodactyla; family Delphinidae; genus Aethalodelphis; species Aethalodelphis obliquidens. The sequence continues at coordinate 27,233,505 of NW_020837969.1, read as the reverse complement.
ATACAATGTTACCCCAGGATGAAAACATCACCCATACCTAGGATGACTTCATAATTTCTCATACCAATTGGGACACTTAAAAAGTGACCATAGGGGGCTTCCCTGGTGGCGCAGTGGTTGAGAGTCCGCCTGCCGATGCAGGGGACGCGGGTTCGTGCCCCAGTCCGGGAGGATCCCACATGCCGCAGAGCGGCTGCGCCTGTGAGCCATGGCCACTGAGCCTGCGCGTCCGGAGCCTGTGCTCCGCAACGGGAGAGGCCACAACAGTTGAGAGTACCGCGTACCGGGAAAAAAAAAAAAAAAATGAGCATAGGGAGGTAATATGAATTGTTACAATGGGTCAAAAGGCATAAAAGGCATAAATGAGAGTTCTAGCTATAGTACCCTCCAAAATCACCAAATAAAAATTCCTTCTTTTTCCTATAGTCAAAAAGGATAGTTTTTATGAGGTTTGTATTACTGTGGGGACTTGGGATTCTGATATAGTCTTAGGAAAAAGCATGCTGTATTCAAAGTGATGGGGTTCAGCGCAGGCCATCCTAAAATATGCCACTTTGGCATACTGATTATTTCAAAACAGAGTTACTACTTAAGAAACAGCTGATGCAAGAAGGTCACTCTGACCCTCCTCTACCCCCCTGAAGGCAGGTGCCGTTCATAGAGAACGCTGTAAAAACAAACCTTGTTACTTCTTGACTAATTTTTAAAAATTTTTTAATTAATTAATTTATTTAATTTTGGCTGCGTTGTGTCTTTGTTGCTGCGCGCGGGCTTTTCACTAGTTGCGGCGAGCGGGGGCTACTCTTCGTTGTGGTGCGCGGGCTTCTCATTGAGGTGGCTTCTCTTGTTGCAGAGCATGGGCTCTAGGCGTGTAAGCTTCAGTAGTTGTGTCACGCGGGCTCAGTAGTTGTGGCTCACAGGCTCAGCAGTTGTGGCTCACGGGCTCTAGAGCACAGGCTCAGTACTTGTGGGGCACGGGCTTAGTTGCTTCACGGCATGTGGGATCTTCCTGGACGCCACCAGGGAAGTCCACTTCTTTACTAATTTACTACCCCAAACCCACACTTTTTTGTCTTGTCAGTTCTTCAGAAATGTATTGCTTATCTGTCTAAAACAGGTATAAAAGCTGCCTGCTTTGATCACTTCTTTGAGTCTCCTATATCTATGAGCTCCCACACATACAAATTAAATTTTTCTCCTATTAATCTGCCTTAAGTCAGTTTCATCATTGGACCAGCCAAAGAACCTACAAGAGAAAAAAGGAAAAGATTTTCTCCCCTACAAAAGAATAGAAACTTGGGAGTCAGAGACCTAGGTTCAGGGTGGACCAGGTCAGAAATTTATATTTTATATACATATAATTCTAAATTTCTGTTGTCATTGATCTTCCAAAGGCTGGGATTATTTAAGGCAAGAGTTTCTCCCCCTCTTATTTGAGTTTAGAAATGAATAAATTGGGAAAAATACGCATTCTATGTGTTACTTGAAAGGGGAAAAGAAAATCAGGCCCTTCCACAAAGACTGGGGGGAAATCTACTATAACAGACTGATTACTTTCCAGGAGGTAAGCATTCTTTAAATGTTTCAAGCAATCTCAGATTGAATGTGCTTCCAAACTAAAATTAGCTAAGTCCCCCAAAGAGGTTATCACTTGGTTCAGTAGGAAGAACTAGCAGAATATGCAAAGGGTATGAAACTAAGCATAACAGCGAGCACTGGAACGCATCTGCACTTAAGCACGGCAGAAAGGAGAATGGGGAAGTTGATGTTTCTTCCAGTAATGCCTCCAAACTCAGTCACCTTCTGTCAAGAGGATGCACATTCAGAGATGGGTTAAGAAAAGGTCCTCTCAAATGCCTTTGAACACTGGATGAGAGATAATAACAATTCAAATTATTTTATTAGGCTATATCAAATAATTTAACTTTTTTCAACAAAATATGTGTGTTTAAAAAAATGAGTGAGGAAAAATACATACAACACTAAATACCATCAATTTCCACATTAGAAGCAGTGACGAAAGTGATCCTTTTTCTCTGGCGTGACAACTTTTTAAAAATTTTATTGAAGTATAGTTGATTTAAAATGTTGTGTTTAATTTCTGCCGTACCCTTTCTTATATCTCTATTCTAAGAGAAACTACAAATAGCATACAACTCCACTTTCTCTCCCCATGATGAAAGATGATCAGCTTCTAATATATCCCCTTCAGATACATTTACATAGAGACTTTTATATGCAAATCGAATTCTGTATTACATTCCAGGTCTTAACTTTATGACAACCATCAAACCTCAAGGTAATACTTCAGAAAGTACCAATTCGTTAAAAAAGTGTAGTTTTTAACCAAAATTTGTTAGAAATGAGAATTATTTCTAGTGTGAAGCTATTACCATCAGCAGGCAAAGATCGCGAGCAGAATGAATGCATCGCTGGCTTTCTTGATTAGAACTAGATATTTACCACGTTCTCATGGGAATCCAGAATCTATACTTTGAGAATCACCAAAGAACTAAATTCGCCATCATTTATACAAACCTGCATCATGATGGAGTCAGAACATGTCTGGCTGTGAGCTTTTATGCTCCCATCTCATCTTACTTTTTCCCATTTATTCCAGTCTGAGTCTGCCAGCTTCTGTGGCTTGCTTCCCCTGCCAGCAGTAACTTAGTGATCTGTTGAGACTGCACCCCCTGCTGAAACTTCTCCATGTGCTTCCCCTAGATAGTGTACCTCATTGTCATACACAGCGAACTGACTCACTAATACAGAAGTCTCTACGTGCCCCAAGAACGCAGATGCAGTAGGGACATATTTTACAAGTGTTCTTAGAATTTCCATCTTGGTAACAGGTAGTGGGTCGTTCTGAGTCAAATAAACAGAGATTTTGGTTTTTAGCACCCAGAGAAAATAAGCCCAAGATGTACAGTATGGTATAAAGAATATGTATGCATATGGAGTCCAAAGCCATGGGGTCACTTCTCTCCTTTCCCAATTAACAGTTGTAAATCCAGAGGCGAATTGCTTAACCTCTCTGAGCCTAATGGTTTCTGTTATAAAACGGTGTTGTGATGTCTATAATACACTTTAAAATACTTAATCATAGTGTGGGGTGTGAGTGTGTGTGTGTGTCTGAATGTTTAATAAAGTTTTAATTTACAATCAAAGATAGTTACTTGCCTAAATTGTGTTGGCTCTCATATAATCTAAAGGTTACAGTAGCTACTGCAAACACTTTTTATCTCTGACCAGCAAAATAGGTTTTATTAAACATCATAAACTATTTTTGAAGTGGGTATTCATTGGCCAATGTTGTGGTCCTCAAATAGTGTGGATAGGCTAGAAATTTTATATATATTCTTGCATGAATAAGTTGTACGAAGACTTCCTTTGAAACGGGACCTGAACTTTGGTTTTTAAAAAGTCTTGAATCTAGTCCCTATTTCATAAGATTCTGGTAACCAAGGCCAATTATAAAATTAAAGAACTCTTGTCTCTAGAATAACTGTTGTGTTTGTTACAACCATTTTTTATGCAAGCTGTGGATAGAACTTATACAAGAACAGAGCACTGGATATTATTATTGATGTAACATGATTATGATTAATTTCATACTTTCCTTCTAAAAAATATGTGCGTTTGTAACAAGATTTGGTCCAAAATATAACTTTGTATGTGGCAGTAAGGTTATGCAGAAAGATATATATAACCCTCACCTACCTATAATGACGGCAGGTTCCTGATATTTCAAAACAATAATAACCAGTACCAGAAAAAACCTAACGATTATGAACAGCCAAATTTGGTTAAGTCAATTTACAAAAAATAGGAGGAAAAATAATTAACGACAAAAATAACTTTATATTTTACTGGGAGATACAGGACCTACGGGATATATAGGACTGTAAGGACGACAGGTGATATTATGTACCTGGTAATAGACAATACTAAAAAATTAGTTTGTTATCATTCTGTAAATCAAACAGGTCCTAGAATCAGAAGTTTACTGGCACGTGGCAGGGTTCTTGACCAAAGCTCTTGAAGAATTTCTCCTTCCTGTTGGTTGCTCCCTTCTTTATTTTTTTCTGGTTTTCTTCATCCATTTTTTTATTGAAGTAGAGTTGATTTACAATGCTATGTTAGTTTCAGGTGTACAGCAAAGTGATTCAGCGATACATGTACAAATTCTTTTCCAGATTATTTTCCATTATAGGTTATTACAAGATATTGAATATACCTCCCTGTACTATAGAGTCTTTGTTGTTTACCTATTTTATATATACTAGTGTGTATCTGTTAATCCCAAACTCCTAATTTATCCCTCTCCTCCTCTTTCCCCTTTGGTAACCATAAGTTTGTTTTCTATCTCTGTGACTCTATCTCTGTTTTGTAAATAAGTTCATTTGTATCAGTTTTTAAAGATTCCACATATAAGTGATATCATGGGATATTTGTCTTTGTTTGACTTCACATAGTATGATAATCTCTAGGTCCATCCATGTTGCTGCAAATGGCATTATTTCCTTCTTTTTTATGGCTGAGTAATATTCCATTATATATATACCACAGCTTCTTCACCCATTCATCCGTCGATGGAAATTTAGGTTGCTTCCATGACTTGGCTATTGTAAACAGTGCTGCTATGAACACTGGGGTGCATGTATCTTTTCAAATTAAGAGTTTTTGTCTTTTCTGGATATATGCCCAGGAGTAGGATTGCTGGATCATGTGGTAGCTCTGTTTTTAGTTTTTTAAGGATCCTCCATACTGTCCTCCATAGTGGCTACACCAGTTTACATTTCCATCAACAGTGTAGGAGGGTTCTCTTTTCTCCACACCCTCTCTGGCATTTATTATTTTGTAGACTTTTTGATGATGGCCATTCTGACCAGTGTGAGAAGATACCTCACTGTAGTTTTGATTTGCATTTCTCTAATGTTGTTGAGCATCTTTTCATGTGCTTGTAGCCATCTGTATGTCTTCTTGGGAGAAATGTCTATTTAGCTTTTCTGCCCATTTTTTTAAACTGGGTTTTTGGTTTTTTGATATCTTGTGTTTCTGGATTGGAAGAATTAATATTCTTAAAATGTCCACATTGCCCAAATGTTCCACAGATTCAATGCAATTTCTATCAAAATTTCGATGGCATTTTTCACAGAAAGAGAAAAACAATCCTAAAACTCCTATGGAACTACAAAAGACCCCAAATAGCCAACACAATCTTGAGCAAGAATAAAAGAGCTGGAGGCATCACATTTCCTGATTTGAAATTACATTACAAAGTTACAGTAATCCAAACATTATGGTACTGGAATAAAAATAGCCCAATGACCAATGAAACACAACAGAGAGCCCAGAAATAAACCCATGCTTCTATGGTCAATTAAATTTCTTCAGAGGCACCAAAATATACAATGGGGAAAGGACAGTCTCTTCAACAAATGTTTTTGCTTAAACTGTATATCCATAGGCAAAAGAATAAAATTGGACCCCTACCTTATTCCATACAGAAAAAGATCAACTCAAAGTGGATTAAAGACTTAAATGTAACATTTGAAAATGTAAAACCCCTAGAAGAAAACATAAGGAAAAAGCTCCTTGACATTGGTCTTGGCAATAACTTTTTGGATGTAGCACCAAAAGTACACACAACAGAAACAAAAATAAAAGTGTGGGGCTATATCAAATTAAAAAGCTATTGCATAGCAAAGGAAATAACTAAATTAAAAGCTAAGCTATGTAATGGGAGAAAATATGTGCAAACCATATATCCGATAAGGGGTTAGCATCCAAAATATATAAGGAATTCATACAACTCAACTGCACAAAAACAAAACAAAACAAATAACCCAATTAACAAACGGACAGAGGATCTGAATAAACATTTCTCCAAAGAAGACATACAAGTGGACAACAGGTATATGAAAGGGTACTCAATGGCATTAATCACCAGAGAAAGGCAAATCAAAACCACAATGAGATATCACTTCACACCTATGAGGATAGCTATTTTAAAAAAATAAAAACATAAGAAGTACGGGCAAGATGTGGAGAAAAGTGAACCCTTGTACACTATTGGTAGGAATGTAAATTGGTAAAGCTATTGTGGAAATTAGTGTGGTGGTTCCTCAGAAAATTAAAGCTGGCACTACCATACCATCCAGCAATCTCACTTTCGGGTATTTATCCAAAGGAATTGAAATTAGGATCTTAAAGTGATATCTACCCTCTCATGTTCATTGCTCTGTATTCACCATAGCCAAGATATGTAATCAGCCTACATGCCCACTGAAGGATGGATGGGTATAGAAAATGTGGCGCACGTATACAACATCCAGCCTTAAAAAAGAAGGAAATCCTGCCATTTGCAACATCATGGATGAACCTGGAGGACATTATGTTATGTGAGGTGAGCTAGACATAGAAAGACAAATACTGCATGATCTCACTTAAATGTGAAATCTAAAATAGTTTCTCACAGGGGGAAATGGGAAGACGATGATCAAAGCGTACAAAGTTACAGCTATGCATCAATAAATTAGGGATAGCTGCTATACAGCATAGTGCTCACAGCTAACAATACTGTACTGTATACTTACAATTTGCCAGGGAGGTAACCTTACATTAAGTTTCACACACAAACTCATACACACAAACACACACTCACACACATAAAACAATCATAATAAACGGATGCAAGGAAACATTTACTAGCAACGGATACGTCTATGGCCTTGATGTCAGTGATGGTTCCACAGGTATATACTTATCCCCGAACACATCAACCTGTACACATTAAATATATACTACTTTTTACATGTCAATCATACCTCAATAAAGTGATTAACAAGACAAAGATATTCTTGTACAAGAAACCCCAATGCTCATGGAAGAGAGTGGGAAGTTAGTTATACCAACAGGATATTGCATGTCCTGAAGACCCGCCATCTTTCCCCAGCCAACCTTTTAGAAAACATCGAAACAGCAGACCCTCATTAAACATTAGTTAAGGGAGCAGATAAAATCTGGTCCTTGCCCTCATTTGAGAACATTTATAGTCTAGCCATGGAGATAAGATCACCACGTATGAATCACTGAACAACATATTAGAAAACGTACAGATCTGGAACAATATTAGGAAGATGAAAATAGCACCCATTAATCAAGGAATATATACAAATTAATTTGTGATGCATGTTTTATGTGGCGGAGCTGTTTAGGGAAGATAAAAATTGGCAACAGCAAGTAACATTTGCATACCACCTCCACAAGCGTTAATATTCCTTGTCTTTAAACAGGACAAGAGTAGCCAAGGAAGGCTGTGTGGAGGAGGTGAGATTCAAAGGCCTTCGAAGTTCAGTGTGGTTCAAGTTTAACAAAAGGCTTGAATGCATCATGAAGGTACCAACAGAAGCAGTCACTAGACTATTTGTGTGCCCGGATGGCAGCTAAAAATTCCAAAAAAAAAAAAAAACCCAACAGAGTGTACAAAAATCTTTAAATTCCTCTTTTATTATTATTATTAATTTTCATAAAGCAGGCTTCATAAAAAGCTGCCCAAAGTGAATGTATTTTCTGAGAGACATAGGCTGACAGAGTTTGGAAGAATGTACTTTCTAAGGGTGATTTATGTACCTGTGATGTTCTCCAAAGATGCAACAGGGACTTCAAAATGAGGTCAGCAACACACATTCAGAGGGCTTTTAGGATCTCAGATAAGCCCAGACGGCGGTGCTTAGTTTCTTACCTATCAAGAAACATTTCTCCAAGATGAAAAGATGGAGTTAGCTAGAGGCCTCTGGGGTCTGTTGCTACTGCTTAGCAATACAGGTCACCGGAGTGACAGAGTTGAACTTGGGGACAACTGTGGTAAGAAAACAGTGAGAATGAGTGAGCAGGTTGGGGAAAGAGTACTCGATCTGCAAATACCTGCTTTGTGACCTTTACATCCTTGTATCATACAATTGGATCTATCTTCTTCCAACTGAAAATAATTGCCCTATCTCCTTTTATTTACCTTTAAAAGGTAAATTATGACAGCCTGAGAGATTTCTGACACTTTGACTTAGGGAGGAGTTCAGTACAGTTATAGATTTCTTTTTTCAGCATAGCAAAGTGTCCTAGGGAAAGATACTTGCCAGAGCTAGCAAATGACACCCTTCCTGGGAATGACAGGGATCTCAGATATACTTCTGTCCAACCACTCCTAGTGCAGGTAGCAAAAAACGAACCTGAGAATTTAGGAAGATGCTTTCCCATGGCCCCAAGAGACTTCTGCTAAAACAAGCAGCATTACGTCATGGATACAGGGTTCTAAACCAGACATTGATTCCTAAACTTACCCAATCAGTGAAACACTTGGAATGTGTTGATTTTGGAAGAAAAGCAAGAAATATTGATACTGTTCATTCATTTGTTTTGTCATCTATTGCCGCCCACTGGCAGGCAGGAAGCAGTAAACACCAAAGGGTGAAAACATCGATCTCAGGGAAGCTGCCAGTTGAGAATATCCCAACCAAATTGGGTTCCCTGCAAATTAAGAAAAGGCTACACCCTCGTGCTATTTTATTCACAGCGGCACACGGTGGGATCAGCGTGCAGAATGCAGCCACTGCACTGGGACACGATGACAATCACTATTTATTGAAAGCCTGCTGGAGAGCAGACGCTATTTTAAGTACTTTTCATGTCTTTAAAGCAATCTGTGAGGTAGGTATTATTATCTACATTACCCAAACTAGAAAGAGGTCTCAGATGGTTTAATTCACTTGCCCGTGGTCACTCAGCGTGGCAAAATCAGTCCTTGCACCTGGGCTGACTCATTTACCTCTTCAGATTTCCCGCCTCTGTCTCCTTTTCTCCCTAAATGGAGCTCTCTTTACCCCCAAATACAAGCTTAGCCCCACCTTCTCTAAAGCCAGACCTGACCTCAGAATTTCCCAATATCTGATTATAACCTCCTGCCCTAATTCTGGTATATGTACGTCTGTTAAATGTTCCCTACACTTGGATAAACTGATAACCCAAATTCTCTATCTCTGATTCTCTACCTTGTACGTTCTTGATCATTAACTTACTAGAGTTTTAACCTGAACTTCAACCCTGTACTTTAAATCTTGCTACTTGCTGAAGACTTTGCCAAAGGCAAATTATGCAAAAGCCAGGTTAAAAGCAAACCTCCCAGTAAAGGTGGTTTGTCTGTCTTATGTTAAATAGTCTCAGCAAAAAAAAAATTTTTTAAGAAAACAAATATATATATATATATATATATATACACACACACACATACATATAGATACTTGATAGCATATGTGAGTAAAAAGGCATTTAGGGTTTCCTATATATAAGGTCACCGTATATCTTTGCCTAGATAGCACAGGGAACTATAATTAGTATTTTGTAATAACCTATAAGGGAAAAGAATCTGAAAAAGAATAACTGAATCACTTTGCTGTACACTGGAAACTAGCACAACACTGTAAATCAACTATACTTCAATTAAAAAATAAAACAAAATATACCAAGAAAACATAAAGCTGAAGAAATGAGAAAAAAAGTACTGAAAAATAAAGTAAGGACTTAAAAGGAGCCAGATATAACTATAATATCAAATAAGTTAACATATGATTCGGTATTCTGGCCTCCCCGTGAAAGAAAGGTAATAAGTTTACAAACCAGGGATCCATAAGAAGATAAAAAAATCAACTGCTCAGAAGAAACCCAACTGTTCCTGATACTAAAGTTCAGAAAGCAGCAAACCATTTCTCCTTAAGGGAATTCATAAAAGGGGCACTGCAATCCCACGAACAAAGATCATAACAACATCTTTACAGTAGGCTTGAAATTTTTCTACAGGTCTCTTTCTTATAGCATCTTTTGATATTGGCTAATGACACCCTCCAAAGCATAATTCAGAAGAGAGGAAAGTGTGAGTGATTTTACAGGAAGCTAATAACGTACCATTCAGGTATGTGAATGTTGGTTCAGTCTAATCCTGGGACAGATATTAGCACACTTAATGGTCTAGAGCATTTAATGGGTATTCATCAGGCAATCATCTATAAATGTTGTGCTAGTTCCCTTAACACTGATAGATATTGGGAAGAATATCTGTTTGTCTATCTATTGCCAGAAAAGAACTTAGTTGATCATTCTACACAGATCAAAAGGATTACTTTTTTGTCCACTGCAGCTATATCTTACAGATGTATCATCTATTTCTTCAATGCTGAAGAGGGAATGTAATACATTAACACATCAAGAAGCCACTGATAGTAGCAAAATGTGACAGTTTTCAAGGAAACACCTAACAGTCATGCCATATGTTTAGATTTTCATAATGAAAATGATATATCCAATATCCATCCTAAGACCACGAGGGCATGCTTTGTCACTAAGAATAACCAAGCATGAAAAGGAAATATTCTTAATGAAGTTCTGTTATAGTAACTGACAGTAGTAAACAGAACAACATTCAAGTATTGCTATTAAACATGTATTTTAAAATAGTTTCACTTGCAGCCACTATGGAAAACAGTATGGAGGTTCCTCAAAAAACTGAAAATAGAGCTACCATATGATCCAGCAATTCTACTCCTGTACATATATCTGGAGAAAACTCTAATTTGAAAAGATACATGCACCCCTATGTTCATAGCAGCACTATTTACAATAGCCAAAACATGGAAACAACCTAAGTGAAGTGTCCATCTACAGATGAATGGATAAAGAAGACGTGGTGTGTGTGTGTGTGTGTTTATGTATTATTCAGCCATAAAAAGAGAATAAAATAGTGCCATTTGCAGCAACATGCATGGACCTAGAGATGATCATACTAAGTGAAATAAATAAGACAGAGCCAAATATCATATGCTATTACTTATATGTAGAATCTAAAATATGACACAAATCAACTTAATTACAAAACAGAAACAGACTCGAAGACATAGAAAACAAACTTGTGGTTACCAAAGGGGAAAGGACGGGGGGGATAAATTCAGAGTTTGGGATTAGTAGATACAAACTACTATATATAAAATGGATAAACAACAAAGTCCTACTGTATAGCACAGGGAACTACATTCAATATCTTGTAGCAACCTAAATGGAAAGGAATATGAAAAAGAATACATATTTAAATGAATAGCTTTGCTGTATATCAGAAACTAACACAACAGTGTAAATCAACTGTATTTCAAAAAAAAAAAAGTTTTACCAAAAGACTGTTAGTACTAATAAATGAATTCATTCAAATTGAAGGATACAAAAATTAATACACAAAAATCTGTTGCATTTCTACACACTAACAACAAACTACCAGAAAGAGAAATTAAGGAAACAAACCCATTTACAATTTCACCAAAAAGAATAAAATACCTAGGAATAAATTTAACCAAGGAGGTAAAAGGCCTGCACACTGAAAACTTACACTGATGAAGGAAACTAAAGAAGACACAAATAAATAAAAATGTAGTCTGTGCTCATGGACTGGAAGAATTAATTGTGTTAAAATGTCCATATCACCCAAAGCAATCCACAGATTTAATTTAATTCCTACCAAAATTCCAATAGCATCTTTCATAGAAATATAATGAACAATCCTAAAGTTTGTATGGAACCACAAAATATCCCAATAGCCAAAGGAATCTTGAGAAAGAAGAACAAAGCTGGTGGCATCATGCATCCTAATTTCAAACTACATTACAAAGCTACAGTAATCAAAACAGTATGGTATCAGCATAAAAATCAGACATATAGATCAATGAAACAGAAAAGAGATTCCCCAAATAAAACAAACCCACACATCTGTGGCCAATTAATTTATGACAAAGGAAGCAAGGATATACAATGAGGAAGGGATAGTCTCTTCAATAAAACGTGCTGGGAAAACTGGACAGCCACATGCAAAATTATGAAAGTAGACTACCATATACCATGCACAAAAATTAAGGATTGAAGACTTGAATGTAGGATCCTTGACATTAGTCTTGGCAATGAGTTTTTGAATCTGACTCCAAAACCAAAGACAACAACAGCAAAAATAAACAAGTGGGACTACATCAGTCCAAAAAGCTTCTACACAGCAAAGGAAATAATAAAATGAAAAGGCAATCTCCTGAGTTGGAAAAACTATTTGCAAAATCATATATCTGATAAAGGGTTAATACCCAAAAACATATAAAGAACTCAATAGAGTGCAACAGCAAAAACAAACAAATGAACAAAAAATCCAATTTTTAAAAAATGGGCAAAATATCTGAAGAGACATTTTACCAAAGAAGACATATAGATGGGAAACAGGTACATGAAAAGATGCTCAACATCACTAGTCATCAGGGAAATGCAAATCAATATCACAATGAGATATCACCTCACACTTGTTAGAATGGCTACCATTGAAAAGACAAGAAATAACAAGTGTCGGCAAAGAAGTAAAAACACAAAAGGGAACCTTTATGTACTGCTGGTGGGAATGTAAATTGGTGCAGCCACTATGGAAAACAGTATGAAGGTTCCTCAAGAAATTAAAAATAGAACTACCATATGATCCAGTAATTCCATTTCTGGGTGCATTTTTTCAATAGCCAAGGTATGGAAACAATCTAAGTGTCTGATGATGGATGAATGGATGTGAGATATACATATATATACCTTGAAGGCATTATACTAAGTGAAATAAGTCTGAAAGAGAAAGACAAATGCTGTATGATCTCAACTATATGTGGAATTAAACAACAGCAATGAAAACAACAAAAGGAACCCATACATACAGAGAACAGATTGGTGGTTGCCAGTGGTAGGAGACAGAGGATGGGAGAAATGGGTGAAAGGGGCCAAAAGGTACAAATTTCCAGTTATAAAATAATTAAGTCATGGGGATGTAATGTGCAGGATGGTGACTATAGTTAATGATACCATAGTGCATATCTGAAAGTTGCTAAGAGGGGAGATCTTAAAAGTACTCATTAGAAGAAAAAATATTTGTAACTATGTATGTTAACAAATGTTATCAAGACTTATTGTGATGATCACTTCACAGTATATACAAATATTGAATCATTATGTTGTACACCTGGAAATAATACAATGTTATATGTCAATTATACCTCAATAAAAAAAGAAAGGTTTGAAAATATGAGTACAGAACTCTATTTTTTAATACAGATTTATCAAAGAACCAGAAAGAAGTTCCAGGAAAAATATACATAATAATTGAAATGGAAAATCCAGTGGATGAATTTATAATGGATTAGACACAGCTGAAGAGAAAATTAATGGACTAATAATTCTTTTTTTTTTTAACTGATAAATGGTATTATTCCTTCCACAGAAAACATTAGAGAAACTCTGAGCCAAAAATGTACGCTGACTTTCTGCACAAAGTGTAAAGGTTTTTTTTAAAAAATTATGTGTAACATAGACAAAATTATTTAAGTCAATAAATTTTTAAGGAATTTCAAATGTTCTCATTCTTTCCACTGCCAATCACCTTAGTTCCTCCAAACTCATAACCTTCAAGATAAAATAGCCCTTTCAAAAAGAAGTTGTCGTGTGAGTCAGCCCACAATTCTTTTAGTTAGGTTTCTTTGATCTCCAATGGAATATAGACACACTTCAAAATTCCCCACCTGTAACCTTCAGGATCCAATTTCCTCAAGCGATTTACTTTAGGACCATGTTTAGGGTCGGGAGATGGAGATCTGCCTGGTTCTGAATTTGACATCCTCTAAAAATGTATAAGATTCAATCAAATCATATTCACTCCTAAGCCATCACACCCTAGAAGAGTACAGATCATTGGGATATGCCAATACCTACGATAAAAAAAAGTTTGACTGTTAGGTTTTTCATAGTTTACTTGGCAGCTCTGTCTTGTACTTCTTTCCCACAGATCTAACAGGTAGTTCCATGAGTAAAGGAAAGTACGCAGTTACTCTGAGGCATTTCCAACAATGTAGGTTTACAGAAAAAGCCCCATCAGGATAGACCTCGACAAGATAATTCTTAAGAAACAATCCAATAGGAAGTCCTGACAAAGATATGGAAAACAAGCTAAGGTTAGAAGACATGAAAGATAGTGTGTGAAGGTCTAACATATAAAACTTGGAGTTCCAGAAGGAGATGACTGTAGAAATAAAGGGGCAGAGGGACCCTTCAAACAAATAATGGCTGGCATTTTCCAAGAATTGCTAAAAGACACCAAAACTCAGTTCTAAGAAGCACAATAAATTTCAAATAAGACAGGGCTTCCCTGGTGGCGCAGTGGTTGAGAGTCCGCCTGCCGATGCAGGGGACACGGGTTCGTGCCCCGGTCCAGGAAGATCTCACATGCTGCGGAGCGGCTGGGCCCATGAGCCATGGCCGCTGAGACTGCGCGTCCGGAGCCTGTGCTCCGCAACGGGAGAGGCCACAACGGTGAGAGGCCCGCGTACCGCCAAAAAAAACATATTACCTTTAATGGTGCTCTGGATAATGTTTATATTCACCATAGATTTAAACATCTTCAAACATTTGAAACTTTATGTATATATTTAATATTATGAATACTTTAATAGTGTTACAGACAGACCTTAGTGAGCACTTAAATTACTGTTAACATCAAATATATTTAAATTATAATGTGAAGAAATAAAACATTTATATATTAAGCACTCTGATAATGTTTACAAGCTTACTAAGACTCAATTTAAAATCATGGTTCTCAAATGTAAAATAGCTAGCTAGTGGGAAGCAGCTGCATAGCACACGGAGATCAGCTCAGTGCTCTGTGACCACCTAGAGGGGTGGGATGGGGAGGGTGGGAGGGAGACACAAGAGGGAAGAGATATGGGAATGTGTGCATATGTATAGCTGATTCACTTTGTTATAATGCAGAAGCTAACACACCATTGTAGAGCAATTACACTCCAATAAATAAATTATTAGTCATAAAAAAATCATGGTTCTAAATTAATTATTAAAATTAAAATTTTGAATAATTAAGTTAGAATTAAAGTCACAGGCTAATCTATTTTTTATAATAATCCAAATGTTAAATATTGTAGGTACAATTTTTTACAAATCCTTTTTTATATAAATATTAATACAATGAGATAAATACCTCTTTTACTTCATGATAAAACTTTCTAAGCGTTTGACAAATGCTTACTCCCACGGAAATAATTATTTCAGTCCCCACAATGTAACCTTGGAGTTGACTTCCCAGTGTTCTACAGCTCTCAAAATGACCAGAAATTCAAGCTAAGAGGCTGACTGCACTGTTGACACCCTCAGAGGAACTCTGAACACTTTATACTTTCCACGTCTATGACTTTATAACCCCAAAGAGGCAAGTTCCAACACCTGAAATTCAAGTTTTACAGTATCTCCCCACTCACAGCTGTCTTAGATATATCATTTGATTGGATTTTAAATTTATTTGGCCCTTAAGACATATTTTCACTTTATCTTCAAAAAAGTTTGTTTCCCCTTGTACAGATTTTTTTTTTTACTGTTTCATAGGCTTAGAAACATTATAATGACACATTCAGTTGTATTATGGTCATCACACATGGATCTCACACAACACACAACTGTGTTGTCACAATTTCCAAGGCCATTCTTCCTAAGTCATTTTAAGGCAATTTATTTTTCCAGTTTTCCCCAGAAATGCATGAAAGAAAGGACTAAGAGTAAAGTCAGAAAATACGTTTTTACTACTGCAAAGTTATACCATTGCCACTCCTCTTATTCCTGAAGTGAAATGTAATCCTTACTGTCTGTATTAGTATCTGGATCATACTTAATTGTTAATGAGTTTTTTTTTAATTTATCTGTTTATCATGTTTAAGATATCCAAAACAAAATTAAGATAAAATGATCTGGAGATGCCCCCATAAAATCAAGTAAAAAGCATTTTTTGACCCAAATTACTGAACCTCCTTCAAAAAATAATACTCCACAGTCTTTCCAGTTTTAAAGGTCATTGACATTTTTAAAAATAAGTTTAGGGCTTCCCTGGTGGCGCAGTGGTTGGGAGTCCGCCTGCTGATGCAGGGGACGCGGGTTCGTGCCCCTGTCTGGGAAGATCCCACATGCCGCGGAGCGGCTGGGCCCGTGAGCCATGGCCGCTGAGCCTGCGCGTCCGGAGCCTGTGCTCCGCAGCGGGAGTGGCCACGGCAGTGAGAGGCCCGCGTACCGCAAAAAAAATAAAAATAAATAAAAATAAGTTTAGCACTAGCTAATGTAAAAGAATAATGAAGGGTACTGAAAGACCGAACAAAAATCACACACACACGTGAACACACACATGTGCATGCACACACACACACACAACTTGAAGAGACCAAGGGCTGATTCCCATCCTTTCATTAATAATTGACAGCATCGTTGCTCTTGGTCTATCATTTGCCAGAGAAAATATTTTAACTCTGTAACATAAATTATAGGCTTTTTTATTTGTTGGAAATTGATCTAGTAAAGAACTTTTATGACAGTTCTCAGGTACCTAACTTGCTTTCGAATTTTGGTATATCATTAAAAATACATGGTTCCTAATGAATGGGTGTATGAGGCACTTCTAAGTTAAATGTGGCACTGTAGTAGATAATTACTACAATGAGGTACCACCTCACACTGGTTAGAACGGCCATCATCAAAAAATCTACAAACAATAAATGCTGGAGAGGGTATGGAGAAAAGAGAACCCTCCTACACTGTTGGTGGGAATGTAAATTGGTACAGCCATCATGGAGAACAGTATGGAGGTTCCTTAAAAAACTAAAAACAGAGCTACCACATGATCCAGCAATCTTACTCCTGGGCATATATCTGGAGAAAACCATAATCTGAAAAAAATACATGTACCCCAATGTTCATTGCAGCACTATTTACAATAGCCAGGACATGGAGGAAACCTAAATGTCCATCGATGGAAGAATGGATAAACAAGATGGGGTATATATATACAATGGAGTATATATGGCTATATACTAAGTCATAACAAATAATGAAATAATGCCATTTGCAGTAACATGGATGGACCTAGAGACAGTCATATTGAGTTAAGTCAGACAGAGAAAGACAAATATCATATGATATGGCTTATATGTGGAATCTAAAAATATGGTACAAATGAACCTATTTACAAAATAGAAATAGAGTCACAGGTGTAGAAAACAAACTTATAGTTACCAAGGGGGTAAGGGATAAATTGGGAGATTGGGATTGACATACACACACTACTATATCTAAAATAGATAACTAATAAGAACCTATAGTATAGCACAGGGAAGTCTACTCAATACTCTGTAGTGACCTATATGGAAATAGAATCTAAAACAGAGTGGATATATGTGTATGTATAACTGATTCACTTTGCTGTACGCCTGAAACTAATACAACATTGTAACTCAACTATACTCCAATAAAAATTAATTTAAAAAAATACATGGTTCCTAATAAATGGTATATGAGTCACTTCTAAGTTAGACAATCACCCAAGATTTACAGCAGGAGAATCACAATTATGCAAGGGGTAGGGGGCAGGGGGAATTGAAGAGGGGGAAGGAAAATGATAATTTTTTTTCTGGGAAACACTTGCTTCTCAAAAAAACCAAAATTATCTAAAAAAGCTAAAAGCAACTGTTCTATATTTTCATTTACGAAGTTAAGAGATGATATTGTTACACAGCTATTACTTAAAATTAAAATAATTTTAAAACCGTTCCCTTTAATTTTCCACATTTCCCCTGCCCCCAGTAAAGATATTTTCATTTTGGAACAATTCTAAGGCAACAATTGATGGCTTTTAAAATCAAAATTAAACCACTGATCCTTATTAGAACTTGCTATATTTTCACTAAAATGTTATTAAATTCATTTCTATATTTCAGTATTATGAGTCAGCTAATATACAAAAATCCGTATGACATTGTTTAGATTTAACTTACTATGAAATCCTAAAATTTCATAACAGTCATTATTAGGCTTTGCAATAAAAGTTAAAATTCTTCCTTTCTCAAGTCAGGTAGTAGATTTTAGTGTTTTATCCAAAGACGTATTTTAAATCCTTAAAGAAAAAAAAAAAAATGCTAGTTTAAGGGCTTCCCTGGTGGCGCAGTGGTTGAGAGTCCGCCTGCCGATGCAGGGGACACGGGTTCGTGCCCCCGTCCGGGAAGAGCCCACATGCCGCGGAGCGGCTGGGCCCGTGAGCCATGGCCACTGAGCCTGCGCGTCCGGAGCCTGTGCTCCGCAACGGGAGAGGCCACAACAGTGAGAGGCCCGCGTACCGGGAAAAAAAAAAAAAAAAATGCTAGTTTAAAAGGTAAATTATCTTCTAAATAAAGTGAGAATAATAGAATATACTGCAAACAAAACAGACTAGAAGTCAGAAAAAAAAACCTGTTAAATAAAATTTAACTGATAAAGTTTCACTGATATAAATTAGAATATAGGGTGATTGTCAGTGAAAAGGGTTCTCTTCATTAACATGAACGCAAGAATGATTTTATATTACAATATAAACAGTTTTAGGATTTTCTTTATCCTTATGGCATCTGAATACTGATGGTTTATAAACCAATTAAATTTCTGTTCATATCCTATGCTAATAAAATACACAACCATTATTTTTCTTTTTGGAATTATCTTGTTTTTAGTACAATAAGTAGAAATCTGGAGGGAAACAAAATTAGAATATACAAAATTCTCCTAATAGGAATTAGCATCTTTGGAGGAGCCTCATATTAAATCTGGCACCACTGCCTTTAGGACACTTGAAATAATAAACTCAGCATATGTGCCCCATTACACAACTATTTTTTAACACTAGTCTTTCACAACAGAGTTGAGTAAACTTTTATGATTATATTTTTGTTGAGAGGGATTGATAGAATTTGCACATTTAAACATGTATAAACGACTATTTCCTTCTTTAGGAGTTAATTGGTGAGTTTTTCTTCTTGTATTATCATTCACATCATAAACCAAGAAAGAAATTGTAGAAAATCCATATGGAAAATATATATAATTTAAGGCTCTATGTTATATCCTTAACAAATGGACTAAGAATATATACATTTTGAGATGAAAGAGGAGATTCCAAGCTACCTGTGAATATTACTGACCAAGTGGAACAATCTCATCTCTAGCCCTCATCACTACATTAGATTATCCATCCTACAATTTGCTTATTGCTATTTTTAGAGAAATTTGACGTACCAGTAGAAATTTATCATCCAAATCTTCATGTGAAAAAGATAGTCAATGAAGATAAGTTTCAGCTTTCAGACAGCCTTGGAAATCAAGTAAGTCAATTCAATTACTCAAGAGTTTATGTGCCTCATATGTGCCAACACTATTGATTGTCAAGGATATAATAATGTATAAGACATGGACACTGACCTCCAGAAATCTCATAAGTAATTTGTGAATATCCTTTCTGTCTGTGCGTTTGTTTCTTTGACTACAAACTCACTATTTACGTGTGCAACCACGTGAAACATTCTTTATTAGAGTCGTGAGAAATTAATTGTTCCTGGCACTAGACAAAGCTGCCTTGGCCTTGAAAGTGACTGCAGATCAAAAGTACTTAGGCAGGACAGCCAACTATTTGGCAAATTAAATAAAAAAATTGGGAACCTTTACTCTCATGTAAATATGAAAAATACACAAAATGTGGTTTCACTGCAAGTGAGATGAGAGATGGCTTGTTATTTAACTGACAAGTGACCCATTTTCCCACGTCTTTCCATCATCAGACAATTTTTCCTTGCTTTTCTACTACCAAGCAGACAACGTTAACTTCATAGAATTATGCACAACCTCAGGATGCTGTAACCCAAGGGATTCTAGTTAGAATTAAAGTATTCAGTATAAAGGGTAGTAGAGCAAAAAGGGACTGGGACTTTTCAGCATCTGGGACAGTACCATAGGGCCAGAAAGAGAGGAAATATTTCATAAGAGAATGAAAATGAGAAATCTTCCAGTGGAGTGTTTCCCAAATTTTTCTGAAATGTTGAACTGTGACATAATAATATATTATTTTTTCAAAACTGGGAGAATTAACTGTTTTGGGGAGGGATAATAATAATAGACGTCTTCCTGTATGTCTGATCCTATTTTAAACATTTTACATGGCTAAACTTGTTTACTCCTCCCAACAACACTATGATGTAGGTTGGCATTACTTTCCCTATTTTATAGATAAGGGTACTGAAATTAAATGACTTGCCCAAGATCACACACCTGGTACACCGCAGATCCAGGATTCCAAGCCACATATCCTAACTCCAGAACCTATGCTCTCTTTTTTTTTTTTTTTTTCGGTACGCGGGCCCCTCACTGTTGTGGCCTCTCCTGTTACGGAGCACAGGCTCCGGACGCGCAGGCTCAGCAGCCATGGCTCACGGGCCCAGCCGCTCCGCGGCATGTGGGATCTTCCCGGATCGGGGCACGAACCCGCATCCCCTGCATCGGCAGGCGGACTCTCAACCACTGCGCCACCAGGGAAGCCCCAGAACCTATGCTCTTAAATCATTCCTCTGTGACATAATAAGGAAGACAGTTTAAGTTACAATCAATATGTTTTTAAATATTTTATCATAAAGTTCCTTTTAATACTCTATGTATTTAAAGTTAATCGTAACTTGCACAGAAAATTACTTTCTTCTATTTAACAAGTGGTCCGTGCCACTTTATTTTAAGCATAATTTATTATGACTATTATTATTTGAGATAAAGCACAACTTATAAATGATTTTTAAATTAAATATTGCATTGTATTAAGTTTGGAAACCAAACGAACATTATAAAAATGTAGAGTGAAACTTAACTATGTACTACAGTCTCAAAATAGTACAAACCCGTTTTCAATATCTGATGTTTAGGAGTCTTGTACTTTATTCATAAAAAATCCTTTGGTATAAATTTGTAATGTTTGTGTGTTATTTCTAGATGATGACATAATAGAGATTTTAGGGTGTTATCTTCAAGCACTTCTTCACAAATAATCCATTATATTTACAGAGGCTTTATACCTCCCAAATGAAAAGCCAAACAATGTAATTTTTACTGTATTTTTCTTTCTACCATTGTTTGCCAACAGCACAAAAACTAGGTCTTGACATTTTAAAAGGTAGTTTTAAGGCAAATTCAAACAAAATATTAGGTTCTATAGTGACAAAAAATAAGATCAGTAGTTGTCATAGGCTGGGGCTGGGATTGGAATAGACCAAAAAGTGATACCAAGACACTTTCGGAGGTGATGGAAATGTTCTTTACTTGATTGTGGTGGTATCAAAACTCATCAAAGAGTACTCTTTAAATAGATATAGTTTATTGTACGTAAATTATACTGTGATAACATTGACAAAATGGGGGCAAATTTTTATTTTATAACGTGCAGAATAAGCTTATGAAACTCACTTCTCCAAGGAATATTTTCAACCTGAAAGGTTAAATAATAAAAAATCACAATGTCACAGTAAAATAAATTCAGGAAAGGTTAAAATTCAATACATTAGAGATACTGTGGCAAAAGTATCTAAAAATTTTGACATTGACATTGTAAATAACAATTGGGCTTGAATAAATCCACCTTGGTCATCACTACAGAGGCAAAACACTAAGTAATACTCTATCCACTAAAGTATTTATATAGGAAGAACAGGTTACATGGAGAAAAATCTAATTAATTGCTCAATTTATAACCTCAGTTTATTTATTATGAAAAATCTATAGTTAAAAATCTCTGGTACAACACTTTTTGACCTCTTAATGCCACTAAGCCCCACTACACCCTATTCTGCATCACCAAAGAAGAAAGGGGGATACGTAGCTTTTGAAAAACACAGTCCATATTCGTGCTGACAATCATCTATGATGTGTGTTTTATACGAGGTAAATGAAGCATAAAATAGCCAACAGATTTCACTTTCATTGCTACCATATTTTCCATTTAACTAGCAAACTGGGGCAAAGAGATGGATGTACTACAGTTTAGCAACATCTCCCATTCTCTCAGTGACTAATCAATTACCGTATTAGATTCCTTTGTAAACTGCCTACTTTTCCAGTGATTATTTACTGCTTATTTGAAGGCACTAAAGCCTTTAACAAAAAGTTAAAATGGTCAGGAGAGTAGCCACTATCTCCCCAGTGAGGGTTGGTTTCTGCAGTTGTTGTTTTTCATGAGTGAGCTACTTCCTCACTACTCCAGATTTTTGTTTTGTTTTGTGTTGCCCAAGTTAAGCGATGTTAGAAAACTAATAGCTGAGTCCTTGATGATCAAGGTTTCAACAGTAACTTGTTAACTGACCTCAGGCATCCAATGAGATACATGGATATCCAACAAAAATTTACTCTGTGTGTGTGTGTGTGTGTGTGTGTGTGTGTGTGTGGTCTATATGTGTGTGTATGTCATAGTTTCTGAACACCAGCGTGTTTTCCTTATATTGAACAACAGAAAATGTGTCCTAAGTGGGGCGCAAACGTGCCAGGAAGAAGCACCATCCATTATTCTGCAAGAAGTAGGATTAAAAATATGATGTGACATACCTTTGGGTCCCTCAGTCTAGTGTCAGTGAATGAGGAGGAAACCATATAAGCAAGTTTCTCAGCATATCATGCCATGGGATTCTGAACTACCCATCCTCAGTTCCACCTGAGAACTACATTTCATTTATCTATATCCAATATTGAGCTTCCAGAAAAGATTTAGTTTGAAAAACAAGTTGGCTGTTGCAAGTGTTTGTAAACTACAATTCCATGATACACTCATCAGACCCAGGGTACCCATGAGTTTTAGATGCATAGGTTTTAAGTTGCCCTAGCACAGAGTGCCTTGCAATTTTATTAGCAGGAAAGGGCAAATGTATCCCAGAAGCCTGTGACTTCTGAATGAGCATTCCAGAGAAAACACTGGTTTGATCAATTTGACTTCATACTAGAGATTATCAGTGAGGGCAAAATTGTCAAAGAGAACCAAAAATAAATTAATCCAGCCTGGTCAGTATACAAGAAAGGGCAGGGGTTAGGAAAGCATAGTGCAGGAAGATCCTAAATGAAATAATGACATAAACAATTTCTCCCCTGTCTACCCACATTTCATCACTATTATATCTAATATCCCACTCTTCAAAGAGCAGCATATGCCAAGGGGGAGGGGGGTGGGGGAGGGATGGAGTGGGGGTTTGGGATTAGCAGGCGCAAACTATTATACAGAGAATAGATAAACAACAAGGTCCTACTGTACAGCACAGGGAACTATATTCACTATCCTGTGAGAAACCATAATGAACTGAATCACTGTGCTGTACAGCAGAAATTAACACAACATTGTAAATCAACTATACTTGAATAAAATAATTTTTTTTTTTAAAAAGAGCAGCATAAATCCCTTTGTCTCTCAGGGTTGATGGTAGACAAAGATACCCAGCTCTGTTTGTCATCCATCCTGCTAAAAAAGATGAGAGGTTCTTTGATGATAAAAGCATTTCAGCAAGTAGAATTTAACACACAATACAGAGGTAGTCTGAAAAATCCCTGGACTTCTCATTCTGTTTACTGACTGGGTGGATGCTACCCGAGGTAGGCACAGGTGGGTTTTTAGAGATCCATGTTCACCCATGCGTGTACATGTATGTGTGTACTCACCTATGTATGTACGAACATCCACTAGAAGAGAAAGAAGGGACTTAGGTAAGCAGACGAGAGAACCGGGCACTGAATCCCAAGCATGCCAGCATCTCTTTATATGTAGTTGCATCTAGCGGACTTGACAGAATAATTCAAAAATGAAAAAACAAGAACAAAAACAAACCTTGAAATCTACATACTCTCTCCAGCTGGAGCTGGATAACCGCCAATTTCTACCATAAGCTGCTTTGTCAATGCAAGAGGAATAAAGCAGGGAAGATGTATTTCATCTTTAGTGGAGCCACGTGACTGTAAAAATCAACTCGTCCATCATGTTCCATCACTGAGAAATTTAGTAAACAGTAGCAGAGTAAGAGTCGATAAATGGGCTTGCATAATACCTTGGCTTTTACTTGTCGTGCTTTTAATTTGGTAAATAAATGCCTTCCATTGGGTGCGCACCCTAGAGGCCAGGCAATGATGTGGATTAAGTAGTCTGTTGGCTCTGCACAGCGGAATGCATCTCAGAGGTCTAGCTCACTATAATGGTTCTGGACCATTCAGCCGAAATCTCCCTGCTGTTTAATTTCAAACACTAAAAAGGGGCATGCAGGGGCAACAAGACTCAGAAGTTAAAAATACCACTTTTTCATAGTTTTAAGTCTGCTCCCTGTACAAGAAAGAGATAGATGCCTTCAAGGTAAGAATACAAGCATAAGGATGCTTATAGAAGACCTTCAGAGGATCCTTTACTTATTATATTAAGTTAACCTGAAAACAAGTCTGCTAGTGTAATACCAGAAAGCAATATTTAGCAAAGGAAAGATCCCACTGTTCTCCTACTTGGTTTCACAAAAGTAATGCAAGAAGTTTTCTGCACGATTATTTTCTACATTGTGAATTCTACGATCACTCAGAGGAGAAAAGAAAACCTTCACAGAGGTTTCCGTTGCTCCTTTATTTTCCTTATTTCATCCATATTTTGTGAATCTGTGCTGGTCAGAGTATATTTAAAGTATCACATTTTTTTTTAACCCTTCCCCCTCCCAGTGTCCTCAAGTCCATTCTCTACGTCTGCATCTTTATTCCTGTCCTGCCCCTAGGTTCTTCAGAACCATTTTTTTTTAGATTCTATATATATGTGTTAGCATACAGTATTTGTTTTTCTGACTTACTTCACTCTGTCTTACAGTCTCTGGGTCCATCCACCTCACTACAAATAACAATTTCATTTCTTTTTATGGCTGAGTAATATTCCATTGTATATATGTGCCACATCTTCTTTATCTTTTCATTTGTCAGTGGACACTTAGGTTGCTTCCATGTCCTAACTATTGTAAATAGAGCTGCAGTGAACATTGTGGTACATGACTCTTTCTGAATTATGGTTTTCTCAGGGTATATGCCCAGTAGTGGGATTGCTGGGTCATATGGAAGTTCTATTTTTAGTTTTTTAAGGAACCTCCATACTGTTCTCCATAGTGGCTGTATCAATTTACATTCCCACCAACAGTGCAAGAGGGTTCCCTTTTCTCCACACCCTCTCCAGCATTTATTGTTTGTAGATTTTTAATGATGGCCATTCTGACTGGTGTGAGGTGATACCTCATTGCAGTTTTGATTTGCATTTCTCTAATGATTAGTGATGTTGACCATCCTTTCATGTGTCTGTTGGCAATCTGTATATCTTCTTTGGAGAAATGTCTATTTAGGTCTTCTGCCCATTTTTGGATTGGGTTGTTTGTTTTTATGATATTGAGCTGCATGAGCTGCTTGTAAATTTTGGAGATTAATCCTTTGTCAGCTGCTTCATTTACAAATATTTTCTCCCATTCGGAGGGTTGTCTTTTCGTCTTGTTTATGTTTAAAAAATATGGAACGCTCCACGAATTTGTGTGTCATACTTGCACATGCTAATTAAAGGGGCCATGCTAATTAAAGTATCACATTTAATATATAGTCCTTGAAGTCCATTCAGAGGAAAGTAAAGAAACTTAGAACCATGTTTTCTGAGAAACATGAAAGAACTTGAAAGAACTCAATCACTCAATCTAAAAAGAAAAGGCAGGTGGAATATATTGATGGAGGTGGGAGTGTCATGGCCAAAATCCTTATTTTCAAATACCTGAAGGGTTGTCATGTTTAGATGCTTCAAAGGGTAGAAGTTACAGAAATAAATATTTCAGTTAAATTAAAGGGAGAAATGAGCCGTTTAGACATGAAATGGACTGGCTTAGGAGGTGGTGAAATTCCTATCACTGGTGTTGCTAAAAAATAAGCTAGAGGATTAAATGTCAGGATATTCAAAAGGATGTGCAAAAATCGTATTAGAGGTTAACTAAATGGTATTGAGGTCTCTTCCAACCCTGAGAGGGTTAGAAAACAGGTCATGGTAATGTTACCAGAAAGCAAATCTTCACAAGCACACAGCCTGCCCATCTAATCTCTCTGAAGTGGGGAGCAGGGGAAGGGGTAGAAGAAAAGGAAGCCGACGACAAGAAAAGTAGTCAACAGGAGGAATTCAACTGGTTCTGAGGCAGAAGAATCAGAGCCCTAGAGAAACGCACTGTCCTTGAGCAAGTCAATCTGACCTTCTCAAGCACAGCCTTGTTCAAATTTCTATAAACACTTACTTAACTCACGGGCATGCTGGGTAGCTTACCATAATCCTGAGGTGACATGGTATACAGAGCACAGCAGTGTTTTAACCTGGGGGTCTCCGAGTGTATAGACATCAGCATTTACCACATTTTGTGGCTGGATAAACAGAAGCACCAAGAAGCTTAAAAGCGTAGCTGAAAGAATAATGCATTTAGCCAGGGGCTGAAACAGAACCTTCCCAGATTTCTGCCTTTTTACTGACTGTCGCGACACAGAGAGTTAAACAAGTAATGGACATCCAAGGGGGCAGAAGACAGAGTGAAGACAACTTCCCCGGCACTCACCTCTGCTAGAGGAGGGGCAGTTTCAACTCTGTACTTGACCACCCACACTCTAAACAAATAGTCCCTTGGGATTTCCCTGGCAGTCCAGTGGTTAAGACTCCGCACTTCCATTGCAGGGGGCGCGGGTTCGATCCCTGGTCGGGGAACTAAGATTCCACATGCCTCAGGGTGCAGCCCACCCCCCCAAAAATAGCCCTACTAACCACTATCCCACAACCAAGGGTTAAACGGAGAGGAAAAAGTTAGCACTCCTATAAAATTCCCTGTTTAAGTTACAGCAGCTAATAAGTCAATCCCTTGCTTAATATAAAAACAAATTTGTTATCTGCTGAGTTAAAAAAAAACAGCAGTTAGAGTGGGGGAGAGGCGTGAGGCCTAAGCCCCCCTCCGGAGGCTCATGTGCGAAGCTGAACCTGAAAGTCACTGCCAAAATCACGCACAGAACTTCGTAAACAGATGCTGAGACCTCACCCCAGGCTTACCAAGTCAAAGCCTCTACGAATGGGGTCTAGGAAAGCTTATTTTGTAAAAGCTTTATAGATGATTTTGCAGCTCACACAAGAATCCCGGGGTTTGTATCTCATTCCTAGACAGATACCCTAGGTCTGACAGGTCCCATGTGGTAGACACATGAGTTACTGAGCCTTTGAAACATGTTAATCCAAACTGAAATGTGTTGTACATGTGAAAGACACACCGGAGTCCCCAAACTTAGTACTAAAGAGATTGTAAAAGATTGATTGCATGTTGAAGTGATAATAATATTTTGGATATATCCTGTCAAATAAAATATCATTAAAATTACTTCCTCTTGTTCCTTTTTATTTTTTAATGGGGTAAATAAAAAATTAAAAATTACATATATGACACTGGTACTGTATTAATTACCTAATTATATAGGTGCCGTATTAATTATCTCTTACATTCCTATAGACTTTTGCATTTTCAGAGTGTGTGCTTTGCCATCCACTGTCTCACTTGCCACGTTATCCATACAAAAGCTCAACCAGAGGAAATCACTCAAGCTCACTCAGAACTGCTATCCTCTTTATTAACTTCTTTCAGTTTATAAACCCCTCGCTGCTATCTTACATCCTAACTGACTCCAGCTCGAGCTCTTTAGTTTCAATTAAAGCCAACAGCAGTCACCCTTCATACTTCTGTAGAAAAGATGCTACCTAGTTTTCCATCCTTCAGGAGATATTTTCCAATGGCTGTATCTTCAAAATAGGGCACCTATTAAAAATTAGTCATAATTACTAATCTGGCGATCAACCGCTACTTGCCTAAAGTGGTGTTAGCTCAAGTATTTGTCACCTTCCTAGGTATTTTACCCAATCATTGACAATTTGAGTCAATTTCTATGCCCATGGGTCTACTAATCAACAGAAGGAAAGAAATAAGTCATATGGTTTCGAACCTGAATGAAGAAGACCTCTGCTCGTATGTGTAAGAGATGATCTCTGTCATCTAGAGTAGGAGCAGTGACAAGACGGGGAGAGAGAGGACATTTCAGAGAGAAGAAATGTTAAAGAGGGAAGGTCAGGGGGCTGCTGTGATAATGGCATCTGTAGGGCACGACATGACCAGCCTGGCTCCTGTGAATGTACTTAGACACACGAGCAGTGACAGTGGTTCGTGTGTGAGTGTGTGTGTGTGTGTGTGTGTGTGTGTGTATCAGTACAATCTGAGGTGGTGCCCTGCTCAGTACAACCACCTTATATGTTCTTGCATCACCAACTGAACTATAAGCACAGGTCTCCATGCAGGTGGAATTACCTCCTGCCATAAAAGTGACCAAACCACCAAACCACTGGCTAAGTCACACTGCGGCTGCTTCTCAGAAGCAAAAGTGTCATTCATTTCCACTTGATGGAGGTCAGTTTTTTTTTTTTTTTTTTTGGCCGTGTCACAGCATGCGGGATCTTACATCCCCGACCAGGGATCGAACCCGTGCCCCCTGCAGTGGAAGCACAGTCTTAACCACTAGACCGTCAGAGAAGTCCTGGAGGTCAGTGCTGAAGGAAGAGTGACAAGACCTGGACTGCAGCACCAGCCATTCAAATAGTAACCGTATAATCCAAAGCAAGCCACTAGAACATGGAAGCTTTGTGTCTACCTCATGGGATATTTATTTGGGCGCCTCAAATAAGACATTTGCACTCTTCCCCACTTTAATTTCCTAGGATCACAGCACAGCAGACATGAAGGAGCATGGACACTGGAGGTAAACAAGTAAATCATACATCACTGCTTCTCAGTCTCGGTTCCCAAACTTCAAAAGAGAGAAAACGCCATGTAACTCACGTAGTTATGCAAGTTAAGTGCGATCATTTGTATAAAGCATCTGCACATAGTATCCACTCAATAAATAACAGGGCTCTTCTCCCTATTATTATTATTCCAAGTGATGTCAAGCCGCCTCCAAATTTATATGCACACAAAATTAGCATTGGTTTTAGTCAAATATGAACAAATAATTATCTGTGTGCCTGTATACTGAAATTTACAGGGAAGCAGAATGGCAACATTCATGGGAGCATCTGTCACTGTATATTATGGAGGCGACTCTTCCATTTGCGAGTGCTAGAGTCCAATGAGTGGTCTCCCACTAGACATGGCAACTAAGTTGCTAGACCGTCACTAACAATGGAAGATGGGTTCTTTAGAGAACAGTCAAGCCCCCGCTCACATCAGGACCACTTTGAACACCCTCTGTTCAGCAAAACGAAGAGTAACTGAGAGAATGGTCTCCCGATGAAACTCAGTCCGCTCCAAGTTCTTTCTAATCATGACACGTGTTTATGAGCTATTCCTCTGTTCTGCCATTTCCACAGAGTTCTAATAACAGCGGCCCAACTGCAGCCATCGCTGTGTGTCACACCCTCATGGGAAAGGGGCCATATTGAGATCTGTTGTAACTGGCGGTAACCTGGAGCGTGTAAGGGCATGGGTCGCTATACTTGAAACAGCTCCGACAATCCTGGTGTATATACACTCAACCCCACACAAATAACCGCTGCAAAGGTAAAACAACCAGAAAGTCAATGTTGAAAAAGTGTTCTTTTAATGGACATGAAGAAGGCAGAAGGTACATTACCCTGTTCAAAGTTTGATTTTTATCTTGTATCTTCCAGGGGTCTTCAATGAAAATTTCTTTATTCAGAAAGGCCCACTACAGATAGATAGGTAGAGAGAGATATATATATGCCAAGTTTCAATCTTCTTTTTCACCATTTTAAAAGCTAAATGATGGTAGAAAGAAAAGTTTAGTCAAAAGGATCTAAAACTGAAGGGCAGGGTTATATACATATATGCGTATATCTGATAAATAAATTATTTTGGCTGTAAAAATACATGCTTATAAGAAACGAATAACTCAATCAATATTGAAGCGTATAAATTACAACACTAGTTTGTATACAGAGCTGCTGGCAAGTAACAAATGGATAAATGACAAAAAATTCCCAGTCTGAAAGCATAATTTAAAAGTCTCTAAAAGCAGGAGATGTACTCATTCTATGAATTGCTTCAGTAGGGATCTGACGTATATTTGTCAACAAAGTGCCTTCCTTCCTAAACCCTATTTATTCCCCAATACTAGGAATTCTCTTCTCCCCTTTCCAGTACAGTTATTAGGTGAGGTCTTGAGGCCAATGTCACAGCTGACTCTCCAGGCAAGGCTGGCAGATCGGGGGCAAGTCTCCCCTCGCAGTACAGAGGGGCGGAGGATACTGCATTTCAGCTTGTGCCATTTCAGATGTACCGAGAGGCCATGCTTGGTCCCCAAAGGCCACGGCTCTCTCACCTACTCCTACCGTGCTTCTGAGAGAAGAAAACACGGACGCATACTCAGATTAATGTCATAACCTTTCCTGAGAGCAAACTTTGCCGGGGGTGTGTGTGTGTGTGAAGTAGCGCTTGGCGGCAAATAGTCCCTAGATGGGGGGTGAAGAGGGACACAACATAGGTGGGAAAAGGGGACACTTTATACCTTCACAATGTCCTAGACCCAGCCTTGCAAAGAAAGATAGCAGCGACCAAGTTATAACTTAAGTCAGTCTCGGGTAATTCCAGAACAAAGGAGTCACACATCATTTCTGACCTGTATCCTACTTGACTTGTCAGACACTTTATATAATGGTGATTTTTATAGCTCTCCCGGGTCTACCCTTTCTATACTAAGGTGTGAGAGAAATAACACACTTCCTTCCAATGTATTGAAATAGCAGCCTCTCCGGAAAAACCCACGGTATTAATGGATCTAATTAATATGGCATCAGTATGATTTTTCCACTCATTTACACCCTAAACTGTAGGCTATTACAGAAGGAAGGGGAGGACAAGAAGTACACCCTGCTCCCCAAGGGGGGAACTGGTGTCTTCACAAATACATCTGCTAGTCTATTCTTTTTTTTTTTTTTTTTTTGCGGTACGCGGGCCTCTCACCGCTGTGGCCTCTCCCGGTTGCGGAGCACAGGCTCCGGACGCGCAGGCTCAGCGGCCATGGCTCACGGGCCCAGCCGCTCCGCGGCACGTGGGATCCTCCCAGACCGGGGCACGAACCCGTGTCCCCTGCATCGGCAGGTGGACTCTCAACCACTGCGCCACCAGGGAAGCCCCTGCTAGTCTATTCTTCAGTTGTGGCTTCTACCGACTCCAGACTAATTGTACTCAAATTGATGGAGCCAACAGACACTTCATCCTGGGTTCCATTTTCACATCTTGCTTCAAGATATACCACGAGGCAGCTGGTACAGTACCATATTGGCAACTAGCTTTCTGAACAGCCAGAAGGGCCTAAGTGCAGGCGAAAGAAATAGGAAGAGAAGATGCTGTGTCAGGTGATTGTAATGAGAAGTTTCCTAGGAGGTCAGATCTTGTTCTTCAATCTCCAGTCAAGAGGATATGTGTGAGTTACTCACCAGGTTTGTGAATGCTAGTAAATTATACACATATTAATAAAAACTGCACAGCTTCTACAAGGGGGTTCTTTAATTTCAAATTCTTTTCTTATAGAAAAAAAAAAGAGAAAAAGGAAAAAGATAGTTGCTCAAATGATCCTTCATTAGCTGGCCACAAAGATGCAAAAGATTCCTCCTGGCAGGAAGTCCGGTCAGCTGTTTAATTGGCATGACTTGTGACATTGGATCGTCCCGGCTACACAGAAATCCACAGGTGATTTGTATCATCCTCACTGCAAGGCAGTGATGCCGCTTAAGTGCAGGGGTTTAAAAGTAGGCGCTAATGAGCCAGTTTGTTGTTTTACTCGAGGCTATATTTTGGGAACCATGCAGAGCTGTGAATTCTTCTACTAAGGAGTGATTCTTGAAGATTTCTGGCTGCTTCTGCCACTGCACCCAAACAGGGGATGATTCAGATTTTCAAAGTCCCAATGCCTAGCAGAAGTCAGTAACCATCCCATGGGTTTTCAGACTGTGTCCACACAAAACTTATTTGCAAAGCACAAATAGAGTCACAGATGCAGAAAACAAACTTACGGTTACCAAGGGGGGAAGGAGGGGTGGAATGTATTGGAAGATTGGGACTGACATATATATATATACTACTATATACAAAATAGATAACTTACTGGAGAACGGACTTGAGGATATGGGGAGGGGGAAGGGTGAGCTGTGACAGGGCGAGAGAGAGTCATGGACATATACACACTAACAAACGTAAGGTAGATAGCTAGTGGGAAGCAGCCGCATGGCACAGGGATATCGGCTTGGTGCTTTGTGACCGCCTGGAGGAGGGGGATAGGGAGGGTGGGAGGGAGGGAGACGCAAGAGGGAAGAGATATGGGAACATGTGTATATGTATAACTGATCCACTTTGTTATAAAGCAGAAACTAACACACCACTGTAAAGCAATTATACCCCAATAAAGATGTTAAAAAAAAATAGATAACTAATGAGAACCTACTGTATAGCACAAGGAGCTCTACTCAGTGCTCTGTGGTGACCTAAATAGGAAGGAAATCTACAAAAGAGGGGATATATGTATATCCACTATATATAGTGGGTATATGATTCACTTTGCTGTACAGCAGAAACTAACTCAACATCCTAAAGCAACTATACTCCAATAAAAATTAATAAAAAATTAAATAAATAAAATACAACAAAAGAAAAAATATGAAAATATTAACACCTGTGCACCTTTATCCTTCCAACCTTCCAAATACTTCCTTGACTCAACCATGAAAGCTCTAGGAATGTGTGTTCAACAGTTTTGAACACCACTTTTAAGACACTGTAGAGACAGAGGGAAGAGTTGCATATTCCAGAGTCTGCTGGTGAGACTAAGCCTATTTACCATGTTAGCTTTATGTAGAACCTGATACTATTAATGAGATATGGAATGGCAATGGGGCGGGGCTTTCCTTCCAATCGGTTCCCACTTTTTCTTGACTTTTTTGGTTTGTTTGTCGGCCTCACAATCAGGAATCCTGACCAGACTGTGAATGGCATTCTGACAGATATCTTGAAGACAGGAGACAATATGCTTTTAGCATCTGTCCAATTCAACACAAGTACTTCTGTGTTCAATCAGCCTGTAATGGGGGTCTACAGCACGTGGAAAAGCCGGACTGCAATACAGGCTTTCAAATCATCATTAACGTATATTGAAATGAACAATATGCCCCAAATGCCTTTACATGTCAAGTATGAAACCAGCTTCTAGCCCCGGCAGATGGAACAAAAATGAAATGAAATGCTGGCAGCGACTCTCCAGCCCTGGGAGGGAACAGGTTGAATCTCTGAGAACAACTGCTCCCCGGAGGCTGCGAGATTGCAGTTAGCAAAGCGAGGGAGGCCGAGGTGACTACGATAAACCTCTGAGATTAGTTCTGAACACCACTGATGGGGCCCTGGGCAGGGAGAGGCAAAAGGAACAGGACAGACTTTTTTTTTTTTAATTAAATAAAAATAATATGTAACAGCAATTAGCTTTAAAGTGGTTGGATCCCCAACTCTGTTCTCAAAACTCAGCACTCAACTCTGCAGCAGGCTCGGCACCTAGAAAGAGGAAAGCTCAGGGCTTTCAAAAAGAAATGAATGCGCTCACCTGACTGACACTAGCTCACCTAAGCGGTGTTCAGTGGAGTTGGAAATGCGCATAGTTAAAATCCAACAGTCAGAGTCAAAAGTCCCATACAGCGCGACACAAATACGCTGCCTTGGACATTCTCACATCTGTGACTCTGGGATAATGATTCTTTTGTTGGATGGCTTAGAAATATAGAAGCAGAAACATGCCTGGGATGTCTCTTTGGCAAAATCACTTTTAAAATGAAGAGACAGTTTCCATTTCAACAGGGAAATTCAATAACCAAGAGGTGAACATATGTCATAATAAATAAGCAAATGAAAAGGCATTAGCATGTTTAAAAGAGGAAATTTATTTGTGTAACACTTAGACTCATGTCATTTAAAAAAAAAATCTGTTTGACTTGTTACTTCAAGCAAAATAGAAGGGTTGATTCATTCCATGTTATATTGCTTTCCTGCACACCTTTTTTTCCCCAAATGTTTCTGTTGGTGAAAATAAATCGTTTGTACAGTCGACTCCTGAGCCACATCAATCCTACTTAAAATGTATATCCAAACCTAATACAAATCCCCAAACTCATTTTTTTTGCGGTATGTGGGCCTCTCACTGCTGTGGCCCCTCCCATCGCGGAGCACAGGCTCTGGACGCGCAGGCTCAGTGGCCATGGCTCACGGGCCCAGCCACTCCGCGGCATGTGGGATCCTCCCGGACCGGGGCACGAACCCGTGTCCCCTGCATCGGCAGGCGGACTCTCAACCACTGCGCCACCAGGGAAGCCCCCCAAACGCATTTTGCCCCACTGAATCTGATGTCAAAATCAGCTGGCACGTCTGCCGAGTTCTGGATATTAACTCCCAGTCGCAGATCCTACCTTCAAACAGTTCATTTTAAAGAACCCTCAAATGGTCAAGTTCCATCTCGATAATCGTGGACTTTAAAAACTATACAGTTATATACCACATCTTCTGTTGATGGGCACTTGGGTTGCTTCCATATCTTGGCTATTGTCAATAGTGCTGCTATGAACATGGGGGTGCGTCTATCTTTTCAAATTAGTATTTTTATTTTTTCCAGATATATACCCAGGGGTGGAGTTGCTGGGTCATATGGTGGTTCCATTTTTAGTTTTTACAGGAGCCTCCACACACTGTTTTCCACGATGGCTGCACCAATGTGACTCACAGACATAGAATACAAACTGGTTACCAATGGGGAGAAAGAAGTCAGAGGGAGAAATCAGGGGTATGGGATGAACAGATACAAACTACTATACATAAAATAGAGAAGCAATAAGGAGTTACTGTATCACATAGGGAATTATACCCATTATCTTCTAACACCCTATAATGGAATATAATCAACAAAAATACTGAATCGCTATGTTGTACACCTGAAATTAACACAATACTGTAAAGCAACTATACTTTAATAATTTTTTTAAAACTCACTCTAAAACCTGTACAATCATTGTTATATATTCATCTGCTGCCTTTCAGATGAAGTTTGCCTACAGCTGAGACAAACCTGTATATGGCAGGTCATCATTTGTAAATAAGGCCATTTTCTTCTCTCCCAGTTGGAAACTCACAAGAGTTACTTCGGACCTGATTCTTATTACGAGAAACGAAATGTCATAAACTCAAATACTTGCTAAAACACAAAGCTAAACCCAGTGAGGCCACCTGTATTTTCTTGAGGCATTTATCCTAATTAGAAATTTGGAGGGCCATCATCAACTTTCCCTCTTACGGCTAACTGCTAATTTTTTGTATTTACATTGTCCAGGCCTTTATAGATCAACTTGCTTATGAAACACTGATTAAAGCAAATGCCAGGTTCAAATGTGCTCTCAATTAGTCATTTTTAAGCGCAAACAAAAAAGTCAGTAGAGTACGATACGAAGATAATTTTTTTTTGGCTGGGCTGTCTGCTTTTTTATCTTACTCTCTGCATTTCCTTTCTGTCCTAAAATCTGGTTCTGCTTTTCTGATTTAGTGATTAATTTAATGATGGAGCCAGCAGGTGCAACCCCTAGACCAAATCAATCTTCCTATGGTTATGCCTGAGCCTTCTTGGTACCCTGGAATCTCACATCATATAAGGGTGATGGCAACAGCAGTGGCGGTAACAAAACTCCACTTTGTTAAGTACTTTGCAGTTTGCAAGATGCATTCCCAGAGGAAATCAAACCCAAATCTTTTAACATAAGCTCAGTTGTCTTCCTATTCCATTGCTGTTCACTTTGATCCATAAGACAATTCCAAATTTGATGTAGCTTACACAGTTGATTTGGGTTTTTTTTTTCTTCTTTATAAATATGGGTGGAATAGTTGAAGCTTTCTTAAACCTGGGGATTGCTGGCTTTTTGGGGGGGTTTTTTTTGGCCACTCTATGTGGCATGCAGGATCTCAGTTCCTTGACCAGGGATCGAACCCACACCCCCTGCAGTGGAAGCGTGGAGTCTTAACCACTGGACCACCAAGGAAGTCCTTGCTTACACAGTTGAGATTAAGAAAGTGGGGGGCATAGAGGGAGAGCTATCATGGCCTTCGTGACTAGTGATGTATCTTCTGAAATACTTAATGCTGAAATGGTATAACTAAAAGTGGACACAAAAATCCGGGGAGTAGCACAAACAGCTGATGATTGGAAATTCAAAATAACAACCTAGATAATTCTCCAGTAGCAAGTGAGAGGGTGCTGCATGCGTTCTCCATGATCAACAGGTAAGAGAAGTATATAGCTGCCTAGCCGAAAAGGAGTCAGATGAAGAATATTCAAGAAAGCGAACAGTGATTGCTTTGGGAGGTTAGGGAAAACTAAGTGGCCGGGGAACAGGAGAGAGGGAGACTTTCTCCTCTCTGCTAACCTTGAATAGACTTTAAATAATTCATGATGTGCATTTGTTGCCTATTTAATACATAAATAAAATTAAAAGGAAAAAATAAATAAGTCAGATGGATTGCATGGTCAAAGAGGGTTTGGGAATTTACTTTTCAGCCCTGATTTCACATCAGAATCACCTAGTAATATTGAGTCACTTGACTATCCATTTAGAAGAAAAATAAAGCAATATCCTGAAGTTTGTCAGACCGTAAACCTATACAATTATGTCAAGATCAATTGCAGACTTAGAAACAAAAACAAACTGTAAAACTATCAGCAGAAAATCTAAAATAATTTTTGAAATGATATTGGGAGAAGCAAAATTTTTCTAAGCAGAACATCTCATATAATTTTGTTTTAATACACTCATCTGAATCCCAGACCTTCCCTTCCCCAAACAAAATTTTGATTTCGTTGGTCTGAGATGAGGCCTAGCCATATGTTCCTCGAAGAAATTCCTGGCTTAAATTGGATTCACAGTCCTAGTTGAGTTGCATAAACTGCACTGTGGCACATTATTAGAAGGCATTTTCTAATAAGTGACAAGAGATAGAGAAAAATAATGAGTCTTCCTGTTCAGGGCCCAGTGCATGTTTCCATGTTCACTACTGAGATTGAAAAAGAGATCAAGTTTATTATGATTTGGAAAACTGACCCTTAAGGAGTTGGAGGAAAACTAGGAATAAATGAAACAACCAGTGTGATGGACAAGAGAATTTCTTCAAAAGTAAGAGTTTGCACGTCTCCATCCAGGTCAGAGCTTGCATGTCTTTGGTAAGATGGGACAAACAAAACAATGTATTATTTTTCAAGAAGCTCAACTTCCTCTGCAATTAGGGTCATTTTAAAGTTTGGGTTCTTAAATCCCTTTTTAAAAAAGAAATCTGAATGATAGTAACTCATAGCGTTTGTTTTCATTCTAGAGTTTTAGGTTGGTAAATAAGGAGTTGGAAGACCTCCATCAGATTCACAGCTAGGCTAGAAGATTTTTTAAATATGACAAATGAAGACTGTAAGAAGGATATAGAATATATCAAAGGTAGAAAAAGAAGGCTACACTTGGAGAATATATGCAGATATCATGTGCTATAGCTACATGACAACAAAGTCATCACCATAAATTCTAAACTTTAATGACAACTAAAGTCCTGTACTAAGAAATGGAAGGGGTTCAGAATAAGCTTCCCCCAAAAGTGCCACTTTGGCATGTGGATTATTTTGACTTGAAGACAATTAAGGCTCAGAAGACTCAGGAAGAGCTTTTTGCCTCCCCTTAACTGCCTAAAAGAGTTTAGATGGGGAACTGGTCCAGGAAGAGAGTTATCACCAGTGATAACCACAAAGACTGTGAGCTAGGTGTGGTGCATCAGTGGAGCTCACAGGGCCTGTCTGTTCAAATTGCTCCGAGTCCCACGGTCTCTACAGGGCATGGCAAACATCTGCATCTCCATGTGAATTGCCTTCCTCCCCCTCTGAAGGCCCAAACCCCTGCCCACTTCTCCTTAGCTCAGGATGGCATATAAGCTTCAACTGCCAAGACTGCCTGTGGGTCTCAGATTCTTACAGAGCTCCTATACATATGTAATTAAATTTGTCTTTCTCCTGCTAATCTGTCTTAAATCCATTTAATTATTACACCTGCCAAAAGAAGCTAGAAGGAGAGAGGGAAAATGTTTCCTCCCCTATAACACACAACATAAATATTCAAGAGGACACGAAGAAGACATAAGACACAGTTACCGCCATTGAGTAACTCAGAATCACAATTTCATCAAAGGTTCTTGGATTTCCACTGGAATCTTTACTGCAGACCTTCCAGTAAGATTAATATAATAGAGCTAAAGGGAAACTGAGCTGGTAGGATCAATTAATGCCACAACAGGTGATTCTCAACCTTAACAGTGCTTTAAAACAACTTGAAGAGCTTTACAAACAAACAACACACTGCAGTCAGGAACCTGAGGATGGCTATGGGACTCAGGTAATTTTTAAAGCTCTCCAGATGAGTCTAATGGACAGCCAGCATTAAGACCCACTGATGTAAAGTTTATACTCTATGAGATTCTATACTTCAAAAATGTGTAGACCTTTTCTACTAGGAAGACAAAGAAAAGAACTCTCTGCTCCCAGTTTAAGAGATGGATTAAAGTAGTTCCACTTTTTGTGATTTCTTAGGCCAGCCTCACTACTTTCATAGAGTATTTGAAAAGATCTTAGCCATTCTTTACGTTGAATGGATGATTTGAAGAACTTGAAATAAGTATTTTGGGCTTTGCACACAATTACAAGTTCCCTGGGTACGGAGACCCTTTCATCAAGATCGGATTGTCTACCGTTGCCATTTTGTCATGTGACTTAGATGATGGCAGAAAGTCAAAGGGTAATCATCATCATCATCATCATCATCATCATCACCAGCCCATTTAATGCCTGTTATCAGTACCTTGATAGCTGCTATTTTTGCACTTAGAATGGTACAGTCAAAGGCTCTTGGTAGCATAAGGCTTCTGGCTACATTCTTTTTTTTTTTTTTTTGCGGTACGCGGGCCTCTCACCGTTGCGGCCTCTCCCGTTGCGGAGCACAGGCTCCGGACGCGCAGGCTCAGCGGCCACGGCTCACGGGCCCAGCCGCTCCGCGACATGTGGGATCTTCCCGGACCGGGGCACGAACCCGTGTCCCCTGCATCGGCAGGCGGACTCTCAACCACTGCGCCACCAGGGAAGCCCTGGCTACATTCTTAATGAGTTTAAGAGGGAAAGGAACAAACAGCTGAATGGCTTGAGGTTTTTTTTTCTTGGCAAAGTCTGTTAAAATCCTAGTCTCCAGACATCCATCTTCAATTCGCCTAAGACTGCAAAGAAGAGGGGGAAAAAAATCACAGCCCCTAATTAGGAAACCTAAGAGGAATATCCAGAAATCTAGGAGGCAGGGATATGGAACGCGACTAATGTAGATTTGTTTTGCACTGACTGCACAGACTAATTCATGGTTGCTCCTCGAAATACACAAACCAGTACTGGCAAACTCTGTATGCAGCTCCTGGCACTAATCCACTACCCAGTGACTTTGCAGCTGCTCAGTGTAAACAAGAAACTACCTTGACAGTGAAATTCAACAGAACCAGGTCATTTTCTGTGCTGAAAAGGAATCCAGCGAGACCCATATGTGAGTTAAAAAGCTCTCTCTCTGTAGACTGCATACCTGCCTTCTTCTTAAAAGAGTTTTCTGCAGCTCTCAGTGGAGTCAGGGTTTGGTTCTATTTCTGCATTACTAGACATGGGAGTTGGAACAAACATCTAACTAGTTGTGCATGATAAACAGGAAGGGATACACCAGGACAGGTTCCAAAACCTGACAACAAGCAGTCTACGCAGTAGGAAAGGCTCATCAGAACTGAATGGCATTCTACCAATGTCTTGTCTTACTGTGAGACTGTCCTTTCTAAAAGGCTCATCAGAGTGCTTTATTTGCATGGATTGATTCATTATTTTAGGACGTCCATTCTGGAAAAAAAAAAGATGTCTTTTTGCCATATTAAAGATGATAAAACCATGGCAGGGAGAGGTTAAGTATCCTGCCTGGGGTCATAAAGAACCCTTGGTGTTTGGGATTAGACGTCAGATCTTTCTGATTTTTGGTTCATGTTTTCTCTGTTATTGCATACATAAAGCAGAGGATGTAGGCATTGAAAACAGGGAGCATCCTTAGCCGAAGGGAACATCTCTGATGTTTCTGCCAAATCATTTGTTTTCACTTAACGCAATAGTGCTTATAATTTTAGCATAAGATCCGATCAGAAGAGGCAGTACCACCCATCTGAGCCAAACACTTTGTCCCTATTACTGTCAGTGTGGGCAATTTAAGGATATTCCTCACCGGTGCCCACTGGAGAGTTCTAAAAATAAGACACGGCAGGAGCTCAGGGAACCCTAGGAGCCAATACTGCATTCAATATTGAAGCATTTATACTGAAGTAGATATAAAATAGAACACTGACATTTATCAGAGGCTGTTTAGACACCAATAAAGTAACAGAGGTATAAAAACCATCAGGAAAAACAGAGGTAAACTACAGCACATGACAAAGTTTTTTCAATAAAAGATGTTCTGGGATTGTGAAAGACCACCCCCTTCCCTCTCTTTAATACTTTCCTAGTGTCACAGGGATAGGACAGGACATAAGGTGACCTGTGATCTATTCTTTCATTTTGAGTAGAATCATTCCAAGCAGGTAAGAATCATTAGACTCATTCAGTCAAGGAGCACCTGTGGCACACGCTTTAACACACCACGCCAAGGACTGTTCCAGGTACTACGGATACACACTGGTAAACAAAACAAACACAGCTCCCGCCCTCTACATTCTAGAGGAGGAAGAGAGACAATACATAAATACTGTCTATTATAAATTATAATATAATTTATTATTATTTAATATATTAAATATTGATATCATTTTATTATTTATTTATTTTAATATATTAAATATTAATATTATTTAATATAATTATAAATTATAAACATTCTAGAGGAGGAAGAGATATAATAAATAAATATTGTCTATTATAAATTATAATATAATTTATTATTATTTAATATATTGAATATTAATGTTTTATTATTAAGTTTATTAATTTTAATATATTAAATATTAATATTATTTAATATAATTATAAATATAAATAAATAAATAGCACTACAATGCCAGTGCTATTTCTAAGATGAGATTTAAAGAAAATAAAGTTGGTTAATGGAATAGTGACAGGGGCTGTGTTTACAAGGTAAGGTGGCCAGGGAGAACTTCTCTAAACAGGTAGCATCTGACCTGAGATCTAAATGAGAACTATTTCATTCACTCAAGTCATTCAATTCATCAAAAACTTGATCACTGTCTACTACGTACCCAGTACTGCGCATTAGAAAATGGCATTCACAAAGTCTCTGCTCCGTAAGAAATATTTCGTGGTCGGAAAAGAAAGAGATGATACTGCTTCTCTGAAATCAGGAATGGTATTTGCAGTTTTATGGAAGACTTATCCAATGTATGTCTGTAGTTCTTTTGTTTCTTCACAAAATATCAAGAAAGTCCAATTTACACTGTGGCAAGGAGTGCCACCTGCCATGTCAGCAAAGGATGTCGCGGCCATCAAGCCATCAGCTGCTACAGCTGCCCCTGACGGTGAGCCCTGAGGGAACTCAGGAGGGAGACAAACAGGCTGCCTGCCACTAAGCTGTCAGCCTCTGCAGCTGCTTCCAACGGTGCACCCTGAGGGGATTCAGGATGGAGAAAAGCAGGATACTGGCCCTAGAGAGCTATGGTACATATCAAAGCAATGATTTCAATGAGCCCAGACTCTTGCATCTTCCCATACATAGAGAAGAGCTAAATTCGTTAACTTGAGATGTCTGGTTTTCTTTAATTAACAATAATCTTTGATGTTCCAACTACCTGGTTTTTGTTGCAGAAACTCCTATATATCCTGGGCCCTCTATATCCTCTACATCCCTTTCCTCTTGGGAGCAGTCCCTCAGAGCGATATGAGAGGCTGCATCCGGGGCTTAAGCCCTCAGAAAGTCTGCCGAATAAAACACAATTCTCAACTTGTAGGTTGTGCATTTTTTTTCAGTTGTGATTGAAGAATCACAAATGCAAGCAGTTTAAATAGCTTAACTGGTAAATCTTAAAATGACCTTTCATCCATTCAGAGATAGCAGGAGACCTTTTAGTAAAAGGTAAAAACAAACTTTGGAAGCCCTGAGGCACCAGCACTGCTGCCCAGGGTGCCAGGGGTCCCGGCTGGAAAAGCCCTGTCCTATACCAGGAAGGGTCTTTAAACTATTCTGACACCTAGTTTTCAGTAATCTCTCTCCCAAGCCTGTCAGTATTTTCCACCTGGATCACAGGAATAACATAAAATAATAAAATACTAATCATGGAGACTTAGCCATCAATGAGGGCTTCTTCGCTATGGGGGAGGGGCCTCAAGACATCCTCCTCTCGAATCAAATACTGAAGCTAAGATCAAGTCCAGTCACATGTCTCACTATAGCGGACAAAGGAAGTAAAAAACAGTTTCCATAGAAACATATAATCCAGTTTGAGTAAAATCTAAAAAGGCAGTCATTTGGAGCTTTGTCCTAAGAATCAGGAGATGGCAACTCTATTTAAGCTTCTAAAACAATCTGTTGTGTGACCTTGGGCAAGTTACATAATCTCTTTGAGGCTCAGTTTTCTCCTCACTGCAGTCATTCTATGAGGCTTTCAAATATCTCTGCAGAGTCTAGTTCAGCCTGAGCAACTCTGCTTTTTACCTGTTTTGACTGCACGTCTGGGTAAGATTTCATTGGGAAAACAGGTGCCCCGATGAAATAAGACTCCCTCTTTCTACTCCAAGATACCACTGACAGCCATGTAAATGAACAGCCAAACAGTGTCAGAAAGCAGTACCATTGGGGCTAACTCCCAGTGTAACTGTAGATTAACACAATGTGACCAATGACACAGATACACGCAGGCGCACACACACACACATACATACACACATACACAAAGGTTGTTGGTTACTGTAATGAACCTTTACACTCTGTCATTTTTGCCTGATGAGGTATGACTCTATCATTATTAAAATAAGAATGCTTACTCCTAAATTGTCATTTATACATTGCATATTTTTTTAAATACATGAAAGAATTTTCAGGAACACAAGCAATTACAAAGAAGGAAGGAGAACAAAATAGCTCTTTAATGTTTAAAGGCTGAGTGAATTAGAAAAACACTGAAAACAAATCATTACATGACTTCCCTGGTGGCACAGTGGTTAAGAATCTGCCTGCCAATGCAGGGGAAACAGGTTCGATCCCTGGCCCAGGAAGATCCCACATGCCGTGGAGCAACTAAGCCCGTGCGCCACAACTACTGCGCCTGCGCTCTAGAGCCCGTGCGCCACAACTACTGAGCCTGCGCTCTAGAGCCCGTGAGCCACAACTACTGCACCGTGTGCCACAACTACTGAAGCCCACACACTCTAGGGGCCGTGTTGTGCAACAAGAGAAGCCACCATAACTAGAAGCCCACGCACCACAACGAAGAGTAGCCCCTGTTCACCGCAACTAGAGAAAGCCCGTGGGCAGCAAAGAAGACCCAACACAGCCAAAAATAAATAAATTAATAAATTAATTAACTAAAAAGAACCCAAATCATTACATGTGAACATGCTTAAAATAGATTCTGTTGGTTTCTTTCCAAATAACAATTTTTTAAAATATTTTCATTAAAAGCTTGTTAAAATGATATGAATGATCACAAACTTTCCTAGCCAGAGAGTAGACGCCAAATGACCTAAAAGTGGAGGCATAATTATAGTTTAGTGTTCCATTTTAAAACCTGTATTTCTATCAGGTGGCCTTGGGATTTTTCTCAGAAAGTGATCAATTCAGCGTAATGGTTTGTGTGTGTTTGTGTATGTCTGAAAGTATCCCACTGGACAATCAAAAATAGTTTATGCTCGGGGCTTCCCTGGTGGCGCAGTGGTTGAGAGTCCGCCTGCCGATGCAGGGGACGCGGGTTCGTGCCCCGGTCCGGGAAGATCCCACATGCCGCGGAGCGGCTGGGCCCGGGAGCCGTGGCCGCTGAGCCTGCGCGTCCAGAGCCTGTGCTCTGCAACGGGAGAGGCCACAACGGTGAGAGGCCCGCGTACCGCAAAAACAAAACAAAACAAAACAAAAAAGTTTATGCTGAAAGATATTACTAGGAAATGTTTTTAACGTACATATACACTTTTTACATATATATACACATACATCCATATATACATGTTAATTCATACACATACACAAACAGTACATAAAATATACCATATGTTCCATGTAATGGTGGATGTGTAATTTTGCAGTGCTATGAAAATAATATTGGAACACAAGACTAATACACTAGAAGACTAGGATCCTAACTGCCACCGACCAGCGTGGACAAGACATTTGTTTTCCTTCCCATTTAGTTTCCTAAATCTAGAAGGTCATCTCAAGTTCTGAAATCCTATCAAAGTCCTGACAAAACGCTTCAAGGGGACTGAAGCACTTCCT
The DNA here is from genome assembly GCF_003676395.1 of Aethalodelphis obliquidens. NCBI lineage: Eukaryota > Metazoa > Chordata > Mammalia > Artiodactyla > Delphinidae > Aethalodelphis > Aethalodelphis obliquidens. The sequence goes on along the minus strand of NW_020837969.1, from coordinate 27,188,915 downwards.
GCTCATTTCTCCTGCCAGCCTCTCTCTCCTCACCCAGCACCAAATGCACGCTGCGAAACACAGTCTCAGAAGCCGAGGCTAGGAGTGTCCTTCACACTTAAAACTTTTTTATGCCAAGTGACTCTACACTGATCTTTCAGGACCAGCTCAAAGGACTGGAACTGTCTTGGAAAATTAAGACAGCTAAGTTTTATCATAGTAAAGATATCCTTGAAAATAAGTATTTCTCATAATTCTTAAGAACATATGTAACTTATCAATACCCCAGTACGCAATGTAAAAATAATTAAGGTTTACCAACTATTGTCATCTTTTGCATAGCCTTCAACTTACACTGTTGAAGATTCAGTGTTTTTTTATTTTTTGGTTGTTGTTTATTTTTTAAATTGAGATACAGTTGATTTACAATGTTGTGTTAGTTTCTGGGGTACAGCAAAGTGGTTCAGTTTTATATATATATATATATATACACACACACACAAACACACACACACACACATACACACACACATACATATACATACATATATATTTTTTTCAGATTATTTTCCCATATAGGTTAATACAAAATATTGAGTATAGCTCCCTGTGCTATATTCAGTGGGTCCTTGTCGTTTATCTATTTTATATATAGTAGTGTGTATCTATTAATCCCAAACTCCTAATTGATACTCCCCCTCTTTCCCCTTTGGTAACCATGAATTTGTTCTCTACGTCTGTGTGTCTATTTCTGTTTTGTAAAAAAGTTCATTTGTATCATTTTTTTAGGTCCCACATACAAGCGATATCATATGGTTGTCTGTCTGGCTTACTTCACTTATGTGATGATCGCTTTTTTTAAAGAAATGAAAGGTAATTATAATCTGGAGGATCAAAGTTTGTTACCCCTACTCTTATTGGAGGCACTATTTTACTAACAAGCCTAAAATATAGTAAATGGAAGGAGAGGTAAACCCTCACTGAATTAATTTGTACTCCATAATTAAACTAAATGAATGCTCTATTAATAAATATAGAATGCTCAGAAACATTTAATTTTGCATTTGTCTTTTTAGTCCATTTAAATCTGCAAACCTAGAATACAGCTACATCTCTGAGTTACGTATGTCAGAATTCTAAATTCAGCAAATTATATTCATACGGATATTATTTTTATATACTCCAGTTCAGTACACCAAAAGGAAAGATACAGTCACATGTAATATTTTCCTACAGGAAAGCAGTGCTAAAAGCTGGTCAGAGTTGTAACTAGAAATGAGGCTGAAAATTAGAAGATGAATCAACTGTGATAATGTGATTTCAGGACCTATGAAAGTAGTTGTGAACAGAGAACGTCAACTCCTGAAAACAGTTTAACATTAGGGGAACCTTCATTACCAAAGTGAACATGCATCTTTATAGAAGTAAAGAACGTGGGGGGAATCTTTTTTAAACTTTTTGCACATCTAACATTGGTTATTTCCAATTATCATAAAATATATACAGTCATCGCCAGGTCAGCTTTCTATGCAATTTAAAGTCAGCGGCTCAAACTCCACACTCAGCGTGAATCCACAAGCATCTCTGAGATTTGGTCCATTGGATCGCTAGAATTTCAGAATGACGCAACATACGAATTAGGGTCTAGGGTATATTTTCGTTGGGAGCCTATATACTCTTACCATATACTGCCTGATTTCTATTATGTACACCACCCACTCACTCCCAACCTTGACTTCTAACGATTCCTCTTTTCTCCATCATCTGGGTGAAATCAGTTACCATCTCTTGGGTTGGAATTGCCGCCGGGGTTGAAAATGAGATTCCTTGTAGGAAGTCTCTGAGCTCTTGACAGCCTGCTGTTCAAATATTGCTTTTAAAAATGCTTCTGGTTGTATAAGTTCTTTATCTTAAAAATATTTACAACAGTGGTAAAGCAGCTACTACAATTCCCATTTTGTAGATAAGAATATGGGCACAAGAGCTTAACATATAAAGTCACTTGAGCCACTATCAGTAAAGACCAGTGTGTATCAAATTTGGAAGTGTCTAAGAGTCATCTGGGAAATCTTGCTAAAATGAAGATTCTAAATTAAAAAAAAAAAAGGATACGTATATATGCATAACTGAGTCACTTTGCTGTATACCTGAAACTAACACAACATTGTAAATCAACTATACTTCAATAAAATTTTTTTAATGCACATTCTAATTTGATACAGTTCTGGGATAGAGCGTAAGAATCTGCATTTCTAAGAATGATGATGACAGCAATGACAACTGCTCTTCTCAGGTCACAGTTTGAGGAGCAAAAGACAACATTGAACCCCAGTTTTCTCCCAAGTCCAAGCACCCCAGAAGCCTGCTGTTCCCTTTATAACTAGCATCTATTTCTCCTCTTCCTTCTCAAACCCACTGCTGGGCATCAGGATGGTAGGGCGTACCTCACATAGGGGACTCAATCTTGAACGGCTCTCCTGGCCCCTTCCCCAACCATGAAGAGGCCGATTCCTCCAGAAGTTTCTAACCCTGCTGGACAAACCCTCTCTTCCACGCCCCATCCACAAACCCTTGTGTTTTCTAATAGACCTACCCAAAGTTACCATTTATCTGAATGATTGTCTTTCCGTTTTCAATATGAGAGAGGCTATAGGGACTTCACGACCTCTCCCAGGCTGTCTCAGGCCCGAGGGAGCCACGCCTGGAGGAGGGAACACCATCTGCAGGACCTCATCCTAGCAGAACAAGTGCAGGCAGCACATGGCAACACCCACACGGCAATCTCCACGCAAGCGAACCAGAGAGCTGGCATGAGATAAGATCCGGTGGGAGGAACGGAGAAAAGCCAGAGGAGGGAACAGAGGGCGAGATGGTCCGGGAAGCACTGTCCCAGAACAGGGTATGCTGCCCCACCAGAAGTGACCATCCGGATTTAGCTTGGTCTAGTCATTCTGAGGATGGTTGAAGATGGTGATGACTACCCTTTCTTAGATCATCTTCCACAGAAGCAGCAGAATGTTCCTATTGTAGCTGAACTCAAGGCACTGAAGTATTTATACTGCTTCAGTATTTCTTCTGCTTCCAGTACCTCTCAAGACTGTTTCCAGTGTTTAGTTTATTGGCATCCACAGTAGATGCAACAAGACAGCTCTTGGAATGGCAAGAAGGAGGAAGCTACAGGCTGAATCCAGAAGCTCCCTCCTCCAGCTGTCCTCACTGCCCAGAACAGGCAGCAACCCAAAGGCATTAACACACAGCGTCTTTGCTGAGGGGGTGACCTGAATGCAGCTTTTACAAACGTGAAACGGTGACGAGGGGTGGCTGACCAACAGGCTTTGGCAACAGGGGAGAGCATACAAATGGCTTACGCTTTCACTTCCTTGATTTACACAGTGCAATGTGATGGCCCGGCCTGATTAATAAATACAGGCGACAGGGAGCAGCGACAGCAAAAACTTTACAAATGTTAACTCATGTATCCCCTGCCTCTGAGGATCTGATAATGCCAGTGTTCAATGACCCTGCAGGATCTGACGATGACACTGGAAGCAAAGAACAGGTCTATGAGGCAAAATAAATGCCCACATGGGTGTGGCTTTCCAAGGGTGGCACTAGAATTGAGCAATGGACCCTTAAAATCCAAGGGGGATACACACATGGAGAATCCCTAAGTGAACAAAGAACAGGGTGGGATAACTTGAAGGGCGTCAAACTGCCCCCAATGCCTTATGGGTCATAGTTCTCAACCTCTCACTATTATTTGGGGGCAAAGAAGGGGTAATTATAACAAAGATAGAAGCGTACGTACTAGGGAGAAAGGAAGGGTAATCATACAGGCTCCTGATGGGGAATCCTAATGCATCCTCCATTTGGAGAGTTGAAGATGGCAGCCATTACCAGGCAAATGCAAAGGTCAAGTTGGTGGATGGCCCACGAAAACCAACTTCTTAGGGTCTCATGAGAACAGAGAGTTTGCATAAATTTCAAATTCCAACTTAGAAGGATAGGAGATAATGACAGACCCATCAGATAAAGATTCAGTTTTCTCTAAGCCATTCAACACGACATCACCAGACCAAACTTCTTGCAGGTTATATTTTAACATTCAGAAATGCAGGGGCCTTTCAATGACCCACCTGGAAGGAGAATAATGGGGCAGAAATGCAATCATACAAAGACCAATCAGAGAGTGCACAGGTATGCAACTGAGCAAAAATTGTCCAGGTCAAATTCATAATTGACAAGGCAAAATTAAGATCAATATTTCTCGGGCTTCCCTGGTGGCACAGTGGTTGAGAGTCTGCCTGCCGATGCAGGGGACACGGGTTCGTGCCCCGGTCCGGGAAGATCCCACATGCCGCGGAGCGGCTGGGCCCGTGAGCCATGGCTGCTGAACCTGCGTGTCTGGAGCCTGTGCTACGCGAAGGGAGAGGCCACACAGTGGGAGGTCCACGTAACGCAATAAAAAAAAAAAAAAATCAATATTTCTCGCATTTCACCAAGAGGACAGTCCCGCAATTGAAAGTAAACATAAAGATGGCAGTATTTGCACAGGATAATGCCAGCTTTGCTGGTTTCTTTCGAAGGCTTCTAAGAGGGTCTTTGCCATCTATTTTCATTCAAGGAAGTATGTTAGAAGGCTCATAAACATCAGGCATGTTTTCTCTTTAATTTCTTCTAGAATATGAACTCAGGTGATGATCTTAGCCTGGGGATTTAGGGATTTAGTAAGACATCTCTCCCTTCTCGCCCAATGTCTGCTGTACCACCTTTCAGGGTAGGAAAAGAGAAGAATGGGGTTGGAACGAGCAATGCCTCTGCCCCTCTTGCAACTTACTTTAAAGAAAATCTTTGATGGTAGAAAGGCTTAATGGGAGATATGCAAACAGAAATGAGGTGCTCCTGGCTGCTGGGACTTCAAAAGAAGTAAGTATCGCACCTTTCAGCCCTAGAGTTAAGAAGAGCTCTGCTGGCAAAGAGGAACCCTAGTGGGTAAGCAATCGACTGTGTCTACACCCCGCTTTGATGATTAAAATTTAAATCGTTATATTGAATTAGGATCAATGAAAAGCCTTTATTCTGTAATTAAAGCAGTCTCAGTTCCAATTCTCATTCATTTCTTATCTTTTAATGGGACACAGATGTTAAGTATACTAACTTTTGACATCCGTATGCATGTAAATTTGTGATGCCCAGATGTGGAAATCAGTGTCTAAACAAATTTCCAAAGATAGTGGAAAATACGTGGCTTGAAAACTGATGGGCAAACCCTTCAGTTTGGGTTGAATCTGAAACAAAATAGAAGATCTCACTCTCTAGAGAATATGGTATCATAACAGAAGGTCGATAGTAGTTGAGCCAAATTTTTAGTTTAACCCACAACTTGTAAGACCTATTTGACTATTAAGGCCTTTGAAGAAAAAGAAGCCATTGTCTGGATCACCCCCCGAAGGGCTGGAAATGCCAGAGGGTCTTCCTAGCATCTGGAGTATATTGCTTTGTTCATAGAAACCTATTTTGTGCTTGACCGCTTCCAGGAGATCAGAGCAAATTCATTCCTACGGGGTGAAATGAATTAATTGATATAAGAACTGTTTTTTTTTTAATTAAATAGTACTCCTGTTTTTTAAAAAAATGAATGAAATGAAATTCGCAGCATGCCCTTTGAATTTAAAAAACACACAAATCACTAGCAAACCAATACGCCTGAGAGTTTTTGCACAAGTGAAACATTCCAACACATAACCAAATTAATTCTTTATACATTCAGTAAGACAGCAACTGAAAGAGAAACCCAAGAATTTAACGAAGAGCTTCCCAAATACAACAACAGTGGCGGGAAAAAATAAGGCAAGTAGAATGAATCAGAGACAGATCAAAAAATGCCTGATGGGATGCACTGCTATTATGTAATTATGAATTTAGGGACTATTTATAAAATGTCTACTGGCCCTGCCAAATGCTGGCTATATTGTCCATGAACTTGTGAAACTTCATAGCATTATGGGGTAAAAGATATGAAACAAATAATCACATAAATTAGTATAAAATTAGTGATTATGAGATGAGCAGTAGGAAAGAAAGTGGCAGGTTGTTATAGAGACGGTGATCCAATTTAAAAAGATGTGGTCGAGAAAGGACCCTCCGGGGAGGTACTGACTAGCAGGATGGTTACATCTCCAAGGTTACACCTGTGGACCACAAATAATTATAAATTTATAACACCCCTTTTCACACTAAAAAGTGTCCTGGTTTGGATGATAAATTATGTGGCTGTCCTCCTTTGAAAGTAAGCTCCGAATAATTAATAGGTGTTAGCCTAACAATAAGAAAGAAACACTAGTGTTCCTGGGGTCTGAATGAGCTTGTTCAGAGCCTGAGGGTGAAGAGAGCTCAGTGAATTTGATAAAATCAGAAAGGACCCACACAGCTGCAAAATAACAGACGGAACGGTTCCAGATGGAGCTGGATGAGTGGGGGCTCGTGGATGTCATATTCCAGACACAGGAGTTCATCTTAAGAACAATGTGAAGTCAAGGAAGAATTTTAAGTAAAGAAGTAACATCCTCCAGTTTTAAGAAACCGTCTCAGGCTGCCCTGTGGCGTGTGGATTAGCAGAGGGCAAACACTGAACAGAGAAGGCAGTTCGGAGGTTACCATGGCAGTGTCATCTAGAGATGAGAGTGGCATGAACTAGGACAGGGCAGGGAGAGAACAGAGCTGGGTGAACCCTGGTTGTCTTTTAGATGATTGTGTGTTGGGACAAGGGAGCAGGCAAGGAAAGCAACTGTTAGTTTCGGCAAGATGTTAGGTATCACCTGAGTTTTCAAGAAGTACCTGCTGTATACCAAGTGGCAACTTGATATACAGCTGCCACTCGGTACACAAGTTGAAAAGATTGTATATTATTAACACATAGATTGTGCAGAAAAGGGTTCACCTCGCAGGCCGGATTACTTATCCTTTAAAAGGCATGTTTACAAAGTTGGCCTTTAACTGGCCTCTGGGAACCTGGATTTTAAGAGGGTTTCCGACACTGCCAGAACTGATACAACGGCTCACTTGGACTAGACTGTTAACATAAACAACATGGTTTATGTTGAACATCTACTTTCCTTATGGGAGTCTGGAATCTTGGTTCATGCCAGGCAGAAGGTGCCCACCTTACCAGCCTCCAGTGAAACCCCTGGGCACTGAGTCTCCAATGAGCCTCCCTGAGCAGTAACACCTCACACGTGTTGTCGCAATTTGTTTCTGGAGGGATTAAGTGCCTCCTCTGTGACCGCACTGGGAGAGGACTCTTGAATGCTGGTGTCTGGTGGCCCTGGACTCCACCACGCCCCTTTCCCTTTGCCAGTTTCACCCTGTACATTTCAGTGTAATACATCACAGCCATGAGTACAACCATACGCTCAGTCCTGTGCATCCTCCTGGGGAGGGTGGACCCTTGGCACAATGATCAAATGCCAAGATGTAGACTAAAATACAGTAAGTCCCCTACATACAAGAGCGTGTTCATAAGTCCAATTTGTTTGTAAGTCCAACAATGGTAGCCTCGGTACCCAAGTAACACAATCGGCTATCAACCGCTGCCTTTACGCTTGCTTCTGGACGTCCTGGGCTTGAAATAAAGATTCTGTATTACTGTACTCTATATAGTACTGTGCAGCAAAGCACACAAAAGCACAACCACTTGCAGAGGTTGCACGCATGTGACAATGTACAACTGACACGCGAACTAACTTATGTGACTGGACGTGTGAAAGCACATTTCCATCTTTGAAAGTCCACAACTTGAAGGTTCGTATGTAGGGGACTTACTGCATAACAGCAGATCAAAGAAGGGAGAGTGGATAATGCAGGATGAATACTTCAGGGATATGACTGCAGGGACCACTTCATCTAATGACTATCAAAGCTACATGCTCTCCAAACAGGCGTTCACATGGCTTATGTTCTGGGGCTTTCTTTCCCTTCCTCAGGGAGATAAAGTCATCATACCAAGGAAAGAAATAACCGGTAACAATATATTCTTGTCATTCAGAGTAAATTTCCCAGTGTTCCTGTGCCTTGGCCACTCCACGGAGCTGAAGAGTCAAGTTTAAATTCTTCAGCTGTGGGCCACACAGAAGTGACAGAAGGGAGAGACTGGGTACTTGCAGACGTCAGAGGAAAATGTCAGAGGCTGAGGAAGTGTTTGTGGATTTTTTGTTTTCTGACTAAAAGGTGCTTTCTTACCTTGTGGTAAAACAGAATTAGCCATCACCTACCTATTCTGGAAGGAAGCACTGAACACAGAGATGTGAACACTGTGCAGATCTGGCGGACGGTGTGTTGATTACTCACAACCTCTCCGACCATTTGAAATGATTTACTCTCTAGGATCAAGTATAAAAATACATTCTTCACAGAAAATCTTCTTTAAATACGAAATAACAATTCCAGCAACAAAAGCAAACGAGAGTCCACAAAAACTTTAAGGTAATCATCTTGAGACACCGGGAGGGCTTACGCCAAGGAGCACTTCCAGAACTTCCGATGCCAGCGTCCCCGTCCCCGCGGTGAGCCACAGCCACTCCCTGCCTCCTCAGGAGACCTTCCAACACTAGCAGCCGTGTGGCTGACAGGGTCTTCGTGCTCCAGCCGGGCATCAGGCCTGAGCCTCTGAGATGGGAGAGCCGAGTTCAGTACACTGGTCCACCAGAGACCTCCCAGCCCCTCATAATATCAAACGGAGAAAGCTCTCCCAGAGATCTCCATCTTAACGCTAAGACCAGCTGAACTCAACAACAGGCAAGCTACAGTGATGGATACCCCATGCCAAATAACTAGAAAGACATGAACACAACCCCATCCATTAGCAGAGAGGCTGCCAAAAATCATACTAAGTTCACAAACACCCCAAAACACACCACCAGACGTGCTCCTGCCCACCAGAAAGACAAGATCCAGCCTCATTCAACAGAACACAGACACTAGTCCCCTCCACCGGGAAGCCTACACAACCCACCGAACCAAGCTTACCCACTGGGGGCAGACACCAAAAACAACGGGAACTATGAACTTGCAGCCTGCAAAAAGGAGACCCCAAACACAGTAAGTTAAGAAAACACAGTAAGTTAAGAAAATGGTAATAGGAACATACATATCAATAAATGAGAAGAATCAAAATGAGAATCAAAAAATGAGAAGACAGAGAAATACACAGCAGATGAAGGAGGAAGGTAAAAACCCAGCAGACCAAACAAATGAAGAGGAAATAGGCAGTCTACGTGAAAAACAATTCAGAGTAATGATAGTAAAGATGATCCCAAATCTTAGAAATAGAATAGAGAAAATACAAGAAACATTTAATAAGAACCTAGAAGAACTAAAGAGCAAACAAACAATGATGAACATAATAAATAAAATTAAAAATTCTCTAGAAGGAATCAATAGCAGAATAACTGAAGCAGAAGAACGGATAAGCGACCTGGATGATACAATAGTGGAAATAACTACTGCAGAGCAAAATAAATAAAAAAGAATGAAAAGAATTGAGGACAGTCTCAGAGAAATCTTGGACAACATTAAACGCACCAACATTTGAATTATAGGGGTCCCAGAAAAAGAAAGACCTGAGAAAATATTTGAAGAGATTATACTTGAAAACTTCTCAAATATAGGAAAGGAAATAGTCCATCAAGTCCAGGATGCACAGAGAGTCTCATACAGGATAAATCCAAGGAGAAACATGCCAAGACACATATTAATCAAGCTATCAAAAATTAACTACAAAGAAAATATATTAAAAGCAGCAAGGGAAAAGCAACAAATAACATACAAGGGAATACCCATAAGGTTAACAGCTGATCTTCCAGCAGAAACTCTGCAAGCCAGAAGGGAGTGGTAGGACATATTTAAAGTGATGAAAGGGAAAAACCTACAAACAAGATTACTCTACCCAGCAAGGATCTCATACAGATTCAACAGAGAAATGAAAATCTTTACAGACAAGCAAAAGCTAAGAGAATTCAGCACCACCAAAACAGCTTTACAACAAATGCTAAAGGAACTTCTCTAGGCAGGAAACACAAGAGAAGGAAAAGACCTACAATAACAAACCCAAAACAATTAAGAAAATGGTAATAGGAACATACATATCAATAATTACCTTAAATGTAAATGGATTAAATGTTCCAACCAAAAGACATAGACTGGCTGAATGGATACAAAAACAAGACTCATATATATGCTGTCTACAAGAGACCCACTTAAGACCCAGGGACACATACAGACTGAAAGTGAGGGGATGGAAAAAGATATTCAATACAAATGGAAATCAAAAGAAAGCTGGAGTAGCAATACTCATATCAGACAAAATAGACTTTAAAATAAAGATTATTCCAAGAGGGCTTCCCTGGTGGCACAGTGGTTGAGAATCTGCCTGCCAATGCAGGGGCCACAGGTTCCAGCCCTGGTCCGGGAAGATCCCACATACCACGAAGCAACTAAGCCCACGAGCCACAACTACTGAAGCCCACACACCTAGAGTCACAGGCTCCACAACAAGAGAAGCCACCACAATGAGAAGCCAGAGCAGTACAACGAAGAGTAGCCCATTCTCGACACAACTAAAGCCCACACACAGCAATGAAGACCCAACGCAGCCACAAATAAATAAATAAATTTATTTTTTTTAAAAAGACTATTCCAAGAGACAAAGAAGGACACTACATAATGATCAAGGGATCAATCCAAGAAGAAGATATAACAATTGTAAATATTTATGCACCCAACATAGGAGCACCTCAATATATAAGGCAAATGCTAACAGCCATAAAAGGGAAAATCAACAGTAACACAATAACGGTAGGGACTTTCACCGATAGACAGATCAACCAAATTGAAAATAAATAAGGAAACACAAGCTTTAAATGATACATTAAAAAAGATGGACTTAATTGATATTTATAGGACATTCCATCCAAAAACAACAGAATACACTTTCTTCTCAAGTGCTCATGGAACAGTCTCCAGGATAGATCATATCTTGGGTCACAAATAAAGCCTTGGTAAATTTAAGAAAATTGAAATTGTATCACGTATCTTTTCCAACCACAGCACTATGAGACTAGATATCAGTTACAGGAAGAACTGTGTAAAAAATACAAACACATGGAGCCTAAACAATACACTACTAAATAACCAAGAGATCACTGAAGAAATCAAAAAGGAAATCAAAAAATACCTGGAAACAAATGACAATGAAAAGACGATGACCCAAAACCTATGGGATGCAGCAAAAGCAGTTCTAAGAGGGAAGTTTATAGCAATACAATCCTACTTCAAGAAACAAGAAACATCTCAAATAAACAACCTAACCTTACACCTAAAGCAGGTAGAGAAAGAAGAACAAAAAAACCCCAAAGTTAGCAGAAGGAAAGAAATCATAAATATCAGGTCAGAAATAAATGAAAAAGAAGAGAAGGAAAGAATAGCAAAGATCAATAAAACTAAAAGCTGGTTCTTTGAGAAGATAAACAAAATTGATAAACCATTAGCCAGACTCATCAAGAAAAAGAGGGAGACAATTAGAAATGAAACAGGAGACGTAACAACTGACACTGCAGAAAGACAAAGGATCATGAGAGATTACTACAAGCAACTATATGCCAATAAAACAGACAACCTGGAAGAAATGGACAAATTCTTAGAAAAGCACAACCTTCTGAAACTGAACCAGGAAGAAATAGAAAATATAAACAGACCAATCAAAAGCACTGAAATTGAAACTGGGATTAAAAATCTTCCAACAAACAAAAGCCCAGGACCAGATGGCTTCACAGGCGAATTCTATCAAACATTTAGAGAAGAGCTAACACCTATCCTTCTCAAACTCTTCCAAAATATAGCAGAGGGAGGAACACTCCCAAATTCATTCTACGAGGCCACCATCACCCTGATACCAAAACCAGACAAAATGTCACAGACAAAGAAAACTACAGGGCAATATCACTGATGAACACAGATGCAAAAATCCTCAACAAAATACTAGCAAACAGAAACCAACAGCACATTAAAAGGATCATACACCATGATCAAGAGGGGTTTATCCCAGATTGGCACGGACATATATACACTACTAAATGTAGAACAGTTAGCTAGTGGGAAGCAGTCACATAGCACAGGGAGATGAGCTCGGTGCTTTGTGTCCACCTAGAGGAGTGGGATAGGGAGGGTGGGAGGGAGACGCAAGAAGGAGGGGTTATGGGGATATACGTATACATATAGCTGATTCACTTTGTTATACAGCAGAAACTCACACACCATTATAAAGCAATTATACTCCAATAAGATGTTAAAAAAAAGAGAATTATCTTATAGCCTTGACTACCTAATCTCTCCTAGCCACCTTTCTTTTTTCCTCTTTTTTTTTTCTTTTTTCTTTTACATGATCTTGAAAAGGCTGGTCAAATGAATGCTGTCTTTTACTCTATCAGATATGCCAATACTTTATTGGGTTAAATCCTCTATTACTGATAGCCATATCTTTAGGGAAAAACAATATTTACTGCATTTTCATAATTAAGTAGTATTATGAACTGTCCAAGTATTCAAGTGAGAGTGCTAGATATTAGCAGAAAGCAATAAAAATAGAAATAGTCCCTGTTCTGTAAGATTTTCACATAGGACCACCACTGCTTTGAATAAAAGGTCTCCCTTCTGATTTGAGGTTCCCAAAGCACTCAAAAATATTATCCATGTAATTTCCCAGTAGTTCTATGAAGAAAGAAGAATAGCTCTATATTTGGGGGATTTTGTTTTTGTTTATAAATATGAATACCTAAAGCACTTGAAGGGGAACACAAATGAATATTTTGCCAAAGAAAGCTGAGGGTAGGCTGAGGTACTCCCATTTCTCCATCCACCTATTCATCCAAGTAATGCATCAGAGGTAAGTGCCAGGTTCTCACCTAGATTTTGGAGATACAGAAAGAATACTTACCCAACTTACATTACTCTTGATCTAAATAGAGATTGGCCCCTGTGCATTTCTCATTACTACAGTGACCTACTAATTATAATGACAAGATTTCTTGCAATGGGAGAAATAATACCTCTTCATACTCACATAAAAATTCTTCTATTTCCTTAATGTTCATAATCTATGGATGACACAGAAGCTGGCATTAGTTTGTCTTTTCTTTTTTTTTTGGTGTAGGATCTCATCATACTTTTCGCTTTTATGTTTGCTTTAAACAGCTTTATTGAGGTGTACCTTATAAACCATAAATTCAGTCTCCTTAATTTTCATTTCCTTTAGACAGTAAAAATAAATGCTGTTCATAAATTTCAAGTTATCCAGATGTATAAAAAGTAGGAAATAAAACCCCCAAAACTACTTCAATACTATTCTTTGTTTTTAATATATCATTCCGTATTCTTCTTCTCAGCATAGAGATACATGGTTTTTTGAATATTATTTCAAATAATCTGTATATACAGAGAAGTCACTTGTCATTAGTGGACAAACTGTTTGTGTTAGTGTACAAACTCTGTAAATAGTTCCCAGAAGAAGAAACATAAATCCACCACAAATCCGATTCTACTGTTCTATAACTTTCCATGTCAGCATATAGTGACTACATTGCACTGCTTTCATAAATTATTTAACTTTATTTGGTGAGTATTTAGGTAATGTCCAATTTTTCATCATGTAAAGAATCATAAAATAAATATTCTTATACATAGAATTTTCTTCTGCATAGGGAGAACTAGTCCTGTGACAAACCTCATTAGTTGCATGACAGAATGGTCAGGTGGTTTGCTTAAAATATACCTACATCACTTAAACATCTAAGGCTAAGAAGAAAAAGAGAGAAAACAATGAGAAAGAGAGAGAAGAAAGGAGAAATGGAGGAGGGAGAACACGAAGAAAGAAGGGGAGGAGGAGAAGGAAAAAGAGGGAAGGAAAAGAAATTCCTAAACCAGATATATATTTATTCCTTTAGCCATATGAAAGTTGAAAGCTGAGATCAACTTTGTTTAAGTTCTACAGTGGATTATTCCAATCTAATGCAAAACTTCTATAAAACTAGAAAAATGCCTCTTTGGACAGTTACAATTCAATTTCTTTCCCCTTCCCTTAAGTACTTCCCATCAGAGCCACAAAATTGTCACGAGGTGGTTTGAGGTGAAAATAGCATCCACGTCTGAAAGACCCTATGGTAATGAAAGTGGGGGGGGGGGCATGTCTCCCTTGAATCACAGGTGCTCTTCATTTTCAGTAATTAAAGTCAGGCACTCAAATCCATGCATTTCATTGGTGCTTTTCATATTATGCAAAGACTACACTGTAGAGGTCTTTAATTTGGTGAGTACTATTTGCAATGTGACAGAAAAGATTCCTAATTTACATAAAGCATTGCTGAGAATGATCTATATGACGGTGTGATATAAAAAGCTAAATGCAAGTCATTCCTCACTGAAGATGATCTGAAACAGTACTGTGTCAAGGGAGTCATTAGATTACAGAGGATAAAAAGCAGGAATAGGTATTCGATATTTATTATATTTGTATAATCACCTTAAGTGTCCAGTTGGAGCTAACTAGTATACAAAAAATAGTAGTTTCCTCAAAAAAAAACAAAACTTTTTTTTAAAGAACAAAATATATAAATGCTATCAAATAGATCTCATTGACATCCATCTTATTACAAGGAGAAGCTCTACAATTCTTGCTTTTTATGAATGTAAATAAATGCTTCAAGAATTACTAAAGAATTATCTGTACCATGAGGTAACTCTGGTAGCCAAAGGCTGCAAGAGGACACAGTTTACCAATTTCTGTGGAATCTATCTCCCATGTGGTAGGCCAAATAACGCAGCCTCTCTACTCCTCAAGATGTCCTCATACTAATCCTCAGAACCAGGGAATATGTTACCTTTCATGGCAAAAGGGACTTTGCAGATGTGACCGTGCAGTAGGAGGAAGATCTTGCATTATCTGAGTGGACGCAATGCAATCAAAACGGTCCTTAAAGAGGAAGATGGAGATATATCAATAACTTTGAGAAGAAGGGTCAGAAAGATGAAACTTTGCTGACTGAAGATGGAGGAAGGGGCCACTTGGGAAGGTTTGTGGGCAACCTCTAGAAGCTGGAAAGTTCAATGAAACAGATTCTCCCTGGAGAACCTCCAGAAAGAAAATATAGCCCTTCTGATTCCATGAATTGAGCCTAGTAAGACCCATATTAGAATTCCCACCTTCAGAACGGTAAACTAATAAACCTGTATTTTTTTAAGCCACTAAGATTGTGGTAGTTTGTTACAGCAGCAGTAAGACACTAATACATATCATTTCTCCATCATTAAGTTTGAGAACTGAAACCATGACATACTCCAGTTCCTATGGTAATGAACACTGGAACCAGGCAAAAGGAAATGCTTTTTTCTTTTTGTTTCTGGAAAATAAGATTGTAAACTATGTAAAATACGTGACTCAACAGCAAGA
This sequence comes from Aethalodelphis obliquidens, assembly GCF_003676395.1. Lineage (NCBI taxonomy): Eukaryota > Metazoa > Chordata > Mammalia > Artiodactyla > Delphinidae > Aethalodelphis > Aethalodelphis obliquidens. The sequence continues at coordinate 27,173,440 of NW_020837969.1, read as the reverse complement.
CTTGTTCACCAGTACTCACACCCTGATCTCACTGTGCCCTCCAGACCAGTTTATACACCCAGAACTGCCCAATCCTGACCAGTTCCTCACCTTGCAAGACCTACCTCAAACTCACCCACCTAACTAGGTCTTCTATCTTACAAATATTCTCCATCATCTTCCTCCTCTTGCAAGGAGGAAGATACCCCAAGTAGGTATTCTTCTTTACTACAATAAGTCTACAAAACTTATTTTGCTTAATCAACAGATTTTCCTATTTTGGAGAAGGATACACACAGATGGGGTATTTCTTTCATGGGTATACCTGGAAATATCTTTATATGGCTGTAAAGGCAAAGACACGTGGATCTAGAGTACACTTTAGACTCCTACTAAGCTGAGAGGGGAAATTTAACAATGGAATTCCAGAGATGAAAATGTACATTGATTAAATATCACATTTTTTCATTTGTGTGTTGCTGTATTTTTTTAATTATACACTCAAATTCTGGATGTATTTGTTTCTCATATTGGGACAAGACCATTTCCAAAGAATAATTTGGTTGGCCTGTGTTGGATAGAACGGATCTGGAGCTGAGGAATGATGAGAAGAAGACTCCCGTGAATCTACCTGGGGGAGCATATGAGATGGCTTATTCCTCCCCTTCATAACCTTGTATTTTACAACATTAAGGTTGAATGAACCTCAACAGAACGAGGTCCAGTTTCGTCAAACATGTCTTTATCAAGACGGTTCCAACTATGCCTAAGGCATATGACATGCTTAATGCCACTCTCCCAGCTTTAATTCCCTCCAGTCTGTGCCTGGTTGCCAGTGACAGATGAGAGGACAGAGACTGAATCCATATAAGCTCCAACTTCTCACAAAGCAAAAAGACTCATCAAATGTCTTAAAGCAGATGGACACTGTGGCTAAAAGCAATTGTGTTTCTGCATATGGAATTTAGTTTTTGTTCTTGTGCTTTTTTTTTTTTTTAAACTCTCTCATAACACTAAGGAGAGGAGGTTAATGCATTAGTTTAACCAGTTCAGATGACAACGAAGAAGACTTATCATCCATTACATCCAAGTTATCTGTCACTTGGAACTTGATTTTCCCTAGAAAACATGACCATTTAATCAATAAGGAGGAACTAACGAGATATTTGAAAATGGAATACATGCATCAGTACATTTAGAGAGACTTTGCTAAGATTAATAATGTGCCAGAGTGTTATCAATGAACAGGAAAAATATTTCTTTTGCGTGTTTACTTAACAAAAAGAGCACTTTTGTTTTTTTTTTAAAGGTTTTATATATTTCACTTTGATCCTATTCCTTTAAGATTCTGATTCTCAGAATTCTTCTCTTCGGAATTATTTTTTCCTTATATCGTACCCAACACCAAGAGAGTTCTCTTAAAAGGATCTTATGTAAAATGAGCACGGCCATCATTGATGATAACGCTAGCCACAACAATAGTAATATTGGCAATAACTACAATTATGGAGGATTTACTATGTATGGTGAGTTTTTCAAACCTACTTCAAGTTAACGCTCTTAATAGGTAGGTATAACAACTAAGTACCTTCCTTTAACAGGCAATGATGATTATAACTGTATCTAGACAGCCACATACATATTCTTTCTCATTTCCTTTAACTTCTCATTGTTTCTATATATCGCCCTAAAAGACTGATTTTTTTTCTTATCAGTCAGAACATTACCTTCTAGAATTACATTAAGGAGGTGAACCGTGCTTGCAAAATCCTTTCTATACCACAAAGTAGTTTTCAGGCTTGGTAATATATATATTTCATCTTGTAAAGGAAGAAAGGGCAACTCATTTAGCAAGTCATAACATTCCTTTCTGTTTATTATAAAATAGGCAGGGGAAGAACATGGGGGTTTTTGCAGGTTAAACAGTGGGCATCAGATTCTCCTAATTACAGTCATGGTATGGTATCCACAGTGCAAATCTTGACCCAGTTCTTTTCTACCCAAAACGTGGGTCAAGTACCTACAGCATCTGCCTCACCTCCAACATCTTAGAAATGCAGAGCTCTAGGCCTTACCCCGTTCTAACAAGATGCCCAGGTGATTTGCATGCACATTAAAATTTGATAGCAAAGCCCTAGTTCTTTTCTCTTACAGCTTGAAAAAGCCATAAGTAACAGGAATCAAAAAAAAAAAAAAAAAAAAAAAAGGCAGGGCCACTCAATCCTAGCTATTAGACACCATGGCAGAACATGACCTACAAAGTCAGAATCTCCATGATGGACCCCGAGTTTCTGTATTTGTAAAGAAAATTCCACACAGGTGATTCTGATGCATCGGTACTGTTGAAAACCACAGGTAAAAGTTTAAAGAATCTTATTTCCACCCAGTTAAGAAATAATCTCACACACACACACACACACACACACACACACACACACACACACACACTCCAAATGTTCCTCTGTCTACTTATCAACTCTGAAGTTCATGAAAAAAACACAAAAAGCAACCAAAATAAACTATGAATGGATTCAGTGAGAGGAACCACACTAGTCACCCCAAGAGATGCTGACATCTATTTTTAAAAGTGTGTTATTCCGTAGAGAATGGACTTGAGGACACGGGGAGGGGGAAGGGGAAGCTGGGCCGAAGTGAGAGAGTGGCATGGACATATATACACTACCAAATGTAAAATAGATAGCTAGTGGGAAGCAGCTGCATAGCACAGGGAGATCAGCTCGGTGCTTTGTGACCACCTAGAGGGGTGGGATGAGCATGGTGGGAGGGAGACACAAGAGGGAGGGGATATGGGGATTTATGTATACATATAGCTGATTCACTTTGTTATACAGCAGCAACTAACACAACAATGTAAAGCAATTATACTCCAATAAAGATGTTAAAAAAGAAAAGCGTCTTACTCATTTTTACTCAGCTGGGAAACCTGAGGTTTTCAACATAAGAGTGTGTTTTCACTTCTAAATGTTGACTCTCTTAGCAATGCCCAAATTTTACCACCAAAGATAATTTATTCAAACACATTCTGGAACAAATCAGTCACTCTCAATTCATAAAATCAGACAAACAAACAAAAGAGAACAGCCACTGCAGAAAATAACATGTTAGAATCTTGATAGCATGGGCTAATTTTCACGTATCTTTGTATCTACAGCACTGAGCATGGGGATTACACATAGGAAGAATGTCTGTGTTTAACTGAATTCACTGAAAGCATGCATACAGATTGGTATGAGTACTAACTCCCACCGAAACACTAGAGTCACGCCATACACTTGCCAGGGACCTATTTGATCTTACAACCCTTTTATTTGGGCTACTCTTCCAAGGCTGTAGGACATTGATTTAAACCTTTGAGGCTGTGCAAACGAGGAAACACCTGCTCAAAGTACGGCGGACAGAAGATTCAGTGCTCAGCATCTTAGGGAAAAGGAGACAATTTAAAGAGTTGTCAATTAGTTTCCATTTCCAAATCTTCCTTCCCTCTTAAGAGAAAGCTGATTCCTGAACAGGACTTAAGAATTTCCTTGTCAGTATTATTCCTTACTCACTCTTGGCCCTTTCCTCATACTTTTGTGTGCTACTCTTTTGGAAATCTGGTATTCTTTCTCTTCCCAACTACTTATCCCTTCACAGCCTGCTTTCAGAAAAGAACTCAGGTAGCATTCATTTACACACTATTATATTCCCCAATACATAGAACACCCCTTCAAAAATTATTTTTAGTGTTAGTCATAATGAAAATAATAGCTGACTTCTATTGCATACTGACTAGGTCCCAGTCACCCTCTCTAAATATATGTACTCAGAAAATCTACTGAGATGGATAATCTAATGATCACTGCATCATCCTCATCCTGCCCACGAACACACTAAAGATCAGAGATGCTGAGGAAGTTATCCAGACTTGCACAGCCACCATGTGGCCTAGCTAGAGAATCAGCTCCAGGGTCCTCACACTGAATCTCAATTCCGCTTTTCTCTCTACTGTTTTTTATTTACTGAAATTATTCACTTAATATTGAAGAACTTAAGACGCATTAGCAAATAGAAGCTCTTTTTTTAAAAAATAAATTTATTCATTTATTTTTGGCTGCATTGGGTCTTCGTTATTGGGTCTTAGTTGCTGCGTGCGGGGTCTCTCTAGTTGTGGCGAGAGGGGGCTACTCTTTGTTGCTGCGCGTGGGTTTCTCATTGCGGTGGCTTCTCTTGTTGCAGAGCACGGGCCCTAGGCGTGCGGGCTTCCGTAGTTGTGGCGTGCGGGCTCAGCAGTTGTGGCTCACGGGCTCTAGAGCACAGGCTCAATTGTTGTGGTGCACGGGCTTACTTGCTCCACGGCATGTGGGATCTTCCCGGACTAGGGCTTGAACCCGTGTCCCCTGCAATGGCAGGGGGATTCTCAACCACTGTGCCACTACCCAAGTCCCAAATACAAGCATTGTGAGCAGGCAAAGAAGGCAATTTCAGAGAAGGGACATATCTCTGAAAACTGCTCAGGCCCGAGGTTCTCATACATCATTCTGCATCATTCTCCCCCGCTATGGGGGAGGGGCGGGTTCTTTCTTGCTATCGTTTTGCAAATTACAATAATCACATTTTACAGGTGACTTCTCATTGTCAGCGTGACTCCCCCTCATCATCTCCTTCAGAAGAGTCTCAGTTTTAAAGGGGGGAAAAAAAAAGTAAGCCCTGCCCGTATCATTTTCTACCAGAACTTTCAAAAATAAAAAAAGAAACTCAAATTGTCCCTTCTCCACAGTCACAGATTTAGCCACTTCTTATGTTTAAATTTCACGTGGAAAGCCTCCCGCGTGTCACTTTTGATAACAAACAACCCAGGATACTCTTCAATGCCATTTCTTCAATTGTATTTTCTTTACTGCTCAAACACGATAAATGAGGGGAATCCAAAGAATTTTTCATACGTCACAGATTCGATGCAGCCAGAGTTTGGTTAAAAATACAGCGAGAGCTCTTAAAAAATTATAACCTAGACGATTTTTTTCCCTCCTCAGGCTTTTTGTCGATTTCCCTTTCACAGCACTGTCTCCTTTTACAAAAAAAAAAATAATTAACAGAAGAAATCACTCAATCTTCCAGTTAAAATACAATGAGGAACTATGGTTAGAAAGGCAAGCAATTAATTTACTGGCTCTCAGAGCTGAGTGATTTCCCTATTTAAATCGTGTGTGTGTGTGTGTGTGTGTGTGTGTGTGTGTGTGTGTGTGTGTGTAAAGAAAGATATACCCAATTTCTGCTTTTAGCTAACGACTGTAATAATTTCTATTGGAAAGTCCATCTTTAAATTTGAACACATGATGCTCTTAGAGAGTTTGGGTTAAATGGCTTGAAAATCAGTGATAGCTAACTTTCTTCTTCTTTTTCCACTTAGAAATTTTTGCTAAAAAAGGAGAAACTAGCGAGAAAGAAGTTAAAAAAGTCATATTAGGCCTGAATGTTGACATTTCAAATACAGAATAATCCCTTTTATAACTCTGAGTACATACAACAACTGTTCTATGCTACCAGACATGCCTGAGAACTAAATTAATAAAATAAACCAATTATAGACATCATTGAATCATGGTTAGAAGGGGAAACTGAGGCCATCTACTACAACCAAATACAAAATTGTTGCTTGCATATGGTTAGAGATGTCAGAAATTCTTGTGAAACATGAGAAAATTTTTCATCTAGAAAGAAGACCATCCCTTTGTATTTAATTCAACAAAATCCCAATCCCAGCAACTTTTTTGTCAATATTGACACACTGAATTTAAATTTGTATGGAAAGGCAAAGGCACTAAATAGTCAACAATTCTGAAAAAGAACAAAGCTGGAGGACACACCCAACCCCGTTTTAAGACTTACTATAAAAGGATAGTAATCAAGAGAATGCAGTATTGGTAAAAGGGTAAGATAAGACCAATGGAACACGAAAGCTGAAAAGGGTACCTCCTGTTGTTGTCTTTGTTGAGAACAGGAAGACAAAAGGATGTGAGCACAAAGCAACTAGGGTGACCCTGTCTAATAGAGTAACCGTCCCCGCTGGGAAGTGGCATGTAGGTTTCAGGCGGTGCGGAGCTACAAGAGTTTGTGTGCAGAATGACAGCTTGAGCAAATCAAAAGAAATTCACAACCAGGGAAGATCGATACCTTATCACTTGCATTGTTTAAAAGTGGACTGGACAAAGAACTAGAGGCTCGAGTGTCAGGAGCAATTCCCTAGGCTGGCAGGCAGGGAAGGTGTGGATGAGACTGCACAGACCTTTCCCATCTTAATTTCTATGATTCCACAGCACTGGCAAACCCAATTTCACTAGGGAAACAGTGTGCTGAGCCGTGGCTGCTACCCAAGGTCTCCTCTGATCTTATACCGGCGTTCTCAGGAGACCGCTTGGGGCGCATCTTCAACACATGGCTCTTTTCACCGCCTCAGCTTCAGTGCCTCTCCCAAAGGGCTCCCATGTAACTTACCATTCTTTCCCACAGGTTCCAAAGATAAGCCCCGTGCCTTCTGGGGCATCTAGACTGGTCTAGCTGCTGCCAGACTATAAACCCCACAGACCCAAAAAAATGTAAACTCCAGTCAGACCAAACTCCAGGGCTACATTTATGGTAGGCAGAGAAAAACCTTCCTTTGGGGGCGCAAATATCTCCAAGCACCTGTCGAGTTAAAAAATCGGAAAGAAATAAAGTGTCACTTTTACCTGATAATTAATTGCATGATCTGTAAATGTGGGTCAATGGCTCACCTCTTTCTTCCCCTTGTCCCAGTTTGGGTTTGTGCAACGGCCACCATCTGTAACTTTGATGAAGAGCCCTGCATTTCATGAGGCAGTCCCAAAGCACTTAAGGAACAAGCAGACTTGCTGGAAAGCAAAATTCCACCAAATAAGTGGGCATTGACAACAGAAGGGGCTTTTAGAGAGTGGATTCTGCCACCATGGACTTGAAAGATACAAAATGCTTCCAAGCTAACTAAATGGAGAGGAAGCAGAGAGACTGGGACACAAGCAAGGCGTGTCTGAATGTATAGATGCAGATGCCCCTACACTGACGGTATACCCATGTGTCAAATCAAGTATTCACTGAATCCCTATTCTATGTGCCCAGCCTATTCTACACACTGTGGGAAATAGAGCTAATTTATAAACACACCCATAATGTTCTAAGACAACATTTTTCTTGTTGTTGGGTGCTTTTGCTGTCATGCACACACGTATATTTGATGGACTTAGCTTTATGAAAAAATCAGGACATTTGGGATTGACATGTATACACTGCTATATTTAAAACAGATAACCAACAAGGAGCTACTGTGAAAAATAAAAAATTAAGAAACAAAAAAAATTAAGAATATTTCAAGTACAAAACAAGGTCATAACCCAGAAGCTAAGCTTTAGTCTATAATTTATTTTAAATCCCACCTGTTCAGCCTCAGTTTCTACTTCTCCCTACAATGAGCCACAGGCTACACTCTTCCATGCCGCCAGTGTTTTTGCCCACACCATCCCCCTTCCTGAGATGTCCTTTACCTACTTATTTATCCTTTAGTTCCTATGGAAAGATCTTTTCTCCCGGAAACCTCTCAGGTAACATACGTCAGTTCTCCCTCTATGAACTCAAAGGAATGGGTATAAAATTATCTAATTCTAACAGCACTTCTCAACCTGCCCTATAATTTTCATCCCCTCTATATGACTGCAGGCTCTTCAAAGGCAATACCTAATTACTATAATATGTATACAGATTTTCCCCACCCTTAACTAGGACATCTAACTGGAACACTTGTTTGTGACAGGCGTTGCAGGAAATGGTGCAGATTAGTGAAAGCAACACTAGTCCTAAGTTAAAAGGCATGGGGGTCCCAGCCTGGGCTCTGGTTCTCCCGGGGGTGAACTGCTGGTCAGGTCACTGTGATGAAGGTCCTTGTCCAGAAAATCATTATGATAATAAACTGCCCTCTTACTGAATTGCTTAAATCTGATCATTGATATGAAAGTGTTCTTTAAATTATAACAGGCTATCAAACCATCACGAAATGCATGTTCTTCTCCGGTACTTCCCAATGGGGAATATTTTAAGCGAGGTTCCATCCAAATCTGAACTGACTGGGCCTGTGCAGTCTTATGGCACGAAATTCCTGGCACTTTCAGTCAAAAGGAGATGATGTAAGTATTAACAAAATGTCTATAATATCTATAAACTAAGAGAGTGGTTATGATCAAGGATATAAAAGTGAGACACAAACTTTCACAGAAGCTTCACAGTCACAGTCATAGCACAGGGGCACAGACAACCTCCCCAGTATACTGGGCTCTGTCAACAAGCAATGTTTAAGCTGGCGGGTGTGAATGTCCTTTCTGAGATGTGACAGTAGGAACCAAGTCCAGTCACCATCACTATAAATCTACAAAGCAAAAAACTCCTTTGCAATTCTCATTCATCTTTTAGAATTATTACCAATAAAATATCAAAGCTCAGTCTCAAGACAACACAAAAGATAAAGTACTTTAGCCAGTAAACTCTAAGTTGAATAAAAAACTGTGTATTTTTAAGTAAATAATAGATCCCGCAAAATCTCAAATCAACAAAAGGAAACGTTACTTTTTCAAAATCAAAAAATAAAAAGGGGCATCTCTGTTCATAATTGTGTAAGCTAAGGACCCCGAACAAGTTCTGTCTTCTCTTAGAAGAAGTGACTTGAGGCAATTCTGGAAGTCTCGCCAATGTTCTTTTCTCTTCTCTTTAAGGACATCACAGACGTGTAAAGGAGAATAAGAAATACAGCTGTCTGGCCTGAGTTACATATCAAAAAATGCCATCAACTTCCTGTAGGGGAAAACACAGAACCTTAAATTCGAAGCTTCTAGATGCCTTTTAATTCACCTTGACAGATTTTATCTTAGCCTCTGCAGAGCTGTGAAGAACTCCTCAAGGTTATTTGAGATTGCTTTATGTTGGGCGTATGGTGTCAAGATTTGCAGGAACTTGTTACTTAAAAATATATTTGCAGGGGCTTCCCTGGTGGCGCAGTGGTTGACAGTCCGCCTGCTGATGCAGGGGACACGGGTTCGTGCCCCGGTCCGGGAAGATCCCACATGCCGCGGGGCGGCTGGGCCCGTGAGCCACGGCTGCTGAGCCTGTGCGTCCGGAGCCTGTGCTCCGCAACGGGAGAGGCCATGACAGTGAGAGACCCGCGTACCGCAAAAAAAAAAAAAATGTATTTGTACTGAAATAATCCATAATTACAAAGTTCTATTAAAATCCCAAAGGCAAATGAATCCCTTCAAAGCGCTACAACATTCATTTTTGATATCACATCCAACCTTCAAACAGTTGGTCCTGCAGGTGTGGCTGAACGACATCCACTCACCTTTTAAGTTAATGAAGATTTAATATGAAATGAAAACTCCGGCACAAAACAAAAGCAGCAGAAATCTACGACAAGAAAGCATGAAAAGGAATCAAGCCCAGGCGAGTGTGCAAAGCACAGGGTGACTATATGCTTTGTGATAAGGCTTTAGGCTAAAATCAAAGGAGCAAAACTTCAATATTTCATGTTATCGTAGTGGCTTGGCAGGGCTAAAAATTTAATAAGCGCTATCTAAACGCATGGCACTGCTCCAGACTGGAGGAAAAAAAAAGATGCCTGAGATTAAGCATTCTAATGACTACTTACTAAAACTTAAAAGAATATAGATCATCATCTCTGGAATTAAATTACTCACTCTAAGTAATAATAGTTAAAAAACATCCAAATGGCCCAGAGCTGAGTCTGGTGGAAGATAGGGTAGCAGAGCTGGTGATTAGGTGAGGATCTCACTAAAGGCGAAACACTGAGTGAGGGGCTTGTGTGGGACAAATAGCTGGGAGGCATCTGTTAACAGAGCTGGCACAGCTGGCCCGGCTCCTAAGTCTGCAGTTATAAGTCACCTAGGATTCGGGGCCCTGCAACAGGCAGAGGTAAAAAGAACAAGATAAATTATTTGGACTCTAAAGGCAAAATTTAAGTGTCATTTGCTCTGTAAAATCTTTCAGGATCACCCCAGTCAACCCACACAGATCTCATTCTAATTCCTAGAAGTTTTCCCTTCCACTCCTTTGGAACATTCAGGAAGCTGATTTTTAATGCTGATTATCATACTAACTTGAATACCTATAAGGTACTCTATTTAACTCGATCAATAATTTCTCTGGCAGAATTTTTTTTCATGTACACACAGCTCTTTGTGTCTGTCCACAGAGTTTAACACAATACCTTCCTCTACTCATTATCCAGTGAACATGTTTTGGTTGATTAGAAGGTAAGGTCTAGAGCAAGGGGATGGCATACATAATGTTAGACAAATCGATAATCTTCAGGACTTTTTTATTTCTCTTGAAAATGGTCATGAAAACTGCTATAGGCTTAAGAACTTTGACACAAATATAGACGTACTATCAGTTTCCACACAACAAACACAGATGAACTGACATATTGCTGTAACTGTCAGTGTACATCACTCCTAATTGCATAAGATCCCAAATCTTCCTTCCTCATCTAATTTGTAATTTTACAGTAAACTTTTTGCTTTCTCTGCTTTATGAGCTCAAGTTCAAATAAGCCTCCCTTTCAACTTTCTAATCTAGAAGCCAGATTCTTACAAGCATGAAATTATAATTAAAAAGTATAATCAACATTAATAAAAAATCATACCCAAGGAATCCTTCAGTGGTATTCCTCCCGAAAAGCTTTCAACATTCCCCTAAATAAAAGATCACGCCTTAGAAAGCAACATCATTCTTTCAGACAGGATGGAATGTTCGTGTGCCCCATATTATACTTTTTAACTTTTTTTTTTTTTTTTTTTGGTACGCGGGCCTCTCACCCCTGTGGCCTCTCCCGTTGTGGAGCACAGGCTCCGGACGCGCAGGCTCAGCGGCCATGGCTCACGGGCCCAGCCGCTCCGCAGCATGTGGGATCCTCCCGGACCGGGGCACGAACCCGCGTCCCCTGCATCGGCAGGCGGACTCTCAACCACTGCGCCACCAGGGAAGCCCCCATATTATAATACATTCAAATATATTCAGACATATTTATGTGTGTGTGTATATATAAATATAGACAAGTATACAACATGTTAAAGTGTACATTGTTCAGGCTACTAGAAAAGGAAGCCTTAACCTTATGAAGCCCCGATATGCCCTGCGTCTCTCCTCACAGAGCCTTTGTGTAAAAGTGAGCCGCAGTGTTTGTTTTCTCCTCACTAAGTCGCTGGCTTCCCTAACTTGGGATCTCAGATGGGGATTCTAAGGCAACAGAGAGTCCAGGGACACTCAGATGGCCGGGGATGCAGAAGATAGATAGGATTGCAGCCATGCAATCGGAGGTGGGTCTGGCAGACAGACGTTAGGGCAGGATGCCCCCCAGGAAGTCAGGAAAACCCACTGGGGGCAATGGTGGGAAAGGGTCAGGCAGACAGAAGTGCCAAGTACAAAGAATACGAAGAGAAGGAAAGGAACAGAACAGATAACATCAGATCCAGAGATGGTGGAATCCACCAGGCTTAGTGACGGACGGTGTGAAGAGAAAGGATAATGAGGTTAAGATGCCCATCCTGGGGGCCTAAGGAATTGGTGTGATGCCATTTACACAAAGGGGAAAAGAGGAAGGTGGATTGTTTCATGGGGTTGGTGGGAGATAAGCTGAAATGGAGCTAAACAAACTGGGCAGTGTCACTCTCAATGGGAAGGACACTGGAGAGGCAGTCAAGCACCCTCACCGAGCGGCTGGGTGACCTTGGCAGACACGTAAACCACCACAGGCTTCGGTTATCTCCTGTCAAATGAGCAGGCTGAATTAGATGACTTCTATTCTTTCCTCAGCTCGAGAGACTACAGCTCAAATGTTATCACTCCCATTTCCACAATCAGCAATATAGGAAATCAAAAGAAACATCTATTCTCCTTGACATGGAAGGGAGCTCTAAAATAAGAGCTCTAAAATAGAGAAATGTCTTCTAGCCCTTTTTCCAGGGCTTTCCCCCAAATCCAAAGAGCAGCTCCACACCTGCAACCTGACACCATCAGGGGCTTGGCCCTTTGCTCTTTAGCGATGCCAGTGAGGCACAATGATGGGAAGGCGATTTGACTGGGACCGCGGTCGGAAGCCCTCAGCCCAGAGCTAAAATTCCAGGCTACACCTGAGCCATTCCTCAGCCTTCCTTCCACAGGGCTCTTCCTTCCTCAGCACCTTGAAAATCCAGGTGTGGAACAGAAATACCCAGACTGCTCAGCGCTCTCTATCACTCGCACTAGCCAATGTAGAAGAATGAGTTCAAAAACTTAGGGACTTAGCAATAGACTTGTGGTTGCCAAGAGGCAGGGGAGATGGGGGCGGGATGGATGGGGAGTCTGGGAGTAGCAGACGCAAACTATTATACAGAGAATGGATAAACAAGGAGGTCCTACTGTAGAGCACAGGGAACTATATTCGATATCCTGTGATGAACCACAGTGGGAAAGAATATGAAAAAGAATATATGTGTGTGTGTGTGTGTGTGTGTGTGTGCGTGTAACTGAATCACTTTGCTGTACAGCAGAAATTAACACAACACTGTAAATCAACTATACTTCAGTAAAATAAAATAAATAAATAAAGTGAGAAAAACTTAGGGACTAATGGTATAAGCACCGTGTCCTGGGTGGTCACAGGGCTTTCCAGAGCGCTGGGAACCAGAAACCAGGCCGGGATCAGGCAGGTGCAGCCCAAAACAGGGGCTGGGCACTGAGGTTGGGGGAGGATGCTCTCCACTTTTAGCGGGAGACTTTGAATGTGCACCCTTACAGGGTAGGACAGGGTTTGGATATGGGGCAAACTGGAGGGGACGAACCTTTCGACACTATCTGGGGCTTGGAGTTCAAGGGTACGAGCAGGAGTCAGCCTCAGACAGCCTGGGTCATGGGGTCGGCAGGCCAGGGAACCTGAGACAAAGAGCACACCCGGGGCCTGCCGAGTGATTCTGAAGTACAGGAGCCTCTGCTTCCAATGGGATGTTTCCCATCCTTTTCAGCCTGACATGAAATGCAAAGCTTGCCTTGCTCTTCAGAACTATGCCAAAAATAGCACTACCATACGACCCAGCAATCCCAGTACTGGGCATATACCCTGAGAAAACCAGAATTCAAAAAGAGTCATGTACCACAATGTGCATTACAGCTCTATTTACAATAGCCAGGACATGGAAGCAACCTAAGTGCCCATCGACAGAGGAATGGATGAAGAAGATGTGGCACATATATACAATGGAATATTACTCAGCCATAAAAAGAAACGAAATTGAGTTATTTGTAGCGAGGTGGATGGACCTAGAGTCTGTCATACAGAGTGAAGTAAGTCAGAAAGAGAAAAACAAATACCACATGTTAACACATATATATGGAATCTAAAAAAAAAAAAAAATGTAATGAAGAACCTAAGGGTAAGGCAGGAATAAAGACACAGACCTACTAGAGAATGGACTTGAGGATATGGGGAGGGGGAAGGGTAAGCTGGGACAAAGTGAGAGAGTGGCATGGACATATATACACTATCAGATGCAAAATAGATAGCTAGTGGGAAGCAGCCGCATAGCACAGGGAGATCAGCTCGGTGCTTTGTGTCCACCTAGAGGGGTGGGATAGGGAGGGTGGGAGCGAGACACAAGAGGGAGGAGCTGTGGAGATATATGTATATGTATAGCTGATTGTTATAAAGCAGAAACTAACACACCATTGTAAAGCAATTATACTTCAATAAAGACGTTAAAAAAACCAAAAGAACCGTGCCAGTTTCCTCAAATCCTTTTGCTCTGCCTGGAACCCATGCAAGAGGCTGGATGCTTCAGGGAAATACTACAAGAGACCTGGACGGTTGAGACCAAGTGAAAAGTGAGTCACGAGGTGAAATTCCCTGTTTGGGCAGAAAACGGCATTCATACAGGTCATTCTATCTGCATTTAAGGAGGTGTATTTAAGGACCACGTGTGCACGCCCTTGTGGAGAGGGCTGTCACAAGACATCACAGGCGAGGAGACAGGGGACAGGATTAGGAAGGCAGCCTGTTTAACCTCACAGTAAAGTTTTTAAAAAACACTAGAAGTTTGGCGGTAGAGATAAACAGGAGGTGAGTGAGGAGACAGCAGCTGCTGGAAGTGATTCGTGATCACCTCATCACTATGTACCAAGTATTACACAAGGAGTTCTGCGGAGGATGGCACAGAGGCAGCAAGAGCCCTGATGACAGTGGAGTGTTTGTAATATGGTAAGAAAATAAAGGATGCACCGCATAAAAAGGAAAACACAAATATATGTAATAGAAACGGACGACTTCTCTCACAGGAAAACTGTAAGCTCAGAGCAAATGGATAGGCTCAGAAGAAGAGCACATTTTAAAAAAGGCCAGATGTGACCCTTTTGCTAAATCCTTCAGAAAAGTGACCCGCTGTGTCTCAGAGATCACAGATATGGAATGTCTCCCCCATGGCTCACCTGGAGACTCTGCTAGTAAATATCACCACCTTTCTATGTAAACACAGATAAACCAGAGGAACAAGGGCAGATGAATCAAAGGCACTCCAGCTGTCCCTGTGGTCCCACAGAGGTTTATTAATGTGTTTTGAGGCTGCCTAGCAGGAGGCTGGGGTCAGCAGCCAGGAAGGTGACATGGGGAGCTTTCCCATTGTGCTGCAATTACAGCAACACTCTGCTTTAATAACCCCGAAGCCAGGAGCCACAGAGGCACACCACTCGCTCTCTGCCCTCGTGCTCCCGCTGTGCTCCGCAGGAAGCTGTTCCCAGAAGATTTCAAATGCAAATAGGACACCTGTGCTCCCCAGCACAGGACAATAGTCACTCCACACCTGAGTCAGGGCAAAGTTCTAGCAGAAAGCATCTCCCTAACAAACCTAAAAGGACTCCTGTGCCCCAGATAAGGATGGTAGTATTGTGATCAATGTTTGCAGTGATCCGTGTGGCCCAACAAAACATATGTGCTGGACAGCGAAGCTCCAGGCAGCACGTGATCTGAGAAGAAGACAAATGATACAGCGTGTCATGCTTTTACGGAAGAGACTCACATCTCGCCAAAGAAGACGACACACACATAAAATAAATACATAAGGAGAGGTAAGGACACAATGGATGGCAACCCCAGTTTACCAAAGGCCATGTAGAAAAGAGGACTAGCATTATGAGGCAGTTGGGACATTTTTATGAGAGAAATATGGTTTTAACTGCCCATAGAAGATGGTAAGTACAGGCATTGACAGTGGGTTGGGAGCGATCGTTCCTGGCTGATGGAACAGAGGTGGAGGAGGAGGGTGGCTTGTTACAGAGCACAGATACATTGGAGAGCAACTGGATACTGTAGAAGCAGGTTGGGACCACACTGTAGAAAAGGTTTTGAATAAACTCCATAACCTGGTTGGATCGTGACTTTCAAGAAGAACCAGAAGAGTCTTCTCATCTATTTCCATCAACTGTCTCTCTTTGTATCAATGGCATGAACTTGCAAAAAAGCATCTGCCTTCCCTCCTTCCCCTCCAAAGAGCCACGCTCCCTCACACACATCTCACTTGAGCTTCTTAGTCCAACATTCTTCCCAACGAAGCTCACCAGCCACCATCCCTTGGGTCTTACTCACTTACTACGGTGCCCTACGTTTGTTCTGTCTCGCAAAGGACATCTCACAGGCCAATGTCATTTTCTTCACCTAATACTTCATTCTGCAGAAACTCTCTCTGGTCTATTCTCAGAAGTTATGATAAGCAAAGCCTTTTCAGCAGAGGGCTTTCAGGAGAGGCTTAAAATTCACATGTGCCCGTCTTCACCTCAATCACTGGCATCTACATGTTTCCTAGTGCCAGGAGAAAGTGCACAGTACCATGGATCACACCAGATCAGAGGCCCCCAAGAAGGTGGTACTCAGCATGCTTTGCTTATGCTACTTCAGCTCCACTCAAGCACATTTTAATTCATTTTTGTAACCTCCATCTTACTGAAGACAGAAAGCGGTCATATTTTTTGTGATTAAAAAATTACACAATCCAAGAACTTTTTCAGCATAACGAGATACAGACGATAGTTGGCACAAACGAACTTCTGATAATGTCCCACATTTCTTCTGAGCTTCAGGATGTGGGAGGGTATAAAGAGGTGGTTTGAAATTTTCATACGGTAAGAGAATCTAAAAGTAATCAGCATTTGGGATTTCAAATACCACCCTGGGCTCCTACTCTCAAGGGATTAAAAATATAATTCCTCTTTTCAAAAATGCAATTTAACAAATGGGACAAATTCAATTACCCAGCCATTTCTCTACAGCTTTAGGAACTGCCGACTCCATGAAATTCAGATGAATCAATAGTTTGGATTAGAGAAGAAAATTCTCCATGACCTTTCTCTTCATTCTATTGCTTTCTCTAAAATGTTGGTGATTTCTAACAAATGGAATTCCCACAGTTAAAATTAAATATAGATTGTAAAGCCACTACCATTAATCTTATTTGTTATTATTGTTATTGTATGAGGATTGGTTTGCCATCACTGCACGTGGTCTCAACTGTAACTTTTATTTTGTGTGTGCACGTTGCCTTTTTTCTTAGATAAGAGCTCAACTGTGAGAGGAGGGTTTCTTGACCATTTCTAATTTCTATAGTGGAATTCATCACAAACACTTTCTTCTTCATCCCTCTCCTTCACCAGCACCCAGCAAGTGTGGCAATTATCAAGGTATGAAACCTGAGTAAGGCATACTTCAGTGACTCATACTAATCATCGTGGTCCCTTTAACAAAGTGTCGGCAACAGACACCGTTCACTTTAAATACTTTGTGGTTCCTCCGTGG
Source organism: Aethalodelphis obliquidens (assembly GCF_003676395.1). Classification (NCBI taxonomy): domain Eukaryota; kingdom Metazoa; phylum Chordata; class Mammalia; order Artiodactyla; family Delphinidae; genus Aethalodelphis; species Aethalodelphis obliquidens. The sequence goes on along the minus strand of NW_020837969.1, from coordinate 27,156,573 downwards.
ACAGTCTTACACTGAAAGTAAACTTACAGAGCTCTGATTCCCCTCACCTCTCCAGGTGGGAGAGATGGCATAGACTGATGTATAAATAAATATTATTTTTTTCATTCTAGATTGTAGTTAACCTATTTCCTCCATAAGACAACCTCACTAGTTTTGACTGTTCATGACGGTCTCTAATAATTTAGGTACAATCCTTAGCTGAATTCCATCTTTATAATACACGATAAAAAAAAAAAACTCAACTACGAAAATAAACAATAAAAAGGTTATAAAAGTTTATAAAAAGAACAATTAGCTCCTTAGGGTAAAACAAATTTTCTCATTCTTCTTAGGTTAATTTCTATGCGAAAATGTGATCTGCTAAGCTAAGTAAAACACGTCTTACCTCCATATTAAAACAGAGCCTCAAAGAATCTCAGACAAAACAGGGAGCATTTAATTTGCAATGTATTACACAGCAATAAAAATGTGTTTTTAAATTCTACTATCCGAAATTGTCACCAATTCCACTTCCTTCACAGAGGGTCTGAACCAATGAAGATCCCAGAGGTACGTCTGTAATCTCTGTTAGAAGGTAGAGGAAAATTAAGTATAACTGAAATGAGAATTCAGTGTGTCCTTTTGAGACAGTAACAAAAAGCACTTGGGAGTTTGCTGATGTTCAACAGGGATGTGAATGTGGGTGGAAGGAAGTGGAGAGGGACCAAGGTTGCTAATTTTGTTTTTGGCAGTGCCATGCGGCTTACAGAATCTTAATTCCCCGACCAAGGAGGGACTGAACCCACACCCCCTGCAGTGGAAGCTCGGAGTCTTAACCACTGGACTGCCAGGGAACTCCCTAATTTTTAAGAGCACCTTTTGGTTTGGTCTTTTTATAGGCCCAACCTAGCTCTACCATACTTAGTCCCTTCTTTATACATAAAAGCATTGTGCCTTCTCTAAGCTGTATACTACCTTCTTGTAACCCCTCAGAAGACTGTTTTCAACTGGAAATGGGGGAATACCCTTCACAAAATCATTCTCACTTGTATGTCTTTCCTCCAACTTCTTTTGACCAGTGCAACTTTCAACCCTTAACATTACATCATCCTCTTTGGACACCTGGCTCAGAAAACCAGACAAACTCTATTTAAAACACATACTTCTGTTATCATTTAAGTGAATTACTTCTTCTATTAAACAGCAAAGGAACGGTTTATGTTAAAAGCCAAGTACAGGCATGGTGGTAATTTCTCTGAGTGAAATGCAATATCATCGGTACACATCGAATATGTACATAAAACGACGAGCATGTCACCAAAAAAACCCACGATTTCTCTGCAAATTTCATAGTATTGCTTGAAGCTAATCCATCGTATAAAAAAAAAAATCGGCTTTGTAAATCTATATCATTCACATACTTGCTTATCCCTTCCCTTAAGACAAAATAACTCCCAACCCATTTTGGAAAATAAAGCATGCCGAAGAAAGGAAAATCAGTTTGGTTTCCAGAACCCTGGTGCTCAAATGAGATAAAGATGGGTCTGTACTGATGTATTCATCCATGTTAATTTTTTCCCTATAATGATATCCAAAAAAATGAAGAGGAGTTTAGACACGTGCATCCTGAGTTAACTCTGGGATTTAAACTTTCAAATAATATACAGCTGCCAATAGTTGATTCTGGCCTCTTCTCTCTCAACTCTCAAAACCCCTCCTGGGATAAGGCAACCTCAATGTACTGCTGATACATTCTCAAGACAGGGTACATTCAAAATAACCACATCTGCCTTATCAGTGGGCCCCTCGGCTGCATGAACTGTTGGCTTTCTTGCACTAGAGAGAGGAGTTAAACCTTCACCAGCTCAGGTGTATAGCCCAGTGCAAGCAGGACAGGTGTGCAGCTTCATAGTATAGGATGCTTATTAACTAGAAAATAAAAGCCGTGTTATAAGAATATGCCTGGGACTCCCCTGGTGGCCCAGTGGTTAAGAATCTGCCTGCCAACGCAAGGGACACGCGTTCGATCCCTGGTCCGCAAAGATCCCACATGCCATGGAGCAACTAAACCCACGCACCACAACTACTGAGCCTGCGCTCTAGAGCCTGTGCTCTGCAACAAGAGAAGCCACCGCAATGAGAAGCCCGCGCACCACAACGAAGAGTAGCCCCCGCTTGCCACAACTAGAGAAAGCCCGTGCATAGCAACAAAGACCCAATAAAGCCAAAAATAAATAAATAAATAAACTCATATTTTAAAAAAAAAGAATATGCCTGACAGGAAAAGGATAAGTATGTCCAGGCTTTATTGCTACATGTATTTTTTAAAGAAATGCCTATTGTACTGTGGAGTAGGTAACATTTCCCAGTATGTTTGGAATCATTCAGTGTAGCACCATGTGGTGTGGTAATGTCACTAAACAGTGGGGCACAAATAACACACAATTCATGACACTTTGCACTCTTATTTGTTTAAAAAGTAAAACTGTCCTGAGATACAGCACTGCGATTTGATGTCCCTCAGAATCAGGACAGGCTGGGTACTAGTGAAATTATTCTTTGTTACATATGAAGCCACTGAAGAAATACAAAAGGAAAGGATATCCTTCTGGAAGGATATCTAAGTTAGCCAATGTGAGAGAAAGGGAGTGGACCAGGCAGAGAGAACTGAGATTCTGTTTACCTGGCACATAAAATAAAGCAAACCATGGGCTCTGGGACTAAACATCTCTTGGCACTCACTGGGGTGGTGAAAGAGACTATTCAACTAAAGGAAAGATGAGTGGGATGGGGGAATTAAAACACTCAGCTCACCTGACCCATTATGAACTTAGGGGCTTATTCCTTTTCATTTGGAAGTTTCAGCTACAAATATCAAACAATGGCTATGGTAGAAAAGCCCATCTGCTTCCCTGTAAAAGTATATTAACCCCTAAAAATGTACAAGATTAACATGGTATCAAAAAGCCAAAAACTAGTGGTGCACCAAATTAAATAATACATGTTATCATGTCATTATCAAATGGTCTGGGAAGGGTGGAGAGTGAAACAAACAGTAGACTCAGCTCAGAGCCTAAGATCAAGGATCCAAAGAGTAGATGACATTAAATCACCATGACTCCTCCTAAACCACCCAGTTAGGCAACAGTTCATTGTTCCTTCTTGTTTGCTCTGTTCGAAAGGACCATAAGCCCACAGGTCCTAGCTAAGAGGAAGGGTTATAAAACTGTCTTCATATACAAACATGTACTTCCTAATGGGACACTATCCAGAAATATTCACCATTATACACAGTGAGGCAAAAAAAACTATGAATAAAAATACCTCAAGGACCTAGAATTATAAAAGGATGTATAAGAAATGTCCAGAGATACAGACTTCAAGAATTATGACCTGGACCAATTTTTCTTTCCGGTATGAGTCTTCCGAAGTGACGACAGGGACTTCTCTGGTGGTTCAGTGGTTAAGAATCCACCTGCCAATGCAGGGGACATGGGTTTGATCCCTGGTCCGGGAAGATCCCACATGCTGCAGAGCAACTAGCCAAATAAATAAGTAAATAAAGAAAGAATTGCTTTGCCTGAAGTGACGACAACTATCAAGACAGCACTCTGTAACTAGATGCAAGTTCCTCTCACCAAACCAGAAATGGATAGACCTTCAATCAGAGTTATTCCCTCTTATAACAGGTATTTACTAAACAAAGGCTTGACTTTCAAATATAATCTTCAATAAACTCTGCATGTCTTTAACATCTCCCAAATTTTTTTAAAAAGATAATGTCAACCTAACACTTGCCCCTATAGAGAGTATCATCAAATGCAAGGGAAGAAACAGTTTAATAAGTATTGGCCTGGAACACAGCTTTACATTCCTCTCTTCCACATTAATGGGACCAAGGTGTTACAGTCATGATCAAGATGTAACAATCCAATGGAAAGTACCATGAGGTATAAATCAGAACACATCTTAATTGCTACCATTTTCATCTTTACTGTCTCATACACTTTTGGAAAAAAAATTAAAACTGAACCTTGTATGAAATGTTTTAACAACTACATTATAAGTAACTCCACAGACTTTTTCCTTGGGTTTCTTTAGATGTGATTGACTAGGCTGTTTCACCACTTACATAGTGATTTATTTATTCAGATTATCTCCATGAGACAGCAACCATGATTACACTACCACCATAATTTCTAGTACTGTTAGCAAACTATTGTAGTATGGTTCCATAACAACAAACAGAATGGATTCAATGGCCTCAGCATGGCTTTCGTGTATGTTTCATTTTCTTGGCCAAAAGTTCCTTTCATTATTTGGTTTCATTTTTTTCAGCAAACAGAAAATAAAGAAGAAGCTGACAGACTGTTAAAAAAATATATACAACAGTCTACACAGCACAAATAAAAGGGAACTATAAAAATCTCAGGAAAAACTACTGCTTTTTTTTTCCTTCGAAGACAGTTTTAATTTTAAACACTCAATATTCTTATGAAATTTTCTAGACACAATTACATTGAAAAGGCTTCGCACATTTAAAAAGAACGTGACAGAACACTCAGTTAAATGTTATATTAAAGATTCATCGTAAATTAAATATTAAAAAGTATTCAACAGATCCAAGTGTGGTTCGAATCCATCTGTTACTACAAACTATATTTTTTCTTTATCTTAGCATTGCCATATGTCATGACAGAAATCCAAGCTTTTTTTTTTTTAATTTTCCATTTGAAAACCTACCTTGGACATGAATGGCCATGGTTAATACACAGCATTTATACTGCACTATAGATGATCACAGAGTCATATTTTGCTAGGTCATTTTAGGAAGACCACAGATATAATTTAACTAGAAAAAGTTTTCTCCCTCCAAAGGTGTGTTAGCTTCTTAGAAACTCTGGATTAAAAGTTTATCATTAGGGGCTTCCCTGGTGGCGCAGGGGTTGAGAGTCCGCCTGCCGATGCAGGGGACGCGGGTTCGTGCCCCAGTCCGGGAAGATCCCACATGCCGCGGAGCAGCTGGGCCCGTGAGCCATGGCCGCTGAGCCTGCGCGTCCGGAGCTTGTGCTCCGCAAAGGGAGAGGCCACGACAGTGAGAGGCCCGCGTACCACAAAAAAAAAAAAAGAAAAAAAGTTTATCATTAAATTGGTCTCAAGTTATAAGAAAAATGAAGAAAGGGAAACATACCTGGAATACTCCTAAGAATGGGAAACAAAAAAGTAGGAAGGAAAGAGATTCCAAATGTAAAGCAAAAAGATAGAAAATTGCCACCCAGAAACTGTGTCCTTATACCACTGACAATATAATTATTGAACATACAGGGAAAAGCATGATAAGCAAAGTCCAATAAAATCTTTACTAAACAAAAGCTCCAGAGACATAGGTCTGCTCATTATACTCTATTCTGAGGGGAAAAAAAGAAGACAATTATACAGGGAAAATTTGGAATTGTCTATATACCATCCCACAGCAACTATCATGCCTATTGCCAGGGGAGCTGTTTGCAAACAATGAAAACAAACCAGAAGAGAAAGAAAAGCTCTCCAGGACACACCTATACATGGACATAGCCAACCAGACAAACTCTCAGTACTACTTGACCATGCCAAGAGGTGGAAACATTTGAGAAATTAAATTTATACCCTTAATGTGGATAAAGCCTTCTCTGACAGAGGCAAGAAAAATCCGAGGGAACAAAAGTACCTGCCCAACCCCCTTCACAAATATCCCGTATTAGGGTTTTCCACTTAACTATAAAAGTGCTATCACCTGAAGTGTGTATACACTTGAATTCTATTTCAAAGGTCCTAAAGCCTTACTATTTAGGGAATACCATTCTACCTGTTAATTTAGATAAAACTAGCTGACCCTTGAACAATACAGGTTTGAAATGCATGGGTCCAATTATACATGGATTTCTTTTTTCAGTAAGTATTGATACATTATACTACTACACAATCTGGGGTTGGTTGAATCCAAGGATATGGAACAGAGGCAGATATGGAGGAAGCTCGGACACAGGGCTGACTGTGAAGTTATAGATGGATTTTTGACTGCATGGGGGTCGGGGGCCCTAACCCCAGCAATGTCCAAGGGTCAAATGTAATTCAAAGTATCGCTCAACTTGCGACGTCTTCTGCACGCACTCAGTGCTATCTAGCTGCTGAGAACACAAAGATAAAAAGCATGGGAATCCTGAATTACACATGACCCTTGACGTTTAAGACATCACCCTCTAGGGGAAGAGACAACGGGAGAGATGGGTCTCGTCATTACTACATGCTAATCGCCAACACTGCTTTTCTGAACTTTCTATCCCTACATCATTACATAAAACACGTTTAAAGTAGGACTAAGATATATCTTAAACATATGATTTTTTTATACTATAATATATTATACAGTATATTGTATAATACTGCCTCACTCAGCTCTAGCTGCTGTAACAAAATACCATGGGCCAGGTGGCTTAAACGACAAGGGATTTATTTTCTCACAGATCTGGAGACCAGACGTCCATGTCTATGACCAGGTTACCAGCACAGTCAAGTGCTGGTGAGGGCTCTCTTCCTAGTTTGCAGAAGGCCACCTTCTTGCTGCTTCCTCACATGGCCTTCCCTCAGTATGTGCACATGGAGGGAAGGCCATGTGCACATACTGAGGGAAATGACTGTAAATGACTCGTGAACCGCCAATCTTTTTGTTCTGTCCCACACCGCACGCCACACAACAGAATGATTAACTGCTTTGGCTCATTTGGTCGGACAAGCCTGTGAGAGCGAACTTCAAGGCTTCCGCAGCCCAAAGTACCACCAGTATAAATTCACACTTCTTGCCTATTTTGTTTTATGGATATCTCTGACTAATGTCATATTTTTTGCTTTCATTTTTGACTTCACTATTTTTCTATTTGCTCTTTTATACTGTTACAGAATCAGAACTGAAGTATTTTAGAGTTTATGGTTGAGATATGCATATTCATTAGTTCTATTATGTTCCTAATAATTATGAATGTTTCTCCCCTCTGGGAAAGTGTAGGGGCATATTCCCACACACATGGACCCCCAACATGATTTATTTATAATCAGGTTATCAGCTGGGGAGGGCGAGGTTCCTGCTGTAGTGAAAGTGGAGTGTATCTGAAATATTTCTTTTTTTATATAGGGAAGAAATGAGAAGTTAGAAAAACAAACAAAAAAAGTATAATGGCAGAAAGGAATTGTGGAATGGCATAAAAGCAGGGGGAGAGAGAGGAAGAGGTAAGAACTCAATAATCATTCTCTCAATAGGTAGGTAGGTGGGTAGATGGATGATCAGTTGACAGATGATAGATATAGATAGACAGATAGTAATAATCACTAATTCCATTTTTTTTTTGGCTGTGCCATGCAGCATGTGGGATCTTAGTTCCCCAAACAGGGATCCAAACTGTGCCCCCTGCATTGAGAGCATGGAGTCTTAAGCACTGGACCGCCAGGGAAGTCCCAATAATCACTAATTCTAGAACATGTTCATTTATGGGGAGAAAGAAAAACTACTCCATAATCATTTTGGAAATGCTGTATAATATATCCTCTGCAAGATTCACAGTGAAGAGTAGTATAGGACAGGCTCTAAGAAGTTCTACAATAAAAAAATTACTAGTACCATTAAGTCAATAGATCTGCACCCTGTTGTTACTTCTGCTAACTAAATTATAACCACTACAGACATGTCAAATAGTTCCACATTTCACATTATTTTATTATATCCCACTTGGAGTTGTGCAAAAGAAGACTGCACCAGGCTGATGATCTCTATTATGACATGAGCTAAGAAAATAATTTCCATTAATCTTAGGTGATGACGCTTTTTACGAAGCTGTCTATCAAGAGATAAAGTAGAGTATGTACTATATCTTAAATGATGGTAATCACACTTTAATAACCCTGTTGTCTTTTACTAACTGTTTTTCAATACATTTCCAATTATATTTATAGCCTCTAAACAACTCAGCGGGAGGAGAACCCAGGTTTTACATTACCTCGCATCCTGGATTGCTGGACCACGGATGGATCCATTCACTTAGTAAATATGTCATGGGTGGTAAATACTGCTCTAGGGGGATATAATCAGAGGTCGATGACAGACTAGCTTTATTATTCAAAGACCTGAGAGGAAGGGTAAATGAACACTTATGTAAGCAAACCAGTAAGATTTCTAGATGCACAGACAAAATAATACATAAAAGAAAAACCTCACCAATTCTGGATGGTCAGGGAAAAATTACCTGAGAAATGACATCTAACTGAGAGCTGAAGACTGAAAAGAATTAGCCAAGATAAGGGTGATTGTGTGTGTATTGGGGGGAGGGAAACAGGTAAAGTGCATGAGCTCGAGCCTATAGGGAGGTGGAACATTAGGGAAAACTGGAAGAAGTTCATTAGCATCTCTATCAAAGAAGGGGCAAAGGTAAGAGGAATGAAGAGTGAGAAGAGTATACAGCTGGCCGTCTGTATCCACGGATGAGGAACCCATGGACATGGAGCCTGCAGATATGCAGGGTCCACTGTATACCAATATGCATATCCTTACACACTCCACGGTGTCTGCCTGCTTTAGGGGGAAAAAATGCAATTCGTTAATTGAAATGGGATTCAATTCCAAGCATGAGTACGTTTTGGTCAAGCGCCCCAGGAGCCCATATAAGATTCCCCTCTTCTTTCCTCTCTCTCTTCCCCACTCTACCTAAAATCATGACATTTTGGCGGTAGTCAATAAAGTGTGAAATGATACAATTTTTGTTTCAGTGGCTTATTATGGCTAAAGATTTAATTACATTTTGTTATGTTTATATTTTCTTCCCCAAACAACTGAGGATAGTTCTTTCATTGCCTAATTAATACCAACTAGTTTTAGGTTAGGGCATCTGCACAGTTAAGTGTTCATTAAACTCTTATTTTTCCCAGTAGAGTACATGCAAAGCATTGCCTAAGCCTAAACCTAGCTGGCGTCTAGAAAGAAAAACTGTCAACACTTACTACCAGGATTCTATTCCCCTCCAGGGATCCCATTTCCCATTTCTCCAGTGCCTGGTACCTGTAGGAGTTTTTCCTTTCATCTTTGACCAAGGCAGTTCTCAAACCCTCTATCTCCTCAACTGTGAGTGACTGGTAACTGTGTTACTGTGTCATCGCTTCATCCCTCACATTTGCTTTTTTTTTTTTGTATGAAAACTACAAGGTAAAGAGAGAATCCTCCAAGGGGAAATTTTGGGTACAAAAAGTGGTAGGGAAAGAACTGTGTTGGAGACACAAGTGCTCTAGGGGGTTCCTGCTGGGGCCCACTCTTAAGCTATTCCTTATGTATTTTTTTTTCAGTTAACAATGTATCTTAGAATTATCTCCAAATCAGTTCATAGAGATCATCTTCATTTTTGTTACAGTTACACAGCGTTTCACTGTGTGCATGTACAACAGTTAATTCTGTCTCTCTCCTCTGTGTACACGTGGAGCTTGTTTCCATTATTTTGCAATCACAAACAATGTTGCACACACAAAAAACTATATATACATACATACATACATACATACATACATAAGTGTGCATTTCCTATTGCTGAATATAGAAGAATGTATGAAAATATCCACATATCTGCTCAACTGTATACAATGAAACATAGGAAGGATATGAGGCTATGCGAGGAACTAATGAGTTAAGTTACACCAAAGGAATAATAAGTGGGAACAGAATGGAAAGAAATGAGTAAGTGAGATTGAGGTGCAAGGAATAGGGGAAGGACATTTCTCTGAGCATAACTTTTCATACACTTCTGACTTTAGAACTATGACAATGTTCCATGTATTACGGAACGAATAACTAAAATAAATATGGGAGAATGGTGGACAGACATTAACAAATGAAACTAACTTTATAATAAATGAATAGCATAACCACACTTAAGCATAACCTAAGCAACCTGGGAGTGAATATATTGACTATATAATCCAAGGCTCAAGACAAAAGGAATTGCACAAAAAGCTACTACGGAAAACAGTATGGAGATTCCGCAAAAAACTAACAATAGAGTTGCCACATTATCCAGCAATCCTACTCCTGGGCATATACCCAGACGAAACTATAACTCAAAAAGATACATGCACTGCAATGTTCATAGCAGTGCTATTTACAATTGCCTAGACGTGGAAACAACCTAAACGTCCAACGACAGATGAATGGATAAAGAAGATGTTGTATATTATACAATGGAATAGTACTCAGCCATTAAAAAAAATGACATAATGCCATTTGCAACAACATGGATAGACCTAGAGATGATCATACTAAGTGGACTAAGTCAGAAGGCGAAAGACAAATACCATATGATATCGCTTATATGTGGAATCTAAAATATGACACAAAAGAACATACCTATGAAACAAAAACAGACCCACAGATATAGAGAAGAGAGTTGTGGTTACCAAGGGGGAGGAGGGGTGGGGAGGGGTGAATTGGGAGTTTGGGGATAGCAGATGCAAACTATTATATACAGAATGGATAAACAACAAGGTCCTACTGTACAGCACAGGGAACTATAATCAATATCCTGAGATAAACCATAATGGAAAAGAATATGAAAGAGAATATATATGTATAACTGAGTCACTTTGCTGTACAGCAGAAAGTAAACACAACATTGTAAATCAACTGTACTTCACTAAATTATTTTTTTTGGCCACGTCACATGGCTTGTGGGACCTTAGTCCCCCAACCAGGGATCAAACCCACGCCCTTGGCAGTGAAAGCGCCGAGTCCTAACCACTGGACCACCAGGGAATTTCCAATAATTTTTTTTTAAGCCAAAGAATTGCACAAAAATAATAGGTTTGTTTTCACAGGAGTATAGGTTAGCAATTTCAAACGTACCTTGTGTTATTCTAGGATTGAACAAAAAATTAAATATATCATGGATAATGAGAGCCAGCTTTCTCACTAGAAAAGAAGATTGTTACAAAATAAGGAATAGGGAAAGGTTGATTTCTGTTATGTTGGATGGATGCTAGAGGCATTGGTATACTCTTGGATTTTAATATACACAGATACATAGATACAAATGTGTGTTTGTGTGTGTGTGTGTGTGTGTGTGTGCGTGTGTGTGTGTGTGTACACTTTGTGCATACACTGTCTTGCTCTGTTCACTGAGAGGGCTTGGAGCCAATGGCACTCCAGGACAATACACTGCCTAGCTCTTTTGCTCACGGTTTCTGAAGATTATTCTTTAATAAAAGGAACCGGAACTCTGTGATAAAACGTCCTGATTCCAGGACTGCGACAAGCAAGGCACAAGATGAGCCAGGAGCATCTTGAGGTGCAATATAAGAAAGCACTTAAAGAAATGACAGGGACGTTCAAAACGATACACAACTAATTCAGGGGCCTCCCAGAAGCCAAACTTGGGACAGTTTTGAAAACCAACATAAATCATGACAGCAATGGAATTTAGCCCAAAGTATAAAATAAGAATCCATGAGCTCATATTAATATAAAGAAACAAACAAATAAGGGAAAAGCAAATCTTTACTATAAAATTTTAACCGATAAATGTAGATGGAATAATGGAACTAAAGTGTCACCATATGGGACACAACAGATTATTAACTGGTTAAGGAAAGAATCATTAATGAACATTAATGAACACTAAAACTGATGGGCAGAAGTATGAGTATATAGTCTCAAAGTATGATAATTACAAAGGTAAAAATAGTAATAATTAAATTACAGTTGGAAGAAGAATAACCTTAAAGGGGGAAAATGTGGCAGATAACATGATAATAACCAAATGACCCATGTTAGCATCACCAATAATGGAAAAAATGGATACAACATGCCTCCTGACATAACGCACAGAGAAGGTCACAATATCATCTCTGTGTTGCTCTTAAAAATGGTACAGAGCAGGAGCTTCAAGATGACGGAAGAGTAAGACGTGGAGATCACCTTCCTCCCCACAAATACATCAGAAAGACATATACACGTGGAACAGCTCCTACAGAACACCTACTGAACGCTGGCAGAAGACCTCAGACCTCCCAAAAGGCAAGGAACACCCCACGGACCTGGGTAGGGCAAAAAAAAAAAAAAACAAAAAAAAAACCAGAGACAAAAGAATAGGGACGGGACCTGCAACAGTGGGAGGGAGCTGTGAAGGAGGAAAGGTTTCCACACACTAGGAAGCCCCTTCGCGGGCAGAGACTGAGAGTGGCGGAGGGGGGGAAGCTTTGGAGCTGCGGAGGAGAGCGCAGCCACAGGGGTGCGGAGGGTAAAGTGGAAAGATTCCCGCACAGAGGATTGGTGCCGACCGGAACTCACCAGGCCGAGAGGCTTGTCTGCTCACTCACCGGGCGGGCGGGAGGGGCTGGGAGCTGAGGCTCGGGCTTCGGTCGGATCACAGGGAGAGGACTGGGGTTGGGGGCGTGAACACAGCCAAAAGGGGCTAGTGCACCACGGCTAGCCGGGAGGGAGTCCGGGAAAAAGTCTGGAGCTGCCGAAGAGGCAAGAGACTTTTCCTTCCCTCTTTGTTTCCTGGTGCACGAGGAGAGGGGATTAAGAGCGCTGCTTAAAGGAGCTCCAGAGATGGGTGCGAGCCGCGGCTAAAAGCGCGAACCCCAGAGACGGGCGGGAGACGCTAAGGCCGCTGCTGCCGCCACCAAGAAGCCTGTGTGCGAACACAGGTCACTATCTACACCCCGCTTCCGGGGAGCCTGTGCAGCCCGCCACTGCCAGGGTCCCGGGATCCAGGGACAACTTCCCCGGGAGAATGCATGGCGCGCCTCAGGCTGGTGCAACGTCATGCTGGCCTCTGCCGCCGCAGGCTCGCCCCGGACTCCGTACCCCTCCCTCCCCGCCGGCCTGAGTGAGCCAGAGCCCCCGAATCAGCGGCTCCTTTAACCCCGTCCTGTCTGAGCAAAGAACAGACGCCCTCAGGCGACCTACATGCAGAGGCGGGGCCAAATCCAAAGCTGAACCCCTGGAGCTGTGCGAACAAAGAAGAGAAAAGGAAATTTCTCCCAGCAGCCTCAGAAGCAGCAGATTAAAACTCCACAATCAACTTGATGTACCCTGCATCTGTGGAATACCTGAATAGACAAATAATCATCCCAAATTGAGGAAGTGGAGTTTGGGAGCAATGATATATATATATATATATATATATATATATATATATATATATATATATATATTTCCCTTTTTCTCCTTTTGTGAGTGTGTATGTGTAGGCTTCTGTGTGAGACTTTGTCTGTATAGCTCTGCTATTATCATTTGTTCTAGGGTTCCGTCTGTCCGTTTTTCTTTTTTTTTTTCTTTTTTAGTATACTTTTTAGCACTTGTTGTCATTGGTGGATTTGTTTTTTGGTTTGGGTGCTCTCTTCTTTCTTTTTTTTTTTTAATTACTTAAATTTTTTTAATAATTAGTTTTTATTTTAATAACTTTTATCTACTTTCTTTCTTCTTTCTTTCTTCCTCTCTCTCTCTTTCCCTTCCTTCCTTCCTTCCTTCCTTCCTTTCCCTCCCTCCCTCCCTCTCTCGCTCTCTCTCTCTTTCTTTCTTTCTTTCTTTTCTTCCTTTTATTCTGAGCCGTGTGGATGACAGGCTCTTGGTGCTCCAGCCAGGCATCAGGGCTGTGCCTCTGAGGTGGGAGAGCCAAGTTCAGGACACTGGTCAACAAGAGACCTCCCAGCTCCACGTAATAACAAACAGTGAAAACCTCCCAGAGATCTCCATCACAATGCCAATTCCCAGCTCCATCAACGACCAGCAAGCTACAGTGCAGGACACCCCATGCCAACCAACTAGCAAGACAGGAACACAACCCAATCCATCAGCAGAGAGGCTGCTTAAAATCATAATAAGTTCACAGACACCCCTCAAAACACACCACCAGACGTGGACCTTCCCACTAGAAAGGCAAGATCCAGCCTCATCCACCAGAACACAGGCACTAGTCCCCTCCACAAGGAAGCCTACACAACCCACTGAACTAACCTTAGCCACTGGGGGCAGACACGAAAAATAATGGGAATTACGAACCTAAAGCATGAGAAAAGGAGACCCCAAACACAGTAAGTTAAGCAAAATGAGAAGACAGAGAAATACACAGCAGATTAAGGAGCAAGGTAAAAACCCACTGGACCTATAAAATGAAGAAGAAATAGGCAGTCTACCTAAAAATGAATTCAGAACAATGATAGTAAAGATGATCCAAAATCTTGGAAACAGAGTGGAGAAAATACAACAAACGTTTAACAAGGATCTAGAAGAACTAAAGAGCACACAAACACTGATGAATAACAGAATAAATGAAATTAAAAATTCTGTAGAAGGGATCAATAGCAGAATAACTGAGGCAGAAGAACGGATAAGTGACCTGGAAGATAAAATAGTGGAAATAACTACCACATGGCAGAATAAAGAAAAAAAGAATGAAAAGAATTGAGGACAGTCTCAGAGACCTCTGGGACAACATTAAATGCACCAACATTAGAATTATAGGGTTCCCAGAAGAAGAAGAGAAAAAGAAAGGGACTAAGAAAATATTTGAAAAGATTATACTTGAAAACTTCCCTAATATGGGAAAGGAAATAGTTAATCAAGTCCAGGAAGCAGAGAGACTCCCATATACGATAAATCCAAGGAGAAACACGCCAAGACACATATTAGTCAAACTATGAAATATTAACTACAAAGAAAAAATATTAAAAGCAGCGACGGAAAAACAACAAATAACATACAAGGGAATCCCCATAAGGTTAAGAGCTGATGTTTCAGCACAAACTCTGCAAGCCAGAAGGGAGTGGCAGGACATATTCAAAGTGATGAAAGGGAAAAACCTACAACCAATATTACTCTACCCAGCAAGGATCTCATACAGGTTTGACAGAGAAATTAAAACCTTTACAGACAAGCAAAAGCTAAGAGAATTCAGCACCACCAAGCAAGCTTTACAACAAATGCTACAGGAACTTCTCTAGGCAGGAAACACAAGAGAAGGAAAACACCTACAATAACAAACCCAAAACAGCTAAGAAAATGGTAACAGGAACATACATATTGATAATTACCTTAAATGTAAATGGATTAAAGGCTCTAACCAAAAGATATACACTGCCTGAATGGATACAAAAACAAGACCTGTATATATGCTGTCTACAAGAGACCCACTTAAGACCTACGGACACGTACAGATGGAAAGTGAGGGGCTGGAAAAAGATATTCCATGCAAATGGAAATCAAAAGAAAGCTGGAGTAGCAATTCTCATATCAGAAAAAATAGACTTTAAAACAAAGACTATTACAAGAGACAAAGAAGGACACTACATAATGATCAAGGGATCAATCCAAGAAGAAGATATAACAATTGTAAATATTTATGCACCAAACACAGGAGCACCTCAATAGATAAGGCAATACTAACAGTCATAAAGGGGAAATCGACAGCAACACAATCACAGAAGGGGACGTCAACACCCCACTTTCACCAATGGACAGATCATCCAAAATGAAAATAAATAAGGAAATACAAGCTTTAAATGATACATTAAACAAGATGGACTTAATTGATATTTAAAGGACATTCCATCCAAAAACAACAGAATACACTTTCTTCTCAAGTGCTCATGGAACATTCTCCAGGATAGATCATATCTTGGGTCACAAATCAAGCCTTGGTAAATTTAAGAGAATTGAAATCGTGTCAAGTATCTTTTCCGACCACAACACTATGAGACTAGATATCAATTACAGGAAAAAATCTTTAAAAAATACAAACACATGGAGGCTAAACAATACACTACTAAATAACGAAGAGATCACTGAAGAAATCAAAGGGGAAACCAAAAAATACCTAGAAACAAATGACAATGAAAACACGATGACCCAAAACCTATGGGATGCATTAAAAGCAGTTCTAAGAGGGAAGTTTATAGCAATACAATCCTACTTCAAGAAACATCTCAAATAAACAACCTAACCTAACACCTAAAGCAATTAGAGAAAGAAGAACAAAAAAACCCCAAAGTTAGCAGAAGGAAGGAAATCATAAAGATCAGATCAGAAATAAATGAAAAAGAAATGAAAGAAACAATAGCAAAATCAAGAAAATTAAAAGCTGGTTGTTTGAGATGACAAACAAAATTGATAAACCATTAGCCAGACTCATCAAGAAAAAAAGGGAGAAGACTCAAATCAATAGAATTAGAAATGAAAAACGAGAAGTAACAACTGACACTGCAGCAATACAAAGGATCATGAGAGATTACTACAAGCAGCTCTATGCCAATAAAATGGACAACCTGGAAGAAATGGACAAATTCCTAGAAATGCACAACCTTCTGAGACTAAACCAGTAAAAAATAGAGAATATGAACAGACCAATCACAAGCACTGAAACTGAAACTGTGATTAAAAATTTTCCAACAGGGCTTCCCTGGTGGTGCAGTGGTTGAGAATCCGCCTGCCGATGCAGGGGACACAGGTTCGTGCCCCGGTCCAGGAAGATCCCACATGCCGTGGAGCAGCTGGTCCCATGAGCCATGGCTGCTGAGCCTGCACGTCCGGAGCCTGTGCTGCTCAGCGGGAGAGGCCACAACAAGAGGCCATCGTACCGCAAAAAAAAAAAATCTTCCAACAAACAAAAGTCCAGGACCAGATGACTTCAGAGGTGAATTCTATTAAACATTTAGAGGAGAGCTAACACCTAACCTTCTCAAACTCTTCCAAAATTTAGCAGAGGGAGGAACACTCCCAAACTCATTCTACGAGGCCACCATCACCCTGATAACAAAACTAGAGAAAGATGCCAAAAAAAAAGAAAACTACAGGCCAATATCACTGATGAACATAGATGCAAAAATGTTCAACAAAATACTAGCAAACAGAAACCAACAGCACATTAAAAGGATCGTACACCATTATCAAGTGGGGTTTATCCCAGGAATGCAGGGATTCTCCAATATACGCAAATCAATCAATGTGATACACCATATTAACAAAATGAAGGAGAAAAACCATATGATCATCTCAATAGATGCAGAGAAAGCTTCTGACAAAATTCAACACCCATTTATGATAAAAACCCTCCAGAAAGTAGGCATAGAGGGAACTTACCTCAACATAATAAAGGCCATATATAACAAACCCACAGCCAACATCTTTCTCAATGGTGAAAAACTGAAACCATTTCCACTAAGATCAGGAACAAGACAAAGTTGCCCACTCTCACCACTATTATTCAACATTCTTTTGGAACTTTTAGCCACAGCAATCAGAGAAGAAAAAGAAATAAAAGGAATACAAATTGGAAAAGAAGAGGTAAAGATGTCGCTGCAAATACCTATACAGAGAGAATCCTAAAGATGCGACCAGAAAACTACTAAAGCTAATCAATGAATTTGGTAAAGTAGCAGGATACAAAATTAATGCACAGAAATCTCTGGCATTCCTATACACTAATGATGAAAAATCTGAAAGTGAAATGAAGAAAACACTCCCATTTACCATTGCAACAAAAAGAATTAAATATCTAGGAATAAATCTAACTAGGGAGACAAAAGACCTGTATGCAGAAAGTTATAAGACTGATGAAAAAAAATAAAGATGATACAAATAGATGGAGAGATATACCATGTTCTTGGATTGGAAGAATCAACATTGTGAAAATGACTATACTACCCAAAGCAATCTACAGATTCAGTATAATTCCTATCAAATTACCAATGGCATTTTTCACAGAACTATAACAAAAAATTTCACAATTTGTATGGAAACACAAAAGACCCCGAATAGCCAAAGCAATCTTGAGAAAGAAAAACGGAGCTGGAGGAAGCAGGCTCCCTGACTTCAGACTATACTACAAAGCTACAGTAATCAAGACAGTCTGGTACTGGCACAAAAACAGAAATATAGATCAATGGAACAGGATAGAAAGTCCAGAAATAAACCCACACATATATGGTCACCTTTTCTTTAATAAAGGAGGCAAGAATATACAGTAGAGAAAAGACAGCCTCTTCAATAAGTGTTGCTGGGAAAACTGGACAGCTACATGGAGAAGAATGAAATTAGAATACTCCCTAACACCATACACAAAAATAAACTCAAAATGGATTAAAGACCTAAATGTAAGGACAGACACTATCAAACTCTTAGAGGAAAACATAGGCAGAACACTCTATGACATAAATCACAGCAAGATTCTTTTTGACCCACCTCCTAGAGAAATGGAAAGAAAACCAAAAATAAACAAATGGGACCTAATGAAACTTAAAAGCTTTTGCACAGCAAAGGAAACCATAAACAAGACGAAAAGAAAACCCTCAAAATGGGAGAAAATATTTGCAAATGAAGCAACTGACAAAGGATTAATCTCCAAAATTTACAAGTAGCTCATGCAGCTCAATATTGAAAAAATAAACAACCCAATCCAAAAATGGGCAGGAGACCTAAACAGACATTTCTCCAAAAAAGATATACAGATTGCCAACAAACATATGAAAGAATGCTCAACGTCATTAATCATTAGAGAAATGCAAATCAAAAGTACAATGAGATGTCATGCAACACCAGTCAGAATGGCCGTCATCAAAAAATCTACAAACAATAAATGCTGGAGAGGGTGTGGAGAAAAGGGAACCCTCTTGCACTGTTGGTGGGAATGTAAATTGATACAGCCACTATGGAGAACAGTATGGAGGTTCCTTAAAAAACTAAAAATAGAACTACCATACGACCCAGCAATCCCACTACTGGGCATATACCCTGAGAAAACCATAATTCAAAAAGAGTCATGTACCACAATGTTCATTGCAGCTCTGTTTACAATAGCCAGGACATGGAAGCAACCTAAATGTCCATCAACAGATGAATGGATAAAGAAGATGTGGCACATATATACAATGGCATATTACTCAGACATAAAAAGAAACGAAACTGAGTTATTTGTAGTGAGGTGGATGGACCTAGAGTATGTCAAACAGAGTGAAGTAAGTCAGGAAGAGAAAAAGAAATACCGAATGCTAACACATATATACGGAATCTAAAACAAAAATGGTCATGAAGAACCTAGGGGCAAGACGGGAATAAAGACACAGACCTACTAGAGAATGGACTTGAGGATATGGGGAGGGGGAAGGGTAAGCCAGGACAAAGTGAGAGAGTGGCATGGACATATATACACTACCAAATGTAAAACAGATAGCTAGTGGGAAGCATCCACATAGCACAGGGAGATCAGCTCGGTGCTTTGTGACCACCTCAAGAGGTGAGATAGGGAAGGTGGAAGGGAGGGAGACGCAAGAGGCAAGAGAAGAGGGAATATATGTATATGTATAACTGATTCACTTTGCTATAAAGCAGAAACGAACACACCATTGCAAAGCAATTATACTCCAATAAAGATGTTAAAAAAAAAAAAGGTACAATCTGGAAATTCCCTGGTGGTTCAGTGGTTAGCACTCGGCTCTTCCACTGCAGGGGGCCCGGGTTTAGTCCCTGGTTGGGGAACTAAGATCCTTCAAGCCGAGAGGCACAGCCGGAAAAAAAAGAAAAGTACAATCCGAATATGACCATGAAGAAATACCACAGAAGCCCAAATTGACATCTAAACTACAAAAGTACTGGCCAATATGCTAGTTTTGAGGTCACTAAATATAAAAACAGATTGAGAAACTATTCAAATTTAAGGCGACCAAGAGATTTAATAGGTAGATGCAACACCTGATCTGGGATTGGACTCTGGACCACAGAAAGGTCATTCGTGGGAAAACTGTCAAATTTTTGCGAAAGGTTAGGATTAAACCTTTTGAAACACGTTCATTACCATTCATTTACGTATCGTCTACGGCTGCCCTTGCCCAGTGGCAAAGATGAGTAGTAGCTGCAGAGACCTTATAGGCAACACAGCCCAAAATATTTATTCTTTGGCCCCTTATTGAAAAAATATGCTAAACTCTGGATTAGAAAAGAATATTGGATCTATAAAATAAACAAGGACCTACTGTATGGCACAGGGAACTATATTCAACATCTTGTAATAATCTATAATGGAAAAGTATCTGAAAAAGAATAGATATTTATGCATATATGTATAACCAAATCACTTTGCTGTACGCCTGAAAGTAGCACAACATTGTAAATTAACTATACTTCAATAAAAACATCGTTAAAGTAAATAAATACATTTTTTTAAAAAGAAGAAAATAATATTGGATCAAGGCTAATTTCATGATTTTGATAATTGCACTGTTTTTCTTAAAAATTTTTTCTTAGTTTGAGGAATCTGAGAGAAGGATTTATAGGAAACTTGTTTTTGCCACTGTCTTGTGAGTCTGAAAATGTTTCAAAATGAAAAATTCAAAAATAATGTATACCTTAGAGCTTAGTTATTTCCACCATCAGAGCGGTCCAGTCATTTATAAGATGGTTTCTTCCATGGCTTAATCCATTGAAGTTTGGCCCTTCATTGCCTCTGGTGGCTACCCTCAGAGAGGACTAAATATGGAAATGCAAAATCCATGTACTTAGCCAGAAAACGCTCTTTTCCAGAAGGCACTTTATGGTTGCCATTTATTCTGTGTCCGTTTCTGGGCTAAGTGCTTTACACCTATTTTCTTGTAAAGAAGTGCATTTGCAAAAAGGAAAATCCATTTACTTGGAGATTTCTAATTCCATTAAAAAAAACCGTTTTAGTAGATAGTAAAGTAAGCAAACAAGGACTACAGAGGACCAACCTCAGAGAGTGACTCAGCCCTCAACTGCAACTTGTAAAAGGGTTATTTTTAGCGAAATTCCTCCATGCCCAGCATCTCAAACATATTAATGGAGGTTTTCTGTCTCTACCTTATTATGAATATTGCTTGAATAAAGGGACTGATATCATGGCTGAAGATAAAGATTAATACCATAATCCAGGGGTCCCCAACCCACCAGTCCGTGGCCTGTTAGGATCCGGGCTGCACAGCAGGAGGTGAGCAGTGGGCAAGTGAGCGAAGCTTCATCTGCCGCTCCCCATCGCTCACGTTACCGCCTGAACCATCCCCCCCACCCCCCTGCCATCCACGTCCATCTGTCCATGGAAAAATTGTCTTCTACAAAACCAGTCCCTGATGCCAAAAAGGTTGGGGACTGCTGCCATAATCTATCAAATCTTAGATATTGATTGCAAGACGCACACTATTTTATTTTCCCCTAAAAGAAAACGTTTTGCCCATTTTAGTTGGAAAATGTCATCAATTATAAACACTTCAAATTCAGAGAGATTAAAATGTATGCCTTTGAATGAAATACAATATATAACGTGTACTCAGTATATGGTCAGCAACTTTTTTTTTTTTTGCTTCTGTTTTAATTGAAGTATAGTTAATTTACAATGTTGTGCTAGTTTCAAGTGTACAGCAAAGTGATTCAGTTATATATATATATATATATATTCTTTTTCAGATTTTTTCCATTATAGGTTATTACAAGGTATTGAGTATAGTTCCCTGTGCTATACAGTAGGCCCCTGATGTTTACCTATTTTATATATAGTAGTGTATATATGTTAATCCCAAACTCCTAATTTATCCCCTGCCCCGACCTGCTATCCCCTTTGGTAACCATAAATTTGTGTTGTGTCTCTCAGTCTCTTTCTGTTTTGGAAATAAGTTCACTTGTATCATTTTTTTAGATTCCACATATAAGTGACATCATACAGTATCTGTCCTTCTCTGTCTGACTTACTTCACTCCATATGATAATCTCATATATTTTTGGAAGTACCTTTTACTAATTTAGATTGTTCTATGTAGAATGATATCCCAGGTCTGACTTAACCAAGAAAAATAATGACTAAAATAGATGGCCAGTTAAAACTGTTACTAAGACTCATATTAATGGGAATGCTGGTCAAGATTGGAAAATTCCAGCTCTGTCAAAGGAAAGAACCTTGCACAAGTGATTCTGAGAACCCAAATGACCTCCTGCACAGGTGCTGTAAGGCCGCAATCTACTGACCTTCTCACGTCTCTGCATTTGTATGCGTGCTCTGCTCCTGGTATCAATGACAGTCAATATCCCAGCTGAAAGAAATCAGTCCATTATGCTGATTTCTTAACATTCAGAGTTGGCGTCTTGAAGACACTGGAATAAGTGGCTAATTCCTTGTGACTTCTGTCCTGAATGTTTGTTGTTCCCTAGAGCTTACACAGTCTGATAACATAAGGTCCAATTGCCCTATTTATTGCCTCAATTGCTTACTGTCCACATTAAAATCAAGGGTGGCCATGAGATTTCATATCTTCAAGTCTAGCTACTTCGGACCACAAAGGAGATAGAAGCAGTGAGAGGTGAGAACATGTGCATAAGAAAAGGAAATGAGAAAAATATACAAATGAACTTATTTACAAAACAGAAACTGACCCACAGACATAGAAAAGAAACTTATGGTTACCAGAGGGGAAGGGAGTAGGAATAAATTGGGAGATTGGGATTGAAATATACTCACTAGTATATATAAAACAGATAACCAACAAGGACCTACTGTAGAGCACAGGGAACTATATTCAATATCTTATAATAACCTACCGTGGAAAAGAATCTGACAAAGGATATATATACACACACACGTAATCGAATCACTCTGCTGTACACCCTGAAACTAACACAAAACTGTAAATCAACTAAACTTCAATAAAACAATTTAAAGCAATAAAAAAAGAAAAGGAAGTGAGGGAGACTCAAGCAGAGCCCAAACCAGAACCCAGGTATTCTAACTCCTGGTCCAATACTCTTTCCATTTCATCATGTAGAGGACTGAAGCTTGTTTAATATTTGCAACCACCCTGAAACTCCTCCACTGTCCACATACCATTATCACAATCCTGGCACAAACATGTTAGTCTTCAGATATTTGAGCATCCATTAAATTTATTTTCTTTTTGGAAAAAAAGAGTCCAAATGTGTTTTTGATGTTTGAGAGTGTATATATTTTAAAATATTTTTAAAGCAACTTGTATAAAAATAAAGCTGTCTGAAGCAACAGCAATTCGGCCACCGTATCCCAATCACAAGTCTCCCATCTGGGGAGACCAACCAGAACACAGTAGGAGTTTTAAACTACTGTCAGTACCTACAGTTGGAGCTTTTTAAAAACTCTACTGTCAATTTTATATCAGTGCTTGGAATATATATTCCTATGAATATAGCCACAGTTTATATCTACCACCATGCCCACACAGTCTTCCATACTCCTGAAATATGTACTCAGAGAGCAGGAATTATAGATTGAATTCAGAAATGCACGTACTTGACTTCTAACAGACCTGCAGTTAAAATTCAGATATGTGGAACAGAGAGGACAATTTCCTTTCTGAGTAATGACCGGTAACCTATCGACAGTGCACTAAACAAGACAGATTACAGAATCCTCCAACACACTCAGCAGTCCACAGAAAACGCCAAGAAGCACACCAAGCCAATCAGCAGTTCAGCAAAGCCCAAGATCAGAGACCACATCTTCCCTAACTCTGATTTAATGAAGTTCACAAAAGCTGCTTTACAGGAAGATGCATTCGACAAAATTTAGGGTACAGAGATCCTCTAATTAAAACACTTCCTACAGAAGAGAAAGCTTCTGGTGTGAATTACAGGAATGCAACATGTTACTACTGTTTGGAAGGGATATATACATTTACATGTCAGAGGAAACAGGAAACAACGCTGATGTAGGGACCTGACGAGATAAGCTTAGCCACTGACCCGGCTTGAAAAACGGGCAGCAGAGAGAACCTTCAAGGACAGGGCAAGAATCTGGGAATGGTGCAGGGACATGGAAACAAACAAACAAACAAAGAAAAAAAACCACTAGAACAAATCGGATTTCTAGTGCAGTATTATCTGAGTTTGCATATGAACCAGAATAATTTCAACTAATTCAGAAAAAAAAAAAAGGCAAGTGATCAGAGAGTCAGCTAATGTACAGAAACTCTCCACTAACCCTCACTTCCAAGCTTTTATGATATAATGATAATTGGTATTCATAATTTTAAAACCCATACTGCTCTCTGAATCATCACAGAAGATCCCAGAAGCACATCCACTTAATGAATGTAATGTAGGGCATACTTTGAATAAGCTACTGAACTCAATGCTGAGGGACCAGAAGATTTAAGGGTCATAATGTAGGAATTAAAAGAAAGGAGAGACCTAGTGATATTGTACTGTATTTTTTTAAACCTGATGATCCACGTATGGTATAAATGGTACCTTCATTAATCAGGATATTCAATTCACCAGAACAACTCATATCAAAGAATAGGGTTTACAGATGACTGCCATCTGACCTACAAGGACTTCAATAATGTTGTAAATGTCCACAAATAAAGATACATGCAATGGGATGTGTAATCTAAAGGAGTAACGAAGGATTCTCCTTATTCTATGAGTTGGCAAAAATATGGAAGTTGGTAGCTATGTAAAGAATTTCTGTTTTGAGAGCGCTGATAGCCCAAGTGCATGAAGAAAAAAACAAACAACCCCCCCCACAAAGGGTCCCAGACGTGTTCAGACCGTGTAAAAGCAAGGATGTAAAACCAAAAGAAAATATGTGCATTGAAAAAGAAATACAGTTTCTGCTTAAAGAGACTTATAATCCCTAAGTCCATTTTGCAAGTGTATCTTACATATTCGTAAGAAATCATGATTTAATATAGGTTAGTTTTTGACTGATTCCTGTAAAAATCCAGTTTCCACTTAACCCAATAAAGGCTTAAGGTATTACCAGCACCACAGAAATACCAAAAAATAGATGTACTGCCAGCTCCTAAAATTTTATTATGTAAAAAGGAAAGCAAGAATGACTGTCACTGGACATAACTGTGTGTATCACAAACTTAAGAATGTTTCATAAGAAAATGATAGTCGAAATGGAATGATTCAGGGTTAAAACATTTCTTGAAGAAGAGATGGATACTGAATTCTTACTTAAATACATGACATAGCAGGTATAGAACAGAAGAAAAAAAATGTTCTAAAATATCTGGATGGTAAGCAAAGATCTGGGTCCAGAGAAAAATTTCCCAGTGCTTAAATTTGACATAAATATGAAAAGGTGTTGTTACAAATTACAGTAACATCCCATTCATCTGGAAGTCAGTCATATGAAAATTTCAATCATGTAGATTAAAACATGGATGGATGGATGGATGGAAGGAAGGAAGGATGGAAAGAAGGGAGGGAGGGAAGAATAAAAGAAAGAGAGAGAGGGAGAGGGAGGGAGGGAGAGAGGGAAAAGGAAAGGAAAGGAAAGGAAAGGGAAGGGAAGGGAAGGGAAGGGAAGGGAAGGGAAGGGAAGGGAAGGAAAGGAAAGGAAAGGAAGGGGGGAGAGAGAGGGAGAGAGAAGAAAGAGAAGTGGAGGGGAGGGAAAAAACAGCTAGCTAGCTTCTGGTCTGCAAAAATCATGTTGTCAAGATAATGAGCTAAATTGCTTTCCTCAAAGACCCACAGCATATCTGCCATCAGATGTACTTATTCGCACAACTGATCTTTATGTGGGGCTCAGGATGCACCAGGCACTGTTCTAGGCATCGGCAATAACACTCAAAAAACTCAGTCTCTATCCCCCCAAGCTCCCAGACTAAGAGAAGATATAGATCGGCGAGTGAGCAAAGAGAATATAGTAACATGGAATGATATCTATTGCGGGGAAAATAAGGGGGCAGAAAAGGAGCGCACAGAAGTGGAATTAACCCAGCTTTGGTGGGTCAGGTAAGGCCTTTGGAAGAACTGTCCTTGAATTCGGAACTTAGGAAACTGTAGAGGGGACAGAGAGAAAACGGGAAGGGGAGAGGGATGTGAGCAGAACATCATCATGGGGAAAGCCTTGCCGTTAAGGATAAGCAGAGCGTACTAGAGGGCCAAAAGGAGCCCCTGTAGGTGGAACATCAGGTGAGAAGAGGAACTGGGTCACAGTGAGGCCCGAGGAAAGCAGGGGACAATCACTCAGAGGCTTGTCAGTTATGTGACTTTGCTGTAGCGGCAACAGAGCCATTACAGAAATCCAAGCAGAGAGATCACCTCGTGAGACTTTCACATCCAGATGCTCACCTCGGCTGCAACGAGAAGGGAAGAATAGAAGGGAAGCAAGACTGGTATCGGGGAAATCGATTGGGAGACTTTGGATGAACTAGATAAGATATAAAGTTAGTCAAAATACAGGTAGGGCACAGTAAAAGGGGAAGGGACAAAAGGGTGGGTTAGGATCATAGGAGGTTAAAGAAAGAATAATTGGGCTTCCCTGGTGGCGCAGTGGTTGAGAGTCCGCCTACCGATGCAGGGGACACGGGTTCGTGCCCCGGTCCGGGAAGATCCCACATGCCGCGGAGCGGCTGGGCCCGTGAGCCATGGCCGCTGAGCTTGCGCGTCCGGAGCCTGTGCTCCGCAACGGGAGAGGCCACAGCAGTGAGAGGCCCACGTACCGCAAAAAAAAAAAAGAAAAAGAAAGAATAATTGTCTATCACCATTCATTTCCATAGCTAATATAGCCAGCACTGACCATATTCTTAAGAGCTGCATGGTGCTGGGGAAACAGACACAAATAAGATACAAAGCATACCCATACATTGGTTAAATAACAAGATTTTTTAAAAAAATGAATTTATGTATTTTATTATTTATTTTTATTTTGGGCTGTGTTGGGTCTTCGTTGCTGTGCGCGGGCTTTCTCTGGTTACGGCGAGCGGGGCTTACTCTTCATTGTGGTGCGCGGGCTTCTCATTGCGGTGGCTTCTCTTGTTGGGAGCACGGGCTCTAGGCATGTGGGCTTCAGTAGTTGTGGCATGTGGGCTCAGTAGCTGTGGCTCGCGGGCTCTAGAGCACAGGCCCAGTAGTTGTGGTGCACGGGCTTGGTTACTCTGCGACATGTGGGATCTTCCTGGGCCAGGGCTCGAACCCGTGTCCCCTGCACTGGCAGGCAGATTCTTAACCACTGCGCCACCAGGGCAGCCCCAACAAGACTGTTAAGGAATTGGAAACAAGCCTCCTGGTCCTGTTGATGGGGACACTGCATTACAAGGTTCTCAGGGGCTACTTCAATCTGCTTTACCATATCAAAATGGAAGACGAAGAAAGCTGTTTTTAAAAGGCTTTTTATCAGGAAAGAAGAATCAGAGCTTTGCGACTGAGGGTCAGGTTACAGGCTGCTGGGATGAAGAAGAAGAACAGAGGCTGACTCAATGTTCAGAGTCCCCATCTGGGCAGGTATTTCCTAACGAGATAAAGAAAGTTAAATTGCTTTGACTTGGCCCAGAAGCTCAGGTTAAGGAGGAAGGAAGGCACACTTTGGGGTTTGAGCCGAATGATCTCATTCAATAAGTTCCCAACAGAGTCCTCAGGATCTTGTCCAAGTTTTTCAAAAATAAGGAATTGACCTCAAATTCTTTGATGCACCGCCTATCTAGAGCTTGGGTCCATGTTCCCTCCCCTTGAATCTGAGTAGACTCTGTGACCTCATTGGCTAACAGTTTAGCAGAAGTGACTCCATGCCTTTTTCCAGTCCAGCCCTAAAGAGACAGGCAGCTCTCAGTTCTGTCTCTTGGAAACCAGCTGCCAGAGAAGAAAAGTGACGCTCCTGATACCACCGTACTGTGGGCATCACGAGCCACGAAGAAAGGCCCCAGACAACATGCTGTGTGGGGAGAGAAGCCACAGAGAATTGAGACGCCACGCAGTTGAGTGAGGAAACCATCTTAGAAATGGACCTACCAGCCCCAGCTCTGGATCCAAACCAAACTACACTCCCTACCATCCTTACCCAGAAAATCATGAGCTACGTAAAACGATTTAGCTTCGAGGTAGTTTGTTATGTAGTAAAGAATAATTGGGAGGAAATTATAAGTGAACTAAGAAAACAAAACCACCATTTTAGGATCCTAAGTAAAAAACTGCCTCTATGGTCTCAAGAGAACCTCTCCGTCACCTTGGTGAAAGCGTACTGGCAGGATAAAAAGTGACCAGGCCAGTGGTGGGAGTTACGATACAGACTAAGCAAAATAAAATAAATTTTGCATAACAGAAAAGAAATCCTCCGTTACCTTGAAAACACGTGCATATGAAATAGCTCAAGTTGCACTGGAGTTCACTACATCCCTCTGTTAACATCTTGTAAGATGTTAATTTTAAGTGCTCATTAACAAAGATGTCATAAACTCATAAAAATTCCCACAATGAACTTTTCCAGTGACAAGCTGTCACTCATGTATTTGAGTATTGTTCCTGCTTTGCCTAATATATCAGGAGAAAAAATAAGAGGAGGAAAAAACAGAATAAATATATCGACACCGAAAGACATGACCCACTTATTTTATTCTATCTGCAGTGTAAAACACGATTCAGACTTTAAAAAAGGAAAACTAATAGTGCTCTGTGATTCCAATAAATTTTCCTGTATTCAACACAACTTTGAAAATAATTACCAAACATACCCGGAACAAACTGCGGAGTCACATTAATATTTTATTTATATGGTATTTAAAATATACATTTCATTTATTTTCTGGCTAAGTAATATATTTACATTATCCAAACTCCAAACTTTGTAAGGAGAATGGAGAGAAAAGTCACCCTCCCAACCTTACCTTCAGCCACTCAGTACTCCTCCCTGGAGATGACAAGTATATTCAGTTTCCTGTAACATTTTATGCAAATATTTTATTCAATGAAAGTACATATGTTTTTATATAACTGTACTTAAATACATGCCACATATATCTGTATATATCTGTACACTTTATTTAAAAATTTTATGCACATGAGTAGGGATGTGCAGATGTGTGTAATTTTTCCCCTACTCTACACAATCATTATGCACTGTCCTGCACCCTCCTATTCCCAATATACATTCCAGAGATTTTTCAGAGTTAATACATATAGAGGTATCATGTTCATTTTTAGAGTAATACTTAGTATACTGCTCTATATTTAATTCGCACCCTATGCATGAACGTTAGGATGCCTGCAGTCTTTGCTTCTTACCAGCAATGCTGTGATGACTAACCATCATTTGCTAGCACACATGACATATAACATTTCTAGGATGTAAAAGTTCTGGGTAAGAGGGTATTTATAATTTAGATAATTCCTCTCAACTTTGCCTACATAGGGACTGTATAAAGTTACAATACCAAAGGCAATGGTTGATTTTATCCACAGATATGACAACAGTATTATTAATACTATTTAGATTTTTGCTAATTTGATAGGTGAAAAACTGGGTTTTGGTGTGTTTTATTTTATAATTCTTTTATGTATTATGTTTAAGAGCCATTTGTGCTTCCTATTCTGTGAATCATTGGCTCATAGTTTTTGCCTACTTTTCTAATGAGTTATTGGCCCTTTTCCTATTGATTTCTAGGAATTCTTTACTTTAAAGAAATTATCACTTTGGCTCTGGTAGGAGCTCTGAAAATCATTTTCCCAAATCATCTTTTGAATGTGATCATTGAGGTTTCGCCATGAAAATTTTCTTAACGCAGTTGAATTTCTTAAACTTTTCCCCAATGGCTTATGCATTTAGGGGCATAGTTGCAAAGACTACTTTGTTGATCTATTTTGCTGTAATGGGTCCAGTATCCTGCAAAAAGGTATTAGTCAAGTGTCATTAAGAGCTATCATCATTGAGAAAATCTTTATAGGATAAAAATGTCTTCGAGGATCCTTATTAGTGAATTATTTATTTCCAGCAACATCTGAATCAATGTAATTACAGTGCAATTTAAAAAAAACAACAGGGACAATTTCTTGGCTTTCACTAGACAATAAAATTTTACTTATAATTTTTGATGTTGACAGTTTTTTACTTCTAAAATTATTAAGAAGGTGATGTCAGCAAGGTGGAGGGCTAGAGGATCCCAACGCTCATCTCTCCACAAAAACAATAAACAAACCACAAATCAATGAAAATAGCTCTAGGAAGGCTCTGGACTACAGCAAAAAGCAATCAAAACCCTGCAGAGCTCAAAACTCAAGGATTGCTGCATAGAAAAGTGTAGGAAGCATTTTACATGCATCACCCCATCCCCGAATCCAGAGCAGCTTAGCACCAGGAGGGATCCACTCAGAGGGGTTTCACCCCACAGGGAAAAGGAGGTCATGAATATTTGCAGCCTTTGCTACCAAGGACCCCACGGTCTTAACTAGCACTGAACCCAGCTGACAGAGCCACCTGGAGTCCACAAAAATGTGTCTCCTCCCGGGACCAGAGCTGCTGCTGCTCTGGACCTGCTCTCTGGGGCTCAGCTGGGCTTTGACTCCCAATAACCAGGCCTGCACTGCTGATGCTTATGCATTTAGGGTCATGGTTGCAGACTCCAGGTCCTAAGTCACTGGCTGCTTTGACCCACCGTCACTGGGACTGAGCTGCTGCTGCTCTAACCCCATCTCTGGGTCCTGACGTGAGGCTTTCATGGGCCATCACCAGGGTCATGCTACTGTTCTGTGACTGCCCACTGTGCATCCTAAGTCACAGCTTTAACCTGCCATCCTTGGGCTGTGCCGCTGCAGTTCTGTGCCCCAACCCAAGGGTTGTAAGGCGTGGCTCTGACTTGTCATTACACAGGTAGGGGGTGGGGCACTAAGGCTGCTCTGCAACCCACCCTTGGGTTCTAACTCCTGGCTTTGTCCTGCCATCACTGGGCTGTGCTGCAGTAGCTCTGTGCCCGCCCCCAGGCTTCTAAGTCATGGCACTGACCCGCAATCATCAGAGCCAAGCTGCTGCTATCTCCAACTACCCCCTGGGGGGCCAGAACTGGGACTCTGACCCACCATTCCCAGAGCCTACTACTATACCCTGCCCCTGAACCAAAGCCGATGTTGTACCCTGTCATCCCAAGGCCTGTGCTACTGCCAGTCTCCCCAACACACACACACACACACACACACACACACACACACACACACACACACACACGGCCCAAGTTACTGCCCTGAGCCCTGGAGTTGCAGGTCCTGGTTCCACAGGAGATATGCACAGGCCTGCACCTCAGATACCAACACCACCACCATAAAAAGTGTATCTCTGTCCCAGGACCCAGGTGCTCTGGTAGCTCTAAAAGCACCTGATCCCAGGATCCCAGCTCTGCTGCTTCACTGACAGCCAGCACACCAGACCTGGGAACAAGGGAGATAACCTCAAATAAAATATCCTCCCCAAAATAAAAATGTAGAACAAAAAGAGCCCAGCAGCCTTCACCTCTGAGGAGGACAATAGCTCTAGCTGCCACTGCCCCTCAGAGAACCTCTGCAGTCTTCACCACAGAAAACTCCTGTAGTTTTATCAGAAGATGATCTCAGCTGATGGAGACACTCAGAGGCTATGCCTCTGTGGTCTCCCAGACACGAGAGACATTGAACCCCACCCAGCTAGTGCCTTTGTACCCAACTTAAGGAAAAGTCTTTCCCCACCAAAGCCAATCGAAAAAAGGCTGCAAGAGGTAACTGTTCCTTTAAATGCACAGGCATGAATGCAAAGCCAAGAACTCAGAAAAAAATTGTGAGAAGTTCAACAAAGAGACATAAATGATTAAAAAAAAAATACCAAACAGAAACTATAGAACTGAAGAATATAATGAATAAAATGAAAAATGCAATAGAGAGCTTCAAAAGCAGGCTTAATCAAGCAGAAGAAAAGAAAATCTGAGAACTTGAATACATATCTCTCAACATCATTCAACAAAGAAAAAATAAATAAGAATGAAAGAGTTAGGAAAATTGACATGAATTATGGGATACCATCAAAGAAAACAATATTAGCATTATGGGAGTCCCAGAAAGGAGAAGAAGGAGGAGAAAGGAAATGAAAACTTATTTAAAGGAATAAGAGCTGAAAGCTTACCAAAACTGTGGAAATATACAGCCATACAGATAACACGAGGCTCAAAGATCTCCACATAGGTTCAACCCAAAGAGATCTTCACAAACACATTATAATCAAACTCTCAAAAATCAAAGACAAAAACAGAATTTCAAAAACAAGCAAGAAAAAAATATTAATCACATACAAGGGAACCCTGATAAGGCTAGAAGCAAATTTAGCAGCAGTAAACTGTAATAAATGAAAAAGAAGGTCATTATACAATTATAAAGGGGTCAAGTCATTAAGAGGGCATAACAAGTGTAAATATATACAAACCCAATATCGGAGCACCTAAACGTATTAAACTATTATTAACAGATCTGAAGGTAGAAACAGACAGCAATGCAATAACAGGGGACTTCAATACCCCACTTTCAACAATGGATAAATCATGCAGACAGAAAATCAATAAAGAAATAATGGACTTGAGCTACACTTTCAACCGAATATACCTAACAGATATATACAGAACATTCTATCCCATAGCAGCAGAACACACATTCTTCTCAAACACACACAGAACATTCTCCAAGATAGATCATAGGTTAGGTGACAATACATATCTTAGAAAAATTTAGAATATTACCAAAACCACAATGAGATATCACCTCACATCTTTTAGGATGGCTATTATCAACAAGACTTGAGGGACTTCCCTGGTGGTCCAGTGTTTAAGAATCCCCCTTCCAATGCAGATGATGCAGATCTGATCCCTGGTCAGGGGACTAAGATCCCACATGCCACGGGAAAACTAAGCCTGCACGCCGCAACTACTCAGCCTGCACGCCACAACTAGAGAGAAGCCCGTGTGCCACAAGAAACAGCCCAAACACCACAACTAAGACCCGATGTGGCCAAATATATAAATAAAATAAAACAAAACAAAATAAAATAAAATAAAATAAGAACAAGACTTGAAGTAGTACGTTTTGGCAAGGATGCGGATACAAGAGAAACACTGTTCACTGTTACAGGAAATGTAAATTGGTGTAGCCACTGTGGAAAACAGTACAATGGTTCCTCAAAAAGTTAAAAATAGAACTACCATAGGACCCAGCAATTCCATTTCTGGGCATATATCCAAAGGGAATGAAATCAGTATCTCAAGAGATATCTGCAATCCCATGCACAATGCAGCATTACTCACAATAGCCAAGATATGGTAATAAACTAAATTTCCCTCGAGGGATGAATGGATAAAGAAAATGTGATATACATACACATATATCTACACACATACACACATGTGTAATGATTCAGCCATTAAAAATAAGGAAATCCTGTCATCTGCAACAACATGGAAGAACCTGGAGGGCATTATTCTAACTGAAATAAGCCAGAAAGAGAAAGAGATATAATGTATGTTATCATCACACAAAGAATATTTTTTTAAAGTTGATTTCACAGAAACAGAAAACAGACTGGTGGTTGTAAGGGGCTGGTATGAGGGGAGATAGGGATATGTAAATTAAAGTATATAAACTTTTGGTTATAAGAAAGTTACACTTCAAGGATATAAGCACCAAGGACTTCCCTGGCAGTGCAGTGCTTAAGAACCTGCCTGCCAGTGCAGGCAACAAGGGTTCGAGCCCTGGTCCAGGAAGATCCCACATGCCGTGGAGCAACTAAGCCCATGCGCCACAACTACTAAACCTGCACTCTAGAGGCCGCGAGCCACAACTACTGAAGCCCACGTGCCCAGAGCCTGTGCTCCGCAACAAGAGAAGCCACTGCAAAGAGAAGACCGTGCACCACAACAAAGAGTAGCCCCCACTCACTGAAATTAGAGAAAGCCCGCGTGCAGCAACGAAGACCCAACACAGTCAAACATAAATTTAAAAAATAAATAAAGGATATAAGCACCAGGTTTTTTTTTTTTTTTAATTTATTTATTTTTATTTATTTATTAGTGTTGGCTGTGCTGGGTCTTTGTTGCTGTGCGCGGGCTTTCTCTAGTTGCCGCGAGCAGGGGCTACACTACGTGGCGGTGCGCGGTGGCTTCTCTTGTTGCACAGCATGGGCCTTAGAGTGTGCGGGCTTCAGTAGATGTGGCGCATGGGCTCAGCAGTTGTGGCTCGTGGGCTCTAGAGCGCAAGCTCAGTAGTTTTGGCTCATGGGCTTAGTTGCTCCTCAGCATGTGGGGTCTTCCCTGACCAGGGCTAGAACCCGTGTCCCCTGCACTGGCAGGCAGATTCTTAACCACTGCGCCACCAGGGAAGCCCTAAGCACCAGTTTTGATCGAACTTCTAAGGCTCTAAATCTTAAAAGGGGAAAAATGGCACTTCCATATTTCAACTTGAATTTTTTTCTCAGTAATATTAAAAATAAAATTAAAGCCTTATCATTTATACTTCCACTAACACAAACAACTTCTCATATTAGGCAACAGCTGAATGAATGCTCCCTGGGAGCAACGAGATTACTAAATTTTCTCTTTTGAACATGATATTATTTAACGCCATATTTTCTAGGGGATAATGAGTTTCATTCTCCATGAGCAGAAGATCAGTTCTTTGCTTCTATAATCTTGAAAAACACCAGAGGTAGGATGGCTCTGACTACAATTTATCAAGGAAGATGCTACCCTGATGGTGCCATTTTCAATAATATATGAGACTTAAAAATACATACACGGGCATACGTGAGCTTGTCTACCTTTATAAAATGCAATCAAACTGTATAGATATATTTAATACTATGAGTTCAGGTGCTTTAAATATCACTATCAGGGATATTTTAGAAAATCTTCTATAAGATCACTTATAACTTTTCAACGTTTATAATTGTTTAAATGCTTCATGAGCCATGTGGGGACTTGGTGGGCAAGAAAAAGAAAAGGAAAAAAAGGATTTTCAATAACCTTTTGGGAAAAAATGAGTCTCGGGGATTTGGAATTGGGGTCTCTGTTAAGAGTACTTGCACACTTCCTATACACTAATGATGAATCTGAAAGAGAAATTAAGGAAATACTCCAATTTACCATTGCAACAGAAAGAATAAAATACCTAGGAATAAACCTACCCAGGGAAACAAAAGACCTGTCTGCAGAAAACTGTAAGACACTGATGAAAGAAATTTAAGATGATACAAACAGATGGAGAGATATATACCATGTTCTTGGACTGGAAGAATCAATATTTTGAAAATTACTATACTAGCCAAAGCAATCTACAGATTCAATGCAATCCCTATCAAACTACCAATGGCATTTTTTACAAAACTAGGACAAAACTCGTAAAATCTGTATGGAGACACAAAGGACCCTGAATAGCCAAAGCAGTCTTGAGGGGAAAAAACAGAGCTGGAGGAATCAGACTCCCTGATTTCAGACTATACTACAAAGCTACAGTAATCAAGACAATAACAAGGCTACAGTAATCAAGACAATATAGTACTGGCACAAAAACAGAAATATAGATCAATGGAACAGGATAGAAAACCCAGAGATAAACCCACGCACATATGGTCACCTTATCTTTGATAAAGGAGTCAGGAATGTACAGTGGAGAAAGGACAGCCTCTTCAATAAGTGGTGCTGGGAAAACTGGACAGATACATGTAAAAGAATGAAATTAGAACACTCCCTAACACCATACACAAAAATAAACTCAAAATGGATTAAAGACCTAAATGTAAGGACAGACAGTGTAAAACTCTTAGAGGAAAACATAGGCAGAACACTCTTTGACATAAATCACAGCAAGTTCCGTCTTGACCCACCTCCTAGAGAAATGGAAATAAAAACAAAAATAAACAAATGGGACCTAATGAAACTTAAAAGCTTTTGCACAGCAAAGGAAACCATAAACAAGATGAAAAGACAACCCTAAGAATGGGAGAAAATGTTTGCAAAAGAAGAAACTGACAAAGGACTAATCTCCGAAATATACAAGCAGCTCATGCAGCTCAATATCAAAAAAACAACCCAATCCCAAAATGGGCAGAAGACCTAAATAGACATTTTTCCAAAGAAGATAGATTGCCAACAAACACATGAAAGAATGTTCAACATCACTAGTCATTAGAGAAATGCAAATCAAAACTACAATGGGATGTCATGTCACACCAGCCAGAATGGCCATCATCAAAAAATCTACAAACAATAAAGGCTGGAGAGGGTGTGGAGAAAAGGGAATCCTCTTGCACTGTTGGTGGGAATGTGAATTGGTACATCCACTATGGAGATCAGTATGGAGGTTCCGTAAAAAACTAAAAATAGAACTACCATATGACCCAGCAATCCCACTAGTGGGCATATACCCTGAGAAAACTATGATTCAAAAAGAGCCATGTACCACAGTGCTCATTGCAGCTCTATTTACAGTAGCCAGGACATGTAAGTGACCTAATTATCCATTGACAGATGAATGGATAAAGAAGATGTG
Source organism: Aethalodelphis obliquidens (assembly GCF_003676395.1). NCBI lineage: Eukaryota > Metazoa > Chordata > Mammalia > Artiodactyla > Delphinidae > Aethalodelphis > Aethalodelphis obliquidens. Next base: position 27,120,287 of record NW_020837969.1, on the reverse strand, counting down.
GCACATATATACAATAGAATATTACTCAGCCACAAAAAGAAACAAAATTGAGTTATTTGTAGTGAGGTGGATGGACCTAGAATCTGTCAGAGTGAAGTAAGTCAGAGTAAGTCAGAAGAAGTAAGAGAAGGAAGTAAGTCAGTCAGAAAGAGAAAAAAAAATACCGAATGCTAACACATATATATGGAATCTTAAAAAAAAAATGGTTCTGAAGAACCTAGAGGCAGGACAGGAATAAAGATGCAGACGTAGAGAATGGACAAGAGGACATGGGGAGGGGGAAGTGTAAGCTGGGATGAAGTGAGAGAGTGGCATGGGCATATATACACTACCAAATGCAAAATAGATAGCTAGTGGGAAGCAGCTGCATAGCACAGGGAGATCAGCTCAGTGCTTTGTGTCCACCTAGAGGGGTGGGATAGGGAGGTTGGGAGGGAGACATAAGAGGGAGGAGATATGGTGATATATGTATACGTATAGCTGATTCACTATGTTATACAGCAGAAACTAACACACCATTGTAAAGCAATTATACTCCAATAAAGATGTTAAAAAAAAAAAAGAAAGACTTAGAATGAAGATGGAGGATAGGAAATTTGACTGTTTTTAAGTAATTATGCCAAAAATAGTTACTTGGAAAATGTAAGCTCACTTTTGGGGTCCATTTTAAAGCTAGAAATAAGTTTTGAAACCACAAGTGGTGAAGGAGTTTATTATTCCATTATTGTTCTCTAAACATTATATTGTTGTGTTTTGCATAGTCTTGGATTTTATTAATTAAAATTTCTCATTTAGGGCTTCCCTGGTGGCACAGTGGTTGAGAGTCCGCCTGCCGATGCAGGGGACACGGGTTCGTGCCCCGGTCCGGGAAGATCCCACATGCCGCGGAGCGGCTGGGCCCGTGAGCCATGGCCGCTGAGCCTGCGCGTCCAGAGCCTGTGCTCCGCAATGGGAGAGGCCACAGCAGTGAGAGGCCCGCATACAGCAAAAAAAAAAAAAAAATCTCATTTTAAAAAGTACTTATTGAGTGCCTATTATTTGCTAGGAATTTGTATTTATTTACGATCCAAACGTGAATTAAATATGCAAAGACACTCGATTTCACAGAGATCATATTTTAGAAGAGGCATATTTAGTAGTGTGCTGTAATTGTTTCATTTTTCTTTTTTCATCTAACATTATGATCTTGAGATAGAACCCCACTGTGTGACCAAAGGAATACCTTGGAGGTATTGTAGGTTCAGTTCCAGATCACCATTGTAAAGCAAATACGGCAATAAAGTGAGCCACACAAGTTTTTTGGTTTCCAAGTGCATATAAAAGTTATGTTCACAGTATACTGTACTCTATTAAGTGTGAAATAACATTATGTCTAAAAAATGTACATATCTTACTTTAAAATACTTTAAATCTTAAAAAGGCTAACCATCATCTAAATCTTCAGCAAGTCATAATCTTTTTTTTGGCTGGTGGAGGGTCCTACCTCGATGTTGCTGGCTGCAGCATTTTGAAGAAGCTGTGGCAATTCCTTAAAGTGAGACAACGGTGACGTTTGCACACTGATTGACTCTTAGATGAAAAATTTCTCTGGAGCAGGCAATGCTGTTTGACAGTATTTTACCCACAGTAGAACATCTTTCAGAGTTGAAGTTAATCCTCTCAAACCCTACTGCTGCTTTATCAACTAAGCCTGTATAATATTCCCAATCCCTGGTGTTTTTCCAACAATCTTCACAGCATCTTCAGCCTGAGTAGAATCCCTTTCAAGAAACCACTTTCTTTGCTTATCCATAAGAAGCAATTCCTCATCCTTCGAGGCTTTATCGTGAGATTGCAGCAATTCAGTCCCATCTTCAGGCTCCACTTCGAATTCTAGTTCTCCTGCTGTTTCCCTCACATCTGCAGTTACCTCCTCCAGTGAAGTCCTGAACCCCTCAAAGTTACTCATGAGGGTTCGAATCACCTTCTTCCAAACTCCTGTAAATGTTGTTATTTTTACCTCTTCCCATGAATCACAAATGTTTTTTTTTAAAACATCTTTATTGGAGTATAATTGCTTTACAATGGTGTGTTAGTTTCTGCTTTTTAACAAAGTGAGTCATCTATACATATACATACATCCCCATATCTAATCACAAATGTTCTTAATGGCACCTAGAATGTTGAATACTTTCCAGATGATTTTTACTTTATTTTGCCCAGAACCATCAGAGGAATCACTATCTCTGGCAGCAATAGTTTTACAAAACTTGTTTCTTCAATGGTAAGACTTGAAAGTCACAATTTCTCCTGGATCCATTGGCTACAAAATGATGCTGTGTTAGCAGGCATGAAAGCAACGTTAATCTTGTTGTACATTTCCATCAGAGCGCTTGGATGACCATATGCTTTGTCAATGAGCAGTAATATTCTGAGAAAAAGCTTTTCTTCTGAGCAGTAGGTCTCCACAGTGGGCTTAAAATATTCAGTAAATCATGTTGTATAGAGGTGTGCTGTCATCCCGTCTTTGCTGTTCCATTTATAGAGCACGGGCAGAGTAGATTTAACATGTTTCTTAAAGGCCATAGGATTTTAAGAACGGTAAATGAGCACTGGCTTCAACTTGAAGTCACCAAATACATTAGCCCCTAATAAGAGACTCAGCCTGTCCTTTGAAGCTTTGAAGCCAGGCATTGACTTTTCCTCTCTAGCTATGAAAGTCCTAGATGGCATCTTCTTCCAACAGAAGGCTGTTTGGTCTATATTGAAAATCTGTTGTTTAGTGTACCACCGTCATGAATGATCTTGGCTAGATTTTCTGGATAACTTTCTGCAGCTTCTACATCAGCATTTGCTGCTTCACCTTGCACTTTTATGTTATGAATATGGCTTCTTTCCTTAAACCTCACAAACCAACTGCTGCCAGCTTCCAACTTGTCTTCTGCAGCTTCCTTGTCTCTCTCAGCCTTCACAGAATTGAAGACAGGGTCTTGCTCTTGATTACACTCTGGCTTAAGGCAGTGTTGTAGCTGGTTTGATCTTCTAACCAGAACAATCAAACTTTCTCCATATCAGCAATAAGGCTGTTCTCCTTTCTTATCATTTGTGTGTTCATTGGAGCAGCACATTTAATTTCCTTCCAGAACTTTTCCTTTGCATTTACAACTTGGCTAACGGGTACAAGAGGCTTAGCTTTCCGTCTATCTTGCCTTCCTTACTAGGCTTAATCATTTGTAGCTTTTAATTTAAAGTGAGAGACCTGGGACTCTTCCTTTCATCTGAACACTTAGAGGCCATTGAAAGGTTATTAACTGGTCTAATTTTAATATTTTTCCACCTCCCAGAAAAGAGAGGCTGGAGGAGAAGGGGAGAGGGGAAAAGCCAGTCAGTGGAGCAAGAAGAACACAAACAACATTCATCAATCAAGTGTGGCCTCTCATATGGGTGTGGTTTGTGGGTCCCCCAAACAATGACAATAGTAATATCAAAGATCACTGATCACAGATTACCATAACAAACAGAATAATAATACAAAAGTTTGAAATCTAATGAGAATTACCAAAAATGGGACACAGAGGCACAAAGTGAGCAAAGGCTGTTGGAAAAATGACGTCAACAGGCTCGCTTGATGCAAGGGTGTCACAAACCTTCAAGGAAAAAAAAAGGCATTATATACAATGCACAATAAATTGGAGTGTGATACAGTGAGGTATGCCTGTGCGCTGCAATGTATTTCTCCATCCTCAAGTTAACAGGCACTGGAATTACTTCCAAGTATTTTTGTATGACACACAAACTAAAACATACTTGTACCTATAATATGGTGAACACATGCAAGTTTTTCTAAGATAATTATTCTCAAAATGTGATCCACAGAACCCTGAGACTTCCCAACAACCACAGGACCAGGAAGAAAACTCTAGTCTACTAATACTACTAAAGCGTGATTTTCTTTTTTCACTGCATTGACATTCAACTGATGGTGTAAAACCAATGGTGAGTAAACCGCGGGCAAAACTGATATATCGGCACCATATACTCTACTGCATCTTTCACTGCCACACACTTGCAACAGAAAAAAAAAAGTGTCAGCCTGAGACTTCGATGAAGCAGTAAAAACCGTTTATTTTATTAGGTCTCCATTCTTCAGTCCATGCTTTTTAAATAACAGATATTACGCACACAGCGCTCCTCTTGTATACTGAAGTAGAAAAGCCCTGGTGTGACTGAGTTATAAACTAAACTAACTTTTTTTTCATGGAACACTTTACACTAGAAGAAAGACTGAAAAAAACGATTATTCAAATTTGAGTATTTAGCAGAAATTTTCTCGAAAATAAACAGCGAGATTATCATTTCAAACAAAACTAAAAAACTGACAGTACTCATTGCCAATAACAAAATTTGTGCTTTCGTTTGAAAATTAGAATTGTTGAAAACTTTTATCTGCCACTGTGAATTTATAGCTCCCTAATACTCAAGGACCGTTCAGATGAAATTAGTAGTAATATGAATGAAAGCGATTTTTTAAATTTTTATGATTTGTATTGAAACTGGATGTAACATAGATTCATCTTTACTGTTAGAATTTTTTTTTCTTTTACTCCTTCACTTCTCAATTTTTTTTTTTCATCTTTACTGGAGTATAATTGCTTTACAATGTTGTGTTAGTTTCCACTGTATAGCAAAGTGAATCAGCTGTACGTATACATATAGCCCCATAACCCGACCCTCTTGAGCTTCATCTCCCACCCTCCCTATCCCACGATTTTTCTACTGCATTATGAATGCATCCACATTTGGAAGATCTGCAGAACTCGGTGAATCAATATTTTCTAATTAACTGTTGCATGATATCACAAGATTATTGTGGATAAACACCCAACCAAAATGCAAGCTACCAGAATAGAAACAGTATAAATGTTCTTTGACATTGTTTTACATTGCCGCTAACTTTACAAAACTACCACATGTTAAGTTGCACGTAGTATCAAAAAGAAAGTCCATAAATATCTAAAAAGGCTATTAAAACACTCCTTCCTGAGGGCTGCCCTGGTGGCGCAGTGGTTGAGAGTCCGCCTGCCGATGCAGGGGACACGGGTTCGTGCCCCATTCCGGGAAGATCCCACATGCCGCGGAGCGGCTGGGCCCGTGAGCCATGGCTGCTGAGCCTGCGCGTCCAGAGCCTGTGCTCCACAATGGGCGAGGCCACAACAGTGGCCGCTTACCACAAAAACACACAAAAAAACCCACTCCTTCCTTTGTCAAATATGCATCACTGTGGAGCTAGACTTTCCTCATATACTGGGACCAAAACTACATAGCACAACAGATTGAATCCAGGAGCAGATATGAGTTGTTTCCTATTTGGCCAAACATTAAAAAGATTTGCAAAAATGAAAAAGCAACATCATGTTTTTTAGTAAGTTTTTGTTTTGCAAAGCATAGCTATTTGTCATAAAAACATGCTGTTTACGTATTGGGTATATTTTTGTTACTCTAAGCATAATAATAAATACCTGAAAATGGTCTAAAATTTATATTGGAAAAGATGGGTAAATTGGTAAAGATTGGTCATACTGGTAAAGATCCACAGATAAAACCTACAGAAACAAAAGCTCTCTGGGGTTCTCAATACATTTTAAGACTCTAAAAGGATCCTGAGACAAAACTATTTGAGAACGTTTGTTCTCAAGTACATTTCTAGAACGAATATGCGGGATTTGGATACACATAACCTTCAACTTTATTAGATAATGAAAAAAATATTTTCCTATTTTTACAGCTAGCAGCGCATGTGTTACTCTTCTTTACATCCTATCCAATTTTTGGAATTATCAGAACTTTTTATGTTTGTCATTCTGATCACAGAGAAAGAGCATTTCACTGCCATCTTAAAGTTCCTTTTCTCATCGATAGATGAGAACTTCTCAGTGTGGTAACTCCACACTGATTTTCCCAGGCTAATCTAAAGCTCCAACTAGCATGTCTGTATCTATGAATGCTAGAAATAAAGAAACTAATCTTTACTGATTAATTAGTATTTGGTGCATCTATCTTATCCTATAGCATGCAATAACCTTTGTAATCATTGAACTTGCTTCTCTCCCAACTGTGCGTAACAATATTCCAGACACTCCCAAACTTGCTCCCCTGACTGCATGCCTTGTACTCACAATTTGTTCATTCCATGATATATTTCTTTAGTCAAAAAAGCAAATTAATGTGAACAGAATGATTTTTATTTTGGTAAAACACCACCAATGATATGGGGATTACATCTGCTTTAATATATTGGTATAAGCAATTTTAAAAGGTGTAAAGATAGACACTGGGACTTCCCTAGTGGGCCAGTGATTAAGACTCCACACTTCCATTGCAGAGGGCATGGGTTCGATCCCAGGTCGGGGAACTAAGATCCTGCGTGAAGTGTGGCGCGGCCAAAAAGAAAAAAGAAAATGAAAAAAAAGATAGGGGTGAGGCCAGGGGACGCTCAGGAGGCACTCGGCCAGTCCGGCCAGCGCACGCGTGAGCCACCTGCCAGTAACCGTCGCAGGAGGTCTGGGCGGGAGGGGAAATAAGGGGGTTTAAGTTATATTTTGAAAAACAGAGAGCGAAATCTAGAGGCATCGTGACCCAGGTGTCGCCGCTTCCTGCTACACAGGGCTTGGCACCCAGGTCCATCCCTCCGCACACCCCCACCCCTTGTGCCCTCCCCTCCGGAGCCATATAGCTCTTAAGAGGCAGCGGTGGAGGATAGCATGGCTGCTGCAGCCCCAGCAGCCTTGGAGAAGGAGAGAGGGAAGCACAAAGCCGGCTTTGCACTGCAAGCCGTGTGCTGACAGAGTCTTGGTGCCCCGTCCTGGTGTCAGGCCTGAGCCTGAGGCGGGACAGCTGAGTTCAGGACACTGGACCACCAGAGACCTCCTGGCCCCATGTAATATCAATCGGCAAGAGCTCTCCCAGAGATCTCTGTCTTGATGCTAAGACCCAGCACCACTCAACGACCAGCAAGCTCCAGTACTGGGCGCCCCATGCCAAACAACTAGCAAGACTGGATCACAGCACCACCCATTAGCAGAGAGGCTGCCTAAAATCATACTAAGTTCACAGACACCCCAAAACACACCACCGGATGTGGCCCCGCCGACAAGAAAGACAAGATCCAGCCGCATCCACCAGAACACAGACACCAGTCCGCTCCACCAGGAAGTCTACACAACCCAGTGAACCAACCCTACCCACTGGGGGCAGACACCAAAAACAACAGGAACTACAAACCTGCAGCCTGAGAAAAGGAGACTCCAAACACAATAAGTTAAGCAAGGTGAGAAGACAGAGAAATATGCAGCAGATGAAAGATCAAGGTAGAACCCCACCAGACAAAACAGATGAAAAAGAAATAGGCATTCTACCTGAAAAAGAATTCAGAGTAATGATAGTAAAGATGATCCAAAATCTTGGAAAAGGAATGCAGAAAATACATGAAATGTTTAACAAGGACCTAGAAGAACTAAAGAGCAAACAAACAATGATGAACAACACAATAAATGAAATTAAAAATTCTCTAGAAGTGATCAATAGCAGAATAACTGAGACAGAAGGATGGATAAGTGACCTGGAAGATAAAATAGTGGAAATGACTACTGCAGAGCAGAATAAAGAAAAAAAGAATGAAAAGAATTGAGGACAGTCTCAGAGACCTTGGGGACAACATTAAACTCCTCAACGTTCGATTATAGGGGTCCCAGAAGAAGAAGAGAAAAAGAAAGGGTCTGAGAAAATATTTGAAGAGATTATAGTTGAAAAGTTCCCTAACATGGGAAAGGAATAGTCAATTAAGTCTGGGAAGCACAGAGAGTCTCATACAGGATAAATCCAAGGAGAAACATGCCGAGACACATATTAAATAAACTATCAAAAATTAAATACAAAAAAAAAATATTAAAAGCAGCAAGGGAAAAGCAACAAATAATATACAAGAGAATGTGTATGGACAAATTCTTAGAGAGGTATAGGCTTCCAAGACTGAACCAGGAAGAAATAGAAAATATGAACAGAACAATCACAAGATTTCAAATTCAAACTGTGATTAAAAATCTTCCAACAGACAAAAGTCCAGGACCAGATGGCTTCACAGGTGATTTCTATCAAACATTTAGAGAAGAGCTAACACCTATCCTTCTCAAACTCTTCCAAAAAATTGTAGAGGAAGGAACACTCCCAAACTCATTCTACAAGGCCACCATCACCCTGATACCAAAAGCACACAAAGATACTACAAAAAAAAAAAAGAAAATTACAGGCCAATATCACTGATGAATATAGATGCAAAAATCCTCAACAAAATACTAGCAAACAGAATCCAACAACAAATTAAACGGATCATACTCCATGATCAAGTGGGATTTATCCCACTTGTGTATATCTTCAATATACACAAATCAATAATGTGATACACCATATTAACAAATTGAAGAATAAAAACCATATGATCATCTCTATAGATTCAGAAAAAGCTTTTGACAAAATTCACACCAATTTATGATAAAAACTCTCCAGAAAGTGGGCACAGAGGGAACCTACCTCAACATAATAAAGGCCATATACGACAAACCCACAGCAAACATCATTCTCAATGGTGAAAAACTAAAAGCATTTCCTCTAAGATCAGGAACAAAACAAGGATGTCCACTCTCGCCACTATTATTCAACATAGTTTTGGAAGTCCTAGCCATGGCAATCAGAGAAGAAAAAGAAATAAAAGGAATACAAATTGGAAAAAAAAAAGTAAAACTGTCACTGTTTTCAGATGAAATACTATACATAGAGAATCCTAAAGATGCCACCAGAAAACTACTAGAGCTAACCAATGAATCTGGTAAAGTTACAGGATACAAAACTAATGCACAGAAATCTCTTGCATTCCTATACACTAATAATGAAAAATCTGAAAGAGAAATTAAGGAAACACTCCCATTTACCACTGCAACAAAAAGAATAAAATATCTAGGAATAAACCTCCCTAGGGAGACAAACGACCTATATGCAGAAAACTGTAAGACACTGATGAAAGAAATTTAAGATGATACAAACAGACGGAGAGATATACCATGTTCTTGGATTGGAAGAATGAACATTGTGAAAATAAGTATAGTACCCAAAGCAATCTACAGATTCAATGCAATCCCTATCAAATTACCAATGGCATTTTTTACAAAACTAAAACAAAAAATCTTAAAATTTGTATGGAGACACAAAAGACCCCGAATAGCCAAAGCAGTCTTGAGGGGAAAAAAATGGTCCTGGAGGAATCAGGCTCCCTGACTTCAGACTATACTACAAAGCTACAGTATTCAAGACAATACGGTATTAGCACAAAAAGAGAAATATAGATCACTGGAACAGGATAGAAAGCCCAGAGATAAACCCACGCACCTATGGTCAACTAATCTGTGACAAAGAGGCAAGCATATACAATGGAGAAAAGACAGTCTCTTCAATAACTGGTGCTGGGAAAACTGGACAGCTACATGTGAAAGAATGAAATTAGAACACTCCCTAACACCACACACAAAAATAAACTCAAAATGGATTCGAGACCTAAATATAAGACCAGACAGTATAAGACTCTTAGAGGAAAACATAGGAAGAACACTCTTTGACATAAATCACAGCAAGATCTTTTTGATCCACCTCCTAGAGTAACGGAAATAAAAACAAAAACAAACAAATGGGACCTAATGAAACTTAAAAGCTTTTGCAAAGCAAAGGAAACTACAAACAAGACGAAAAGACAACCCTCAGAATGGGAGAAAATATTTGCACATGAAGCAACTGACGAAGGATTAATCTCCAAAATTTACAAGCAGATCATGCAGCTCAATATCAAAACAACAAACAACCCAATCCCAAAATGGGCAGAAGACCTAAATAGACATTTTTCCAAAGAAGACATACAGATGGCCAAGAAGCACATGAAAAGCTGCTCAACATCACTAATTATTAGAGAAATGCAAATCAAAACTACAATGAGGTATCACCTCACACCAGTTAGAATGGGCATCATCAGAAAATCTACAAACAACAAATGCTGGAGAGGGTGTGGAGAAAAGGGAACCCTCTTGCACTGTTGGTGGGAATGTGAATTGATACAGCCACTATGGAGAACAGTATGGAGGTTCGTTAAAAAACTGAAAATAGAATTACCATATAACCCGGGAATCCCACTACTGGGCATATACCCAGAGGAAACCATAATTCAAAAAGACACATGCACCCCAATGTTCATTGCAGCACTATTTACAATAGCCACAGATGTAGAGAACAAATATATGCGGGGGGGTGGGGATGGTGGTGGGATGAACTGGGAGATTGGGATTGACATATAAACACTAATATGTATAAAATAGATAACTAATAAGAACATGCTGTATAAAAAAAAAATGAAATAAAATTCAAAAATTAAAAAAAAAAAGATGCAGATGTAGAGAATGAACTTGAGGACACAGGGAGAGGGAATTTTAGGTGGGCCAAAGTGAGAGCGTGGCATGGACATATATACACTACCAAATGTAAAATAGCTAGCTAGTGGGAAGCAGCTGAATAGTACAGGGAAGTCAGCTCGTTGCATTGTGACCACCTAGAAGGGTGGGATAAGAAGGGCAGGAGGGAGATTCAAGAGTGAGGGGATATGGGGATATATGTATACATATATATATCTGATTCACTTTGTTATACAGCAGAAACTAACACAGTATTGTAAAGCAATTATACTCCAATAAAGATGTTAAATACCAAAAAAAAGATAGACACTGAGCTGTCAATACTTCTTTTATCAGGTGGGGAAATTAGGATAAAGTCAGGAGGAAAGGAAGATAATCAGCTTTGCCTTTATACACCTTTCCATCGTCTTGTTTCATTTGACCAGACAAGGAGGTATTACTTTTGTAATCTGAAGAACTCCAAATAAAGAAAGATAAAATATTAATATTTGTCCTTTGCATTTAGTTCCCAGGTTATCCTTAGCTCTGCTCATGTTAGACTTTCATTAGTCTTTAGTCAACATCCTTGGTCTCCCATCATGAGAGTGACCTCTTTGGCTATACATTATAAATTTAAATTGAATTCTAGAGAGTTCTACAGAGTGAAATTCACCATACATAAATCACAAATTAGGAAGGCCACGATAAAGTGCTGGGACCACTGACCTTGAGGCCAGGTCGCCTTCTCTCTTTGCTACTTACGACCATGTCAAGGCTCCTAGCAGTGAACTTAGTAAGGAGGAATGTGTTGGAGCATGAACAATGCATGATGGCACTCATATACCTTCCAACCAAATCCTAAACATCATGTCACAAGTTTAGGAGAAAGAGCTCTAAGCATACTTGGGGAAAAAATGATACCAATGATGATAACTCTAACAAAAACTTTCATCAATATTCATAAGAGAACTCTCACTTCATCCCAGAGAACGCATGTCAGTTGCAATGAAAGTGACCACATGTTTTTTGGATTTAACTGAGAAGACTAAAGACGACTGGGTGCATGTCACATTTCCATCACACAATTTAAGCAATCTCCTTCTCAAAATATCTCAAAAATATATGGGTTACAAATCCTCTAAAGGAGACTGGCTGAATATATGCCCTAAAAAACCTACTCCATGGGTAGGTAGGTAACTGTCTCCTGAGTTACCACAGCTGCTGCTCAAGGGGTCAGCCTCTGTTTCGGCTCTTCGCACAAAGAACCTACTTCTGGTCCAATGAGTTCATTATTTTAAATTGTCAACGGGTGCGATCTGTTGCCCACACTCACGTCACGAGCCTCAAAGGACATTTTCCAAAACATTAAGTTGTTCTTCACTCTCCTTTTAATGGTGGTGAGCATCCCTCTCTTATATTTGCTTCATTTTAGTTCAACTTCTATCAAGCTTCAATTAACATAAAGAAAAATGGCTATTGTGCTCTAATGCATAGATTTTCTGGTCTGCAGTGATGTGCTGTGTTACTCTGAAGAGGTCCAGTGTGGTTTTACAGAAACAAACACAAAGACAAAATCATTGCTGTGAATGCCAACATCTGACACATGGAATCACTGGAAAACATAAAACTGGGTAAATGAAGGAGTAGTGAAGTCTTTCTGCCCTCTCACGATAGCTAATAAAGAAATAAATATTTAGAATAGTGACCCTCCATTATCTACTGTCCAAATGAGCCACTGATCCCATGGTACATTGAAGACCACTATACAAATTTTTATCTGATTTTTTATTGTATCAAATGATGAATATTTATGCTTAAAAATTCTTGGTTATATGAAAATGTAATAAAATATTTATACATATAAAACTGTACATATATACAAATATCTATACAAATTTTACATATATTTGTAATTATATATGACTCTTTTCATTTCATGGTTTTATATTTTCCCTGAAGTTAAGATGTTCTGTGAAAGTTCCCCTATTCTATATTTTCCCTCCATTTTCTTTCTGACAATTAACCCTGCTCCAACTACAATCCATACATTGATCCTGAAACTATATACTAAAAAAAAAGCAGTAAAACAGCACATATGATTAACGAGGGAAATACACTTTGAAATTCCATATATCACCAATGTTTAAATTGACTCCTCAAACATATTTATGAAAAAAAATCTTTGCAGTCCTAATGAGTTTTCATTACTCTCTATATAAATATATATTTAATTAGTCACTATGATTGAAAGTCTCTAATCTGATTTGCAACTTCTCACAAAGACAATGATTATTTCTACACAGTTCCTGTCATTTCCTATTAGTCTAAATAATGATAATATCATGGCTTCCACTGACAGTTTTTACCTCCCATACCCCAAGCTAGAGTTCATTTCCACTTTTTCCCCGGAGAATATGCAAAGTAGAAAGAGAGAATCAGGTAAAGCCAAAGAGTTTTTCAATTTAGAGAATTTTTTTTTCTTTTAAGAATTCCAACATGATAAAACTGACGTGGAAATCCTCCAGAGAAAATATACATCATGAACCAAAAGTTATACACAGTCAAGTCCACCAGAAATTAAATGTGCAAATCTTCTCCATCTTTCCACTGGTTAGTGATGCTCCCCACAAAGGGATTTTTCTGCTTTTTAACCTAATTTTTTCTGCCAGGTCTGTACCAGATTCATAAAATTCCTCTTCCTTCCTTTGGACTTTATACATTTTATTAGGCACTTCCATGCATGAGTTTTTATTCAGTGTTTGAGGGTAAAAAAAAACGTAGTATGTGTTTCATATCCTCTAAATTCTGTGAGCACACAGAAAAACATTTAAAATAAAAGTTTACTGTAAAGTCCCAGAGACATAAAGTTGGGATATTGTGTTTCTGAGCGCAAACCTAGGTGTACTTTTCCTCCCATGCCTTACACCATCAGAGATTATGAAAATTACTCTGCCGAATAAAAGAAATCTCTTCCTGTAAATAAAAATAAAAAGTGGAATCAGAGACAACTTACTAACATCGAGATGTGTGATTCAAATGTACTCAGAGCAGAATACAGCAGAAACTTTACTTCTAAAAATGTTCCATATGAAAAAAAGAAAACACAGTAGGAAACTTCTTTCTAGATCCCTTTAGAAACATTCAAGTGTTTTCTTGCAGGTATTTTTCTCTAATACTTCTGTTCTTCTTATTAACTTATTTTTTCATCTGATGCGAGCAAAGGGGGTTCACTGGAAATTCTAGAGAAACTCATTAAATGAAGATATAGCAGGTCAGAAATAAACATAGGCATTAAGAAATGTAAACAGCACTGTCTACAGTCAAATATAATTAGATTACAAGAATTATTTTCAGCTCACACATGGAGAAAAATGTGCATTGAAAGGTAAATGTCTGGGCTTCCCTGGTGGCGCAGTGGTTGAGCGTCCGCTTGCCGATGCAAGAGGACACGGGTTCGTGCCCCAGTCCGGGAAGATCCCACATGCCGCGGAGCGGCGCCCGTGAGCCACGGCCGCTGGGCCTGCGCGTCCGGAGCCCGTGCTCCGCAACGGGAGAGGCCACAACAGTGAGAGGCCCGCGCACCGCAAAAAAAAAAAAAAAAAAAAAAAAAAAGGTAAATGTCTATAATTTAGCAAATACAGAAGTTAATATACAGATTAAACTTTGCCATATTTGAAAAATTAAACAAAATTGAGTTGCACAGTGTAATCCTTCTGGCATTTACCACTGCACACCCATTACTCAATAGGCTAGAGACATGTGTACATTACCACTATATTATTTCCATGCAAGCATTTATATAAGTATTAATATTTATCTAGGATATAAAACACTATAGAAGGAAACCATCTCACATGTTTAAAACTTGTGCCTCTTAAATTTTGTATCTATCAACAGTACCATATTTCAGCCAAAATGACATGCCCTACCAACCCCCCATGAAACATTTCTAGGTTTTAAAAGATAAAATATAAACAGTTTGAAGCATCAGAGTACTGGATAACCATTCAGAAAAGCAAAAGATTTTGTGTACTAAACCTCTTTATGAGACTGTAGTAGTCAGAGATAAAATTGTAAATGGGGAAGTGTAGATTGCTTTGATTTAGAAAATTGTTGCCATTAAACAGTTTACAAAGAGCCTACTGTTTCTGCATCATTATCCCCTATGTGTCAAAGTCAGCAGTTTCACAATATTTAAAGCATTCCCAACTTCCCCATAAATATCATTTATATTCCTGCACGGCTATTCAGCATATCGAGGAATATCATTTACAGTCTTCTATAGTTACACAGTGTGACTATTTGAGCCCACGCATGTGAACCTGAAATAAAGATACAGAACAGAACAAAATTCTCTCCAAGCAGAAGCATGGAGATCATGTAATTTTACTGCCAAGTTTGATCCAAGACTCAGCTTAGCGTGTAGAGAGTAGTCCAGAAGGTCATCTGGGCTTACACAAGCAGCAGAATCTTGCTACTGGGCAATTCAATTGTGGGTGAGCAGCTGGCCCAGGTACTGACATTGCCATTTATTTTTATTTACTTGCTCTGTGTTGGAAGAGGCTTTTCTTGCTTCTACAAGAATAGAGCAAGACCCACAATGTCTTTTTCTCTCTCTCTGCCTGCTGAAATCACAACAGAGCCATTTCAAGTCAGGGCCTCCCACAAGCAGCAACTGCTCAGGCTGACCCTGGTCACAGCCTTCTCTCAAATTCTCCAGCATTTGTCAGTAACACCACTTTGGATAGGCAATCTCATATACCCTTCAGATGGATCCTTCATGAAATTCTTGTGCAGCCTAGTAACTTTAAGCCATGAGAATGATAAATGCAATCCTTAAGTGGAATTTGCAAACACATTCATTTATATTCAACACAGCAATGCTACAGAATTATATAAAGTGGTTTCTTGTTTCTGAGGCTGTGAAAAAGGGCCACCACAGGTGAGATGGTACCACATGTGCTGTGACTTAAAGAAGTGAGGCCTGTAGCAGCCACAAGGTAAAAGGGAATCATTTAGCAAAGAACATTTTTAATTTGTTAATTAAGACTGTAATTCTTCAAGTAGCCAATGTAACAGCTTAATGTTTTACAAAGAAAACACTACCCTGGGAAATATTTCCCAGACAAATCTAACATATTTTATCTATCAAGCGCTCCTGCAAAACATCGAGACTAAAACCTCAATGAAAAAAGTAAGCTACAGAATGAAAAGCAGTTTATGGAATGAAAAGAGGATTTTGTAACATACAAAAAAAAAAAACCTGCCAATATTAAGAGTGATTAAAGAAACCAGATTTTCCCACTCAGTGGTGAAAAACTGAAGGCTATCACTCTAAAATTAGGAACAAGACAAGGATGCCCACTCTCACCACTCTTATTCAACACCATATTAGAAGTCCTAGCCAGAGCAATTAAGCAGGAAAAAGAAATAAAAGGCATTAAATTGGAAAGAAGAAGTAAAATTGTCACTATTTGCAGATGACATGATTTTATGTACAGAAATCCCTAAAGACTCCATCAAAGCACTAATAGAAATAATAGACAAATGCAGTAAAATTTCAGGGTATAAAATCAACATACAAAAATCTGTTGCATTTTTATATGCTAACAGTGAGATAGCAGAAAAAGAAACTAAGAAAACAATACCATTTTCAACTCGAAAATAAAGGAATAAAATACCTAGGAATAAATCTAATGAAGGAGGTGAAAGACTTGTACACTGAAAACTGTAAGACACTGTGGGAAAAAACTGAATAAGACACAAATAAATGCAAAGATATTCTGTGCTCATGGATTGGAAGAATTAACATTGATAAAATATCCACATTACCTAAAACAATCTACAGATTCAATGCAATTTCTATTAAAATCCAAAGGACATTTTTTACAGAAATAGAACAAAAAAATTCTAAAATTTATATGGAATCACAATATATTCCAAATAGCCAAAGCAATCTTGTGAAAAAGGAACAAAGCTGGAGGTATCACATTCCCTGACTTCAAACTATATTACAAAGCCATAGTAATCAAAACAGTGCGGTAGTGGCGGAAAAATGGATACTTAGATCAAGTGAGCAGAACTGAGGGTCCAGAAATAAACCCACATATGTACAGACAATTGATTTACAACAAAGAACATAAAATGGAGAAAGGATAGTCTCTTCAATAAGTGGTGCTGGGAAAACTGGACAGCTACATGCAAAAGAATGAAACTATGCCACTATCTCTAACCATACACACACAAAAAACCAACTCAATATAGATTAAAGACTTGAATGTACAACCTGAAACCATAAAATTCTTAGAAGAAAACACAGTCAGTATGCTCTTTGACAAAGGTCTTAGCAATATGTTTCTAGATATGTCTCCTCAGGCAAAGGAAACAAAAGCAAAATAAATAAATGGGACTACATCAAATTAAAAAGCTTCTGCACAGCAAAGGAAACCATCAACAAAACAAAGAAACCTACCAAATGAGAGAAGATATTTGCAAATCATATATCTGGGGTTAACATCCAAAGGGGTTAATAACCAAAAGATATAATGAACTCACACGACTCAACAACAACAGCAAAACAAACAACCTGACTGAAAAGTGGGCAGAGGACCTGAGCACACATTTTTCCAAAGAAGACACACAGATGGCCAACAGGCACATGAAAAGATGATCCAGCTATCCCCCACTTCTGGGTATTTATCCAAAAAATATGAAAACACATTAAAAAAAATATGCACTCCTGTGTTCACTGCACCATTATTTACAATAGCCAAGATATGGAAGCAATCTAAGTGCCCATCAATGGATGAATGGATAAAGATGATACACACACGCACACACACACACATTCGGAGAAATACTATTCAGCCATAAAAAAGATGAAATCTTGCTATCTGTGATAATAGCAAGAGATTATTATGCTAAGAGAAATAAGTCAGAGGGAGAAAGATAAATACTGTATGATTTCACTCATATGTAGAATATAAAAAACTAACTAAATAAACAAACAGAACCAAACAAAAATAGACATGTAGATACAGAGAACAGAGTAGTGGTTACCAAAGTGCTGGGGTTGGCAGGGAGGGAGAACAAAATGGGTAAAGGGGATCAACCATGTGATGACAGATGGAAACTAAGTTTTTGGTGGTGAACATGCTGTAGTGAATACAGAAGTAGAAATACAAGCTTGTACACATGAAACCCACATAGTGTTATAAACCAATGTTACCTCAATAACATTTAATTAACAAAAAAAGAAACCAGATGTTTCACAAGATGCTATTGATGTATTTATTTGTTATTTGCCTATAAATTGACAAAGATTAAAATAGGATAACGACCTCTTGGGTTTTTGAAGTCCTGGCAAAATCACTATACCCATATATTGCTGGAAGATAAGACAGCAACATATATCAGAAGATTTGAAAATTGCTATCTCCAACCTAGTAATTCCACTTCTGTGAACGATCCTAAGGAAAGTAGCAAGTTAGTACATAAATATATACACACAGCAACTTATAACAGGAGAAAAAGTGGAAATACCATATATATTCAGGAATAGCGGACTAGGCAAATAAATTATACTCTTGAATTGAATCTATGAAATCCAAAAGTAATCATGACTGTGCATACATAATTATTAAAGAGCAAAGTATATGTGTTGCTAAGTGAAAAAAAAGCTGTCAAAGAAAAATAAGGCATGGTAAAAATATCTGTGCAATAGGACACACATTATTTATTAATGTCTTTAGATCTGCCTTCCCCCAACCTGCTAAGGGAGGCCGGGGACCAGTTCCTGCATTCTTTCTCCCCTATGCCTTCTAAGGAGGGACCCAGAGAGTCAGGTTGCTTTTAGATTTCTAATATCCTGTAACTTAGGAAGAAAAAGGAAGGAAGTGGAGGATAAGTGATACCCATCTTATATGGGTGGGGAGTTTTATTTGGGGAGAAGTTGTATTTAAAAAAAAAAAAGATGCAGGAGCTGCCCCAGTATTTGATGGGTGTGAACAGGAGACACCTAAAATATGTTAGAGGTAAATGACCATGCTTCACACACTTAACCTTTAAATACTCCAAGAAATCAAAGAATCTGTGCTACTCTGAATTTCCTCTCCATTGATGGATGTGTTCTCTTCAATACAATGCTACTCTGAACCTGGATGGACCCTGTGAGTCATGGCTAGGGATGCGTGTTGGTGCAAGATTTTACCCTACGTTTACCTCTAGATGCTAGATAACTTGAACATTTAGGTTTGGGTGACCTGAACTGTCTAATTCTTCTGCAAGAACACTCATCACTAATAAAATAAATATACTTGACAAAAAAGCTACTAAAAGCCCGAGTTGTTATATAAATGCTCCCTGGATGGATGTTCACTTGAGTTTCCCAGTGGTACTCAAGTTTCAGCTGCACCGGTTGTCTTTCCTCCCGCCACGCAATGCAACCCATGAGACAGGGATTTAAGTGAAAGTTGGTTTCTCTGAGACATATTGCGAGGAAGTAATGGGCCGTGAATGGACGATGTCAATGCCTGCAGGTATAGCGTGAGCAAAGAGATACAGGGAAGGGAAAGAAGTCTATACACGGAACATACCTGAGCACGTTACCCTGACCCTGGGGCCCAGTCCTGCCAGAGACCCGTGGGAGAGGCTGTCAGGTGCTCTCAGAGCTCTCCCTGTCTCGGAATACTTATTCACTAACTCTGGCATTTCCATTTCCAGCATATCTGCCCCTCAGGTCCAGTAAGGTCACCAGAGAATGCCCCCGTGAGCAGGTTGCAGGGCATAGTCTCCCATTTCTTTGGAGATGATGATGTATCAGCTACATCGTGACAATGCCATACACTGTCCTCAAAGTTCCCTCCTTTGCTATCCCATCCCCATAGTAGCACTCAAACTGAAAAAGAAGTGTTCTAACACTAATCTCACCCAACACAACTGGGTCCTACATCTCAGGCCCTTAGAACACAAGCCTTTGGAGAAGAACCAGAATATTACCCACTGTACTTGGTCTTAATTGGTGTTGTCATCCAGGATATTTGGTTCTCATCTGATGACCTTAGGAAGCAACAAGAGAAGGAACACATTTGATGGGAATAAAAACTTAAGAGTGTAACTGAAAGTGTGACCCTCCCCCCTTCTCATTCAGTTAGAGAAACTTGAGGCAGGAAAGAAAAAGAGGAGAAACTTGATAGACTGGATAAGAAACAGGATTTTTGGACTCTTAAATAAAAACAACAATTTGTATCTCAACACACTACAACAAGCGATTCTCTTCTCCAGGTGTGGTCCCCAGACCAGAACCATCAGCATCACCTGGAGCTTGTTCAAAGCAAACACTCATTGGCCTCACCCAGAGGTACTGGATCAGAAATTCCAGGGGTGGGGCCAGAGTCTGTGCTTTAACAAGACCTCCAGGCAATTCTGATGCATCTTACAATGTGGGAACCACTGCCTGGAGGACTGGTTTCTAATGTATGCAATAAAATGTTGCTAGATGGTCCTGTACAATATACATACACTAATATGTACAGAATAGATAACTAATAAGAACCTGCTGTATAAAAAATAAAATAAAATTCCAAAAAAAAAAAAAGATGTCCTGTACAGAGGTGAAGTGTCATACTGTCTGCAGCTTACTTTGAAGCATCCCCTCTATATCAGACACACACAGATATAAAGGAAACCTGGCAAATATTAACAGTTACAGAATCTAAATGGAGAGTATATGACACACAGTCTCCCCAGAGACTGTGTTACAATACCTGTTTTTGCCAAGTATCCTGTGTTTTCCTTAGGATGATGGTTTACATCACTTTTAAAAACACTGTTAAAAAACACTGCTCTAGACATCTTCTGTATTTCTTAGTAAACGATGGATTTTGCAGAGCAGCCCTCAACCCCTCAATTTCTTCTTCTATTTGACAAACCAAACCTGTGGATGGTTTGGGGGTGTTGTTTCTCTTACCCACAACGCCCATTATCTGCAGGTACTGGGTTACAATTTTCCTGACGGTTCCTGTTTTTCTGCATATATCACAGAAGATATTCAACATCTTTTTTCTTTTTTTAAATTTTATTCAAGTATAGTTGATTTACAATGCTGTGGATTCAACATTTTTTGATTCAGAAGGCAACATGGCAAGCAATTTTATAAAGCCAGTGTGTGGTCACTCAACAGAGCATCAGGCCTCATACAATGAATAAGAATGAGTACTGGGATACAAGAGCATCTTTCCTTCTTTCTGTCTGTCCACAAGACAAGATCGAATCTACTTGGGATTCTGAGGTCACAGGGAAAGGTCAGAACTCATAGATCTGGATGGTTGCATTTTATATCATTTATAAGACTCCTATCTGTGAGCTCCACTGAGCCCTAAAACTTCCATGAATGGATTTGTTTAGATTGCAAATAACCTGGGACAAAAATCACTTCAATGCATCAATGGCAAGTTAAATTTTTCAGAATGAAGATTGATAGCCAAGAGTCTTGAATATGGGGAAAAAAAGAAGAAAATAAAACCTATATTCTACAGTACTGATACTGTGAAATATTTAGGCTACTGTAAAACTGCAGTGTTCGACTGCAAATATATTCTCCCCAAATATAAAAAATTGGAAAGAAACTGCATGCTATTGCATAAGACATCAATACAACATCTTTTTAATATGCATTTGTCTCATAAAGCTGAGTTAACTATGATATTCTCATTTTTAGAATAAAAGCTGGCTGCTGCATGTTTCACTATTAATTCCATTTACACAAAGTATTTGTCACATCACTGGCCACTTGTTAATGACAAGCTTTGCTATTAATTCTCCTATCAAAGATGTGTCTGTTCTGCCTAATTTGCATGATTATTAAGCATCTCAACTTTATTCTGAGTACTTGTGTAAAGGTTATATCAAGATGACAGGCCCAAAATGTTTTTAAATGGGTAAAAAGAAGAGGAAGAAATAAATACAATGGCTGTTAGTTCAATCAGCTTTAAATGTGTCTCCTCTAAAAATGAAGGCTTCTCCCTCATCACCCCCACTGCCCCATTTTGGGTTTGGCCGCTCTGTTTACTATCTTTCTATGTGGAAGGCTATCTGGGTAATAGATCAAGTAAGAATTAAAATCCATATAACACGCAACTCTACTGAAAGAAAATAGGTGTGTAAGTAACCCTCACCTTAGGCATATATCAAAAGTGGGTGACGCCTACTTACAAGAGCCAGGACATGGAAGCAACCTAAGTGTCCACTGACAGATGAATGGATCAAGAAGATGTGGCACATATATACAATGGAATATTACTCACCCATAAAAAGAAATGAAATTGAGTTATTTGTAGTGAGGTAGATGGACCTAGAGTCTGTCATACAGAGTGAAGTAAGTCAGAAAGAGAAAAACAAATACCATATGCTTACACATATATATGGAATCTAAAAATAAAAATGGTTCTGAAGAACCTAGGGGCAGGACAGGAATAAAGACGCAGACGTAAAGAATGGACTTGAGGACACAGGGAGGGGGAAGGGTAAGCCTGGACAAAGGGAGAGAGTGGCATGGACATATATACACTACCAAACGTAAAACAGATAGCTAGTGGGAAGTAGCTGTATAGCACAGGGAGATCAGCTCGGTGCTTTGTGACCGCCTAGAGGGGTGGGATAGGGAGGGTGGGAGGGAGATGCAAGAGGGAAGGGATATGGGGATATATGTATACATATAGCTGATTCACTTTGTTATACAGCGGAAACTAACACACCATTGTAAAGCAATTATACTCCAATAAAGATGTTAAAGAAAAAAAAAGTGGGTGACACATGTCCAATATTTGTCATAATTAGCGTTTAGTACTTATAAAATCATGACTAGATTATAATGGAAAAAATAGGAATCATTCCAGTATGATGTACACAGTAGAAAATTTTAAGGATTTTGCTCTGATTGTTCCTGAAAATTGCTATCTTTGTGATTACTTTGTGTCAACATAGTTATAACAGGCGACTAATTACAGATAACCCCTATTACAGTAGTCACAAGCCAGGGTATGTTCCTTGGTTCTGAAATCAACCATTTTTAAACTTAGAATATTAGATTCAGAAAGTCATTCTCTTCCCCTGAAACTATACTTTACTCTTAGGACAGTAAGTGTCAAAGAGCAAAGTTTTGACCAAAATACTGTTCACCCACCTAACATCTGACTGGAAATTTTTGGCCCCTGAGTTTCAAGGCTGGTAATAAGTCAACAAATCTCTGTTTCCTCGTGTGGCTATTATATAAACCTCAACTCTGGGGTCACCAAATCAGAGTGCTACTTGTTATCCACACACAGCACACAAAAATACAAATTCAGTTTTTTCCTCCCAATTATACATCCCAAATGACCAAACACATTGTGAAGACGGGACCTGGGTACCAGAGACGAAGGAGAGATTAATTCTCTGTAAGCTGCAAATGGAAGATCCCAGATCATCGCAGTGACCAGCCAGGGCTCTTCACTTTCTCCAGGCCCATCTACTGCCTTAGTGTTTCTACCCGCATATTATAATGCCCATGGAAACCCTCAAACATACCAAACGAGTGACCACACTGCAAGTAAAGCAACTACTTGTAAAGCAAGTAGTTACTAAAAGAAAACCCACAGAGTGAAAATTACTTTGGTCCATACACAACAATTTGCTACTTGCTGTATCTGTCATTCAACAGTTTGCTGTATTTGTCCATGATCTTGTGCAGGGTATCCAGCACCAAGGCATTCCCAAGAATATTTTTATTTAGAAACGTATCGCTGCTATCACACAGAGAAGTATCTGTACTATCGTGATAAAGTGCTTTGTGTGTATTTTGTGGGAATGGAGGTTTGAAAATTCCCTCCCCATCATCTGTCCCTGTCTTCCGGTCTAGACGCATTCTTCCATCTGTCACCCACTCTCTGCTCCAGCAGCTCACCAACTACCCCAGGTTTTCTACACCCTCCATGTACTTTTTAGAAATTGAAGTATAGTTGATTTACAATGTTGTGTTAGTTTCAGGTGTACAGCAGAGTGATAGTTATATATACATATATATATATACGTATATATGTGTGTGTGTGTGTGTGTGTGTATATATATATATATACACATTCTTTTTTAGATTCTTTTCCATTATAGTTTATTATAAGATATTGAATATAGCTCCCTGTACTATACAGTAGATCCCTGTTGTTTATCTATTTTATATATAGTAGTATGTGTCTGTTAATCCCTCACTCCCAATTCATCTCTCCCCCCCCTTCCCTTTTGGTAGCCATAAGTTTGTTTTCTATGTCTGAGTCTATTTCCTTTTTGTAAATAAGTTCATTTGTATCATTTTTTTAGATTCCACATGTAAGTGATATCATATGGTATTTGTCTTTCTCTGTCTGACTTACTTCACTTAGTATGATAATCTCTGGGTCCATCCATGTCACTGCAGATGGCATTATTTCATTGTTTTTTATGGCTGAGTAATAAGTCCATTGTATATACACATACATCTTCTTTATCCATTCATCTGTTGATGGACACTTAGGCTGCTTCCATGTCTTGCCTATTGTAAATAGTGCCACAATGAATATTGGGGTGCATGTATCCTTTCGCATTATGGTTTTCTCTGGATATATGCCCAGGAGTGAGATTGTAGCATCAAAAGGTAACTCTATTTTCAGTTTTTTAAGGAACCTCCATACTGTTCTCAATAGTAGCTGCACCAACAGTGTATAATTAAACCTTCCATGAACTTTTAGGATTTCATTTCTATGCACGTTTTGTTCCTTCTTCCTGGAATTCTCTTTCACCTCTTGATGCCCTGGAGAATTCCTACCCATCCTTCAAATCCCAAATCAGACACCACGTTCTCTGTGCAGACTTCACTGCAAGCATGGATAATAAACAGAAGGAGAGGAAACTGGGAGTCCCACCATCATCTGTTACTCAAAGTACCGCTGTGGGCACAGCCTCATGATATGAAAACTGGTCGCACCTCACAGTAATGTTTTGCTTATATCTCTTTCTGTCACAGTATTTTATTAACTCCTAGTAATGGGTGGTATTGAGGAAATAAATGTTTTCTTGTCTTTTTACTCGTTGATCTAGAACACTATTAAGGACACAGTTGACTCTCAATAACTACTGAAGGCAGGAAAGAAGAAGGGAGGCAGGGAGGAAAAGTAAGCAAATTCCTTTATACCACCGCACAGCACTCTGGAGCTCAAAGGTAGAGTTAGGGCCAAATGGCAAAATGCTTTTCACTCTATGACACTATTACATGGATCTTGTCTCTTCCTATGTTCTCTTTCTTTTCCCTTACAACTAGTTTATCAGAAAGCCATTTTAGGCATGAAAGCATCCCTTACAAAATGATGTTCAGTAAAAAGCCCTAAAAGAGTGAAAACAGCAACCCCAAGGTACATACAGACTTCTATCAAGGGAGCCTAGAATGGGATGCCTGTCTGGTGGCTTTCAAGGGCTTGATCCTGTGAAGGTGGGTAATGGGACTTGGGGCAGAAGTAGGTCACAGTGCATTTAACAAGGCAGGACAGGGCTGGGGCATGGAGACAAAGGACTGGAGCAGAGGCCAGAGGAGGGTGAATAGCAGGAATGAAAGCAGTGAGGAAACTGCAATGTCTTTTCTAAATGAGCCAGGAATAAAATCGTATTGAAGTCAGAGATGGGAAGAGAACCTCTTTTCCTCCAGAACTTTTCCTCAGCCCCATTGGCCCAAAGCTAACACTGCAATGCGTCTCCAGGAAGCTGGTCTCTAACAGAAAATCTCCAGGGTTGCTGGAAACTCTGAATACGAGTTACACACCCACTGCTCTTTAGCTCAGATGATCCGGTTCTTAAATCTGTCCTAGGGAATCAAATGTTGTTCTTTGGGAGATCATCTCACTGGCTTCTCTAGTTTTACAAGCAAACAAAAAGCCAAACTGGATTAAAATGAATATTGCTGAAGGTATCACTACATTTTAAACACAAAGTCACGCCTGTGAATTGATATTAGTTGCTAAGCATTAAAAAAAAAAAAAGAAAAAACCTAAAGAATAGTAAATTTGAAAATGTGGGCAAATTTCCCCTTTGGAAGACTGGCCTTTGGCAGCCTATCCTGTGAGAATATATTCCAGAGAAATTTCTACATTCTAAAGGAGAATATATTACTTCTGTGTTACATGATCATTTAACTCTTCAGGAATTAAATGGAAAAATATAGAGATTCAAGAACAAAGGGATGAAGGTTGGGAGGTTTCATCTCAAGTTTCCTTTTAAAACACTGAACTAGAACTCCGATTATGAATGCTGCACAATCATTTTAATATAATCATTTGCATTCTGCAAACATTTTAAAGCAATGAGACAGCAAAAGGCAAATTAAACTTTTACCGCAGGCCAGTCAATTTGGATAATGCAGGAGTGAAAAATAATCACAAACACAAACTTCTAATAATTTAGAACTTTGACAGTAATAACTAAAAATATGATTACCACTTGGGAAATGTTGAAATTAGACCAACAATTGACTTTCTTGGCTATCTGATTTGCTTTTTTTTTTTGCGGTACGCGGGCCTCTCACTGTTGTGGCCTCTCCCGTTGCGGAGCACAGACTCCGGACGTGCAGGCTCAGTGGCCATGTCTCACAGGCCCAGCCGCTCCGTGGCATGTGGGATCTTCCCGGACCGGGGCACAAACCCATGTCCCCCGCATCGGCAGGCAGACTCTCAACCACTGCGCCACCAGGGAAGCCCTGATTTGCTTTTTTTTTCCCCCCCAGAATATAGAAACATAATAGTTTTTCCATATTTGCATAGAATGAGCCTTTCAGTTTTTCCAACAAAGACAACTGCAAGTTGAGTTTGTCTGAGAGAAACCATTCTAGCGGCTTACTGAAGGGAGTAAAATTCAATGTGTGCTGTGTATCGCACCAGAATGCTAAGAGGAACTGCCTACAGATTGGGGCAGATTCTCTTAACTCAGTAGAAAAAGCGGACTGCTTCCTTGATGATTGAAAACTGAAGTAAATACACATGCTCCATCCCAGCAGATCCACTGAATAGGCTAAACGCCTAAATAAAATGTCAGTAGTGACCCAAAACATTACTTCCTTATGTCAGAATGAAAAGAAAGGACTTCCCCGGTGGCACAGCAGTTAAGAATCCACCTGCTGATGCAGGGGACACAGGTTTGAGCCCTGGTCTGGGAAGATCCCACATGCCACAGAGCAACTAAGCCCGTGTGCCCCAACTACCAAGTCTGCGCTCTAGAGCCCGCGAGCCACAACTACTGAGTCCGCGTGCCACAAGTACTGAAGCCCGCAAGCCTCGAGCCCATGGCTCTGCAAAACAAGAGAGGCCAGCACAATGAGAAGACCGCGCACCACAACGAAGAGTAGTCCCCGCTCACCGCAACTAGAGAAAGCCCACGTGCAGCAACAAAGACCCAATGCAGCCAAAAATAAAAATAAATTTTATATATAAAAAAAAAGTGGAGGGCTTCCCTGGTGGTGCAGTGATTGAGAGTCCGCCTGCCAATGCAGGGGACACGGGTTCGTGCGCCGGTCCGGGAAGATCCCACATGCCACGGAGGGGCTGGGCCCGTGAGCCATGGCCGCTGAGCCTGCGCGTCCGGAGCCTGTGCTCCGCAATGGGAGAGGGCACAACAGTGAGAGGCCCGCGTACGGCAAAAAAAAAAAAAAAGTGGAAAGAAAGCATTCTGTTTAAAAGCAAGATCTAAATAAGGTACTGCCAAATAAGCTGCTCCTGCCTCTGAGGATTCCTCCAAGAAAATAACCAAATTTTAATTGAAGAGTTATTAGCATCAACCTTGGAAACTCCAATCAAAAATCCTCTCCTGGGGCTTCGCTGGTGGCGCAGTGGTTGACAGTCCGCCTGCCGATGCAGGGGACACGGGTTCGTGCCCCGGTCCGGGAAGATCCCACATGCCGCGGAGCGGCTGGGCCCGTGAGCCATGGCCGCTGAGCCCGCGCGTCTGGAGCCTGTGCTCCGCAACGGGAGAGGACACAACAGTGAGAGGCCCGCGTACCGCAAAAACAAAACAAAACAAAAACAACAACAACAAAAATCCTCTCCTGCATACTACTAGGTGGTGATGTTGAAATGAGGGGGCAGGGAGATTGAAATTTATTAAAGACACTGACGTCTCCTCAAGTGTAAGTCTAAAAAAGACAACATTAAGATCACGCAGCAGCTGAAGCCCATGATGTGCTGTATCAGAATTTATAACCGCTGCAGTATTTCTAAATCATTACTCTCCTATGATGGGGTCAGCATTTTGAATATTACTCACGGAAAAACAGCTAAACACATACATACATAAATAAATAAATAAATATGAAAAATGCATGTGATCGTCCTGACAAAGTAGTTCAGGGGGGTTACTGAACGGCAATGGCTCACAGGCATCTGTTCATCCAGCTGTTAGCTGAAAAGACGGAAAGCAGGTGTCAATTTCAGGGCAGCACTGAAGTTAATTTCACATAAGGCAGTGCTGAAAAGAAAAGAATATCCAAAACAATAGTAGAACTAAAAATAAAGTCAAAGAAAAATCACCATGTCCTTGAATCTATCTGGCCTTTGTGTCTGAAAAACCACATGCTCAGGAAGGAGTCCTTTCTTCAAGTACTCCTGGAAGGAAAGAAAGAGGTCTCCCTACCACCCAGGTCCAGTCTGTTTTCAAGCAGACATGGAGCAGGGCGGCGGCTACCCAGCTCTGACCCTCTCTATAACCTGAGAGCTCGGCTACATCACTTGGGATATTTGGCTGGTCCTCAGCATTCAGACCAAAAAGATAACAGCACTGAATCTGGAGACCAGTGAAGACTCCTGCATAAATGCATTAAAATACTACGCGCCTCCGTAGCAATCGTAAACGTCTCCATGGGCATAATTAACAGTGATTCAACTCGATATTTAGATTTTAGGGAGTGCCAGAATGGTTAAGGAGGTATCTTGTGACATCATATGTCACAGAATCATAGATTTTTGAGCTGGAGGCTCATTTTTCTAAGTGGCAGAGAGGTTAAATGATGTCCCCAAAGCAACATAGCTGATAAGGAAAATGGTATTAGCCCTCAATCTAGAGATCACTCCTCAATTTACTACACACTAAAGGAGAAGCTTCAGAATTGCATTTTGTTTATCTTAGTTCTTTTATCATTGACTCTCCATATATAATAGTCTTTTAGAAACTGAAATTTCTCATTTCAACCTGTCACTTCAAAGGTCGATTGCCTATCATTCTCTGTACGTTGTTAGCTGGTAACCAAGCACATACTTCATGTTCTAAGCAAATATAGCTTTGAAATATAGTTAGACCCACTATGATGCAGTATGATGGAATAATCACTTTACACATGAACAAACTTTCCTGAGAAGAAAAACATATTTCAGGACTGAAATCTTATAAAGTTTTTAAATTGTTAAAGTTTAAAAAAATAATTATTTAAGACTGTAAATGCTTACGACAGGCGAGGCACAGTGCCAAGTGCTTTGCATGAATCATATCATTGAATTCTTCCAACAAATTTGTACCTTAGTTACCATCTAACAGGTTAAGTGACTAACACAATGTCATAAGGTAGTTGATGGTACAACGGAGATTTAAATCCAAGTAGTCACCATACATCAAACATATAACCCAGCCATTCCACTCTGACATATTTACCCAGCCATTCCACTCTGACATATTTACCCAGCCATTCCACTCTAACATATTTACCCAAGAAACTGAAGGCATGTACACATGAAGACCCACACGGGTAAGTTCTTAACAGTTTCACTTGTAATAGCCAAAACATGGAAACAATCCATATGTCTATCAACGGGGTGAATGGATAAACACTGTCACAAAGACACACAATGAGATACTTACTCATTGATAAAAGCAACAAACACTGATACACACAACATGGAAAAAATCTCAAATCAATCAAGATGAGTGAAAGAATTCTGACAAACAAAAAACACATACGGTATGATTCCATGTATATACATTTCTAGAAAATGCAAACGAATCTATATTAACACAAAGCAGATCCATGATTGCTTGGAAAGGGAAAACGCAGAAGAGGGAGAGATGGATTCGTAAGCGGCATGAGGAAATGTTCGGGGGTGATGGTTATGTTCATTATCTTTACCGTGGTGATGGTTTCACGTGTGACCATATAGGTCAAAATTCATCAAAGTGGACACTTTAAAGATGTGCACTTCACTGCACATTAATTATACCTATGTTTTAAAATATAGGCAGTCTAACTCCAAAGTCTGTGCCCCTAACCACCAGAGTATATGGCCTCAGATATTATAAAATGTCCTACTTAGAAAAAGAATATTGACTTTAATTCAGCTTTACTTTAGTGCAACATCACTTATTTTAGTCTATAAACTATAAAGGGCTAATTGACGCCTATTGTTCTAATTAGTGATTTTGTTACCTCCCTGCAAATGAAATCCTGAAGGACAAATTTGGTTTTGATCCCTGTTCCCCTACAGTGAATGGTCCCACTTTCCTGCTGTTTCCATTGAAGCGGCTTCTTCTGTCTTTTCCCAGCTGTCTCTGATCTTACCAGTTACTTTTTGCTTGTTTAGGTAAGACTCTTTTTTTTTTTTTTTTACTTATTCTTTTAATCTATTTTCTTCACTGTCTGCTATTCTAACCCCTCGGGCTGTGAAGTTAAATGAAAGTGGCAAGCATACACTGCATATAAAATTAAGTAAAAAAATATCAAAAAGGTTCTGTGCTGAAAGAGGGCTTCTGCTACACCTTTTCTATGGAGGAAAATGCTCTGTTAGAGGAATTTTTATTGACACTGACGGTTAATTCACTTAGAGCACTTAGAGCTGAGTCTGAGACACTCCCAAATTTTCTGAGATCTGAACGCTGGGTAATTGGTAATTTAGTGATACAAGTTATAGTATTAACATTTTAAAACATTCCAGTAAAGCATGCCATGTTCTTTTTTTTTAAATTTCAAATACATATATAATTTTTCCAAGTCTCCAAATATTTTTTTTGTTAGTTTCTGCTTTATAACAAAGTGAATCAGCTATACGTATACATACATCCCCATATCTCCTCCCTCTTGCATCTCCCTCCTCCCACCCTCCCTATCCCACCCCTCTAGGTGGTCACAGAGCACCGAGCTGATCTCCCTGTGCTATGCGGCTGCTTCCCACTAGCTATCTGTTTTACATTTGGTAGTGTATATATGTCCGTGCCACTCTCACTTCGTCCCAGCTTCCCCTTCCCCCTCCCCATGTCCTCAAGTCCATTCTCTACATCTGTGTCTTTATTCCTGTTCTAATTTTAGTTTTGTAGGAAAAGATTTACCCTGAAGTCACGATTGAAACAAATACTAATTTTCCGGTTTCTGAGAGACCTAAAAGACACAAATCAGAATTTGGAAGGCGGCGCATACAAGGAAGAGCTTTAAAGCTTATATGTCTTTCGCTACATGGAAAAATCCACCTCTGATCTCAGAGCAGCTTATTCATAAGGGCATCAGAGACTTGGGACATTTCCTCTGCCCGGCTGACTGGAAAATTATGCAGTCAGCACTTGATCAGGACTGTGTATGAACCCCACTCAGAAGCAGAACCAAGGCTGGGAGCTCCGAGGTTGCCTGTGTCAGCTCAGTTAATGCTGAACTGAGGGCCCTTTCTCTTCATGATCTCCACACTCCAACTGCCCAGACCTCAAACTAGACTCCCCCTGCACCTTCTGACACCACCGCAGTTAACGTGTGAGGGTGGGCAGAGGGGAGCATTTGGCACTAATCACCCGTGGCCCCATCATCAAATGCCTTGGCCCAGAAATAAACTGTCTAGAACTTGTTTGGTCTTAACCATGACTAATCTGCCTCTATATAATTGACAGTTGATTGGGTATAATTATATTGTTTAATTACCAATATTTTATGTTTTAAAAAAGAATGAAATAACGCCATTTGCAGCCCTATAGATGGACCTAGGGATTATCATACTAAGTGAAGCCAGACAGAGGAAGACAAATAACAATATTTTATGTTTTAAAACCACAAGATCCTCTTTATAACAATGTTCTGACCACCAGAATTCAACATATTTAACTGTAGCAGCAAAAATAAAAGAGCTGTCAAAATCCAACAAGAGCTCAGATGAAATCTTTGCATTTCGAACAATCCTTCGCAAGGTATTCCTAAGAAACAAAGGAAAGAGATAGCTTCTCACTGTGGTTGTTAAGGCCAATATCCTCACTTGAACCTGAAGATTTGCATTTGAGAATATCAGACCAAGAACTTTGAACCTGAGCTTTTAATAAACCTGCTGTGCTGCGTTAAAGTAGAATACTAAAAGCCTCCAAAGTGGATTCAGACTGAAAGCTAAACGTTGATCTAACATTATTATTTCAAAACACTGCTAGGTTAGTATACGCCTAGCGTCCACTCTAATTTTAGCAAATTCTGGCCTGAATCAGAAAGCTTATGATTTTATCCTCCATAGAGGGCACTCACCAAGTCATGCTGAAGCCTGACCGCATATTAGATGGGTCAATGGACAGCATACTTACAGGAGAAGAAAAGTTTACTACCTTCAGGCAAGAGAGAAAACAAGAGCAATCAAAATCATAATGACCATCAAATACTGAACACGTGCTTTATGCCAGGAACTATACCTTCTACACCTGTTACCACCACCTTTCCTGAGATCTGGGCAAAGGAACTGTTGGTTTCCTATTTTCAGTTGAGGCACAGAGTAGAAGCATTTGGCAAATATCCTACAGGTCGTAGTGACAGAAGCAGGAGGTAAGGCTGAATCCGTAGCCCAGACTTATTTTATGTCAAGCAGTTTGACTGTGTTCACTGCACTTTCATCATCCTTCTTGACAAGAACTGGTTCACAATACAAAGGAAACATGAGAAGGATGTATATGTTAAAGTTGGTCAACGTTCAAAGGCTAGCGGACCCGACTGGTAATGCAAGCTCACGCTGCTTTTTCTCTCTGCTTAACTCCTGAACCAGCAGACAAGCAATGCAAACGACAGGAGAGATAGAGATAAGACAAGTGGACACAGCGTTCGCCTGCTGCATCAGTCCGAAGGTCCTGCGTGGATGAAGCATTCCACCATATGCAGGGAGCACAGGAATCTGCGAATAGTCATGCCATTGGGGCTGGGGGAGGGGCAATGTCAGCGCTTTGGGGGAGGTCTGTAAACTGCTAGAGGAGGCAACTGCACTTTTGTTTTAATTATTTTTGGATCATTGGACTCAAAGGCCTCCCCAGTATAACTGCCCTGTGTCTTTAAACTGTTTCAAACATCTATATAGGCTTCTGAATTAATCTCTCTCATACACACACACACACACACACACACACACACACACACACACACACACGTCTTTCTTTGTCTCTGGTCCTTCTTTTTTCTGGCTCTTTCTCAGTTTCTCTTAAAAAATCCCTTTTGGGTAACAATTCTTCAGAAAAGAAAAAAAAATCAAGACAAGGATGATCTTAACTTGGCAAACAACAAACCAACCCACCCAACCATGGCAAGCCTAAGCAACCCAGAAAGTCCTTAAAAGGAAGGAAATGAGGTTGCCTTACATTTCTGGTCTCCGTGGGGCAAAACACTTTCCCATGCGACGGTGCACTTCACTTTATACAATCTTTTTTTTTTTTTTTTTTGCGTTACGCGGGCCTCTCACCGTTGTGGCCTCTCCCGTTGCGGAGCGCAGG
Organism: Aethalodelphis obliquidens; assembly: GCF_003676395.1. Taxonomy (NCBI): domain Eukaryota; kingdom Metazoa; phylum Chordata; class Mammalia; order Artiodactyla; family Delphinidae; genus Aethalodelphis; species Aethalodelphis obliquidens. The sequence continues at coordinate 27,087,087 of NW_020837969.1, read as the reverse complement.
CTCAGGACGCGCAGGCTCAGCGGCCATGGCTCACGAACCCAGCCGCTCCGCGGCATGTGGGATCTTCCCGGACCGGGGCACGAACCCGTGTCCCCTGCATCGGCAGGCGGACTCTCAACCACTGCACCACCAGGGAAGCCCGCTATACAATTATTTTTAAACTCACTTATCACTTTATCCACATTTTGTATAATACAGTGTAAGAATCCACTTGCAAGCCAAAGCATCTGTGCATTAAGGAGGCCTGCCATGGTTCAGATCAAGTTCAATGTTATAGGTTTATTTATTGCAGCCCCCAGCTAGGCCACTCTATGGTAATCAAAGTCAGCCTCCTTCAGACCATCTTGTGTATATTTCAGATTTCCAAACTCCGGGTTAGAAGCCTAAATGTATTTTGTTTTTCAAACAGTCTGAAAAATGAAAGAGGCCCTGCGAAAACATATCTAGATCGGATCTAAATGGAATTATACCACTACAGCTGAACTGAAGAGCAACTGCAATAACGCAATAGCTATTCGCCCAGTAACTGGTGCATCAGCGAGCGGCTCTGAATTATTTGCTAGTCACCACTTGTGGTTTTATTCACCAGAGTTTAGAGGAGATCTTAGGGCTCATTTAACCCTTTCCCTCTCATTTTACAGATGAAGAAAAAACAGTCCAGACAGTGGATGTGAACTGTTGAGGTCACGAAGCTAAACGCGGTATCCATCTAACTCAATCCTTCATCCACTAATTATAAGTCTCGTGTAGTGTTTCAGGAGCTTACAGCCTCTCTCTTACTTTTCAACACGAGAAGCATTTGTTGAGCAATCCGTATGTGACAAATACTGCATTCGATCATGGAAATTGAGTATGAACCAGGGTTAAGGACTTGGCCGATGGAGTCAGAAAAACTAAAGGTTTAAATCTGACTCACTCCTTGCTATCTCTGTGCCTTTGAACAAATGACTTAGCAGCTGTGGAAGCCCAGACGACTTACTCAATTTCCAAATGGGATTTAGTTCTCTCCTTCGTAAGTGTGAACATTTTAAGGAGATAATGTAACTAAAGTGCTCAGCCCAGTGCCTGGAATTTACTAAGGATTCATTATGATGATGATGATGATGGCGGCAAGTTGAAGAAAGCATTGCTCATACCTGCTCATGTGCTAGAAATTCAAATCTAGAGACATGCAGGGAAACAGTGAATAATGATGGACTGAGTTCAGTGCAATCCTGGAGGCCTGTATGAAGGGCACAGAGCCACCGATTCTGTTGATGGAAATGCCATCCTTGGGCAAGCTGGGCTGGGCCTCAGGTACAGACTTTTTGTTTTTATAACTTTTTTATTTTGTTTTATTTTACTTTATTTTATTTTTTACTGATTCAGTTTTACAGCAAACCCGATCATGGCCTAATGCAGGGGAAGGAGTCAGGGAGGAAGAAATATCGACTAAAATAACGGGCAAGGGACTTCCCTGGCGGTCTGGTGGGCTAGACTCCGCACTTCCACTTCAGGGTGCACAGGTCTGACTCCTGGTCGGGGGACTAAGATCCCTCGTGCTGTGTGGCACAGCCAAAAAAAAATGCAGTAAACATTAAAAAACAATAATAATAACAGGCAAGACGTCAGCCATTATTAACAGAATTTAATATGATGTTCAGCATTTTCCTGGTGATTTATTCTCTGGTCTTATTAGGACTCCAATCTAATTTAATGTTTTTAGGATTGGCATCTCATGTTTCTTTTCTTTTTTTATCAGATATAAATCACCCCAATAAAAACCAGGAAATTGGGAATATTCTCTACCTATACAACTTTTATATGCTGAAAGAGTCCTAACTTTTTTTTTTTTTGGATCAGAAATATGCAATCTTCCTATATGATGGAAAAGGAGCCAAAGCACTGGAGACTACAGCATTGAAAATAAAAAATAGGACTTGGGACGTGAACAATTCCAAAATCAAATTTTGGCTCCGATTTTGAGCAAATTACTTAACCTCTCTGAGTGCACTTTCCTGTACAAGACAGGAATCATATCTACTGTATGGGGGCCAGTGATGATTAGAGGATGTAATACACAAAAGAGATTTAAAAAAAAAAGTCTATTACCCACAAAATTAAAAAAGAAAACCTGGAGAAATAGATGACCTTATGAGTAAAGGAACGCTACCAACTCACTCATCAGTATCTCAGAAAATACAGTTGAGATAAGAGGCCAGGGCAGGAGTGTGTGCTTTAAAGCACGGATTTGGGGCAAGGAGATGCAAAGAAGACAGAGAAAGACGGTGTAAAAAGGATGTGGGTGTGTGACTGGGGAAGAAACAGAAATAGAATCCTTCCAAAATGTATTATGAAAGAACCAATTCACTTCAAGGGTCACATGCGGAAGGATACCCCTGCGGCCTCCAAGAGTAAAAGGCAGCTCCTGATATAGACGGCCTGCCTCAGAAGAAGGAGTTTTCACGTTGGGCCAATCTAACTTTTTAAAATTTATATGTGATGTGTGAGCTAACACATTAAAATTTTCTCTGAAATCCAAGGCCTGTCTGCCTCGGGAATTACGATATTGCATTAGGAGGCCCAATACCAGCTAGAGTTTACAAGAAAAGAGATCCGTTGACATATTTTTGAAACGGAATTTGGATAATTATTTACAGTGGGAAGAAAAGAAAGCACTTGAACCTCTGTCCTGACTGAAGGTATTAGCTTACAAGAATCAGGTGAACCTCGGTCCCTGCCAGGAAGTGAGTGAATGTCTTGCTGAATGCCAGTGTTTAGACTTGACAATACAAAAACAAACAGCGTTGCAAACGATGATTTCCTTTTACGTCCCTGTGGAGGATAAACGTATTCGTTGTCTAAAGCACAAAATTGTCAGGGAGTCTACAGTCTGTGACTAAAAGAACTGGGCCCACTACTACCTGTGACTTTGTACAGGGATTATCTTCCCACTGCTAATAACAGCATTAGGTACATACACAAAAGTAAATCTCTGTTTAAAAAAAAAATGATTTCCAGGGTATCTTTTCCAGGGTTTTAAATTTATTTACAAATACATACTACATACACTATATGAAGGTTCTATCAGCTGAGATTTGAGGTCACCCACATCTTTCCTGGCACTTAAACAGTAGAAATGTCCATGGAGACCTTTCCTTACCCTGATTTCCCAGTCACACAGACGAAAAACCGAAGACCTTCTTATCCTAATCTTCCGTGAGTTATTTCTCTAAGTAGTGTGTCTAACAGCTGTCACCTCAAACATCCAAATCTCTGGGTTCACACTTCTGATAAATGACTCTTGCAACATTGTACTTGTGAAATCCACTGACCAGCTGGGAGCTTAGGACTTTAACTCGGGCTGTCACCTTCAATCTATCATTGTGGATTGGAAGAGAATCACAGCTCTCAAACTGAGGAGCTTGCCAAACTCAGGAAGAGCAGTGGCAGTCAATTAAGCAGGTAAGGAATCAACTTCCCAGGTTCCTCCTCCAAAAGATAAGCCTCTGTTTAAAGGAGACACACGGAGAGTAAATGCAGACGACGGAGTTCGGACACTCGCCCTGGCAAAGGAGCCCTGCCAAGCCCCGCTTGCCATCACAGAGGTCTGGATGAAGGGAAACGGTCTTCCTGCCAAACACAGCCTATGTGGCAATTTCCATAAGTTGGGAATTCTCTCTTCGTTCTTGGGATGTTGGGATGAACTGATGCCAGTTGTATGTCCAGGTCACCGGCAGGAGATGGGTCCGCAAACATGCCCCACATGGGAAGCACACGTGCAGAAAGTGCATTCCAGAGCCAAGAGCATCCCTGGGATCACCTGGAAAGGCCATTTGGTCCATGAAAAACTTAACTGATATGACTTACATAGTTTCAAGTATGCTCAGCACTGAAATATCCTTTGGAAAACGTGCTTTAGAAAATATCATTACGGCTGTATGTTTCAGAACTCAGTGGTCGTCTAATTTTCACGGCCATTCCTCCCGTTGATCTCTCTGCTGAGGCACCGGGATAATGCACCTTCGTGGCTTTGCCCTTCTTAGAAATACATATCTGACCATTTCCTCTCATTCAGAGAAATTTCCCCCTCCACAAGTCAATCCAATTGGGGGCAATGTTCATTACAACTCTACTGCAGCTGAACCTTAAAAACAAATTAAAATGATGCTCCTTCTGGGAGCTGGACACATTTAGAGACTGGCCATCAGCCAGGGTCCTGTATCACACACGCCCCACTATGGTGCCTGTCACTGGGGTGGGGGGAGGGGGGGCTGATTCTGCAGAACCTCACCTCAGGATCAATGTTCTAAGGGTGCTGATGGCTTCTATCTTATTTCTTTTCCACTTGAAACCCTGATCTTTGCGGTCCCACGGGCTCTCCTGCATCTTAACGACCAGCTGAGCTCTCCCTGCCTTGCCTTTTAAGGGAGTCTTCTGGTTTCTCACCCCCCGCCACTTGACTTTCCCTCTTTAGGGATATGAAGGATATGTCACTACACTCTGATATTCTATCGGTTTATTCATAAAATCAAGACACACATGCTTTCAGGGTTGGAAAGAATCTTAAAGGACATCCACAATCACCCTACAACATTTCAGTCAAGGGACACCCTGCTGAGGCCTGAATACCTCCTTTCTCCTACAAAAACCTATTCTACTGTAGAAAAATATAGCAGAAAAGCATTCATTATACTGAATATAAATCACTGTTAAAGTCTGTACTCATTGGTCTCATTTCTAACCCTTCAGGACAGAACAAAGTGGAGGAAAAGGAATATGGACTTTGATGACCAAAAGATCCAACTTGGGATCCCAATAATACCATGGCATTGGGTTGGCCAAAAAACGTTCGTTTGGTTAACGAATGTGTTGTTCAATAAAGTAATTGGTGAAAAGGAAAAATGTCTTTTATTTTTACTTGAAACCGAACAAACTTTTTGGCCGACCCAATACTTGCTGCGTAAGCTTGTGCGTAACACCCAGACTCGACAAGCATCATTTTCTTTGACTATATACCGAACCACAAAGCTACGATTTGAGGGAGTGAAGATTAACTGCAGTATTTTAGTATCTAGTCCAGGGACCAGAACACAGAGGACATTAAACAGATGCCCTTACTTTTCTTTTTCTCCTCCTTCCACACGAAAGTCAGTCTCTCAGATGCGTGAAAGGCCATGATGCCTTTCTTGAACAGTTTCTTGGTTCCAAATTCCTTAATGCTAGTGGTGACTCTCCTTGAACATGTTGTTCTAGTTGATTCTGTTTTTAACATGGTACCCAGAATGAAATGCATTGTTGCACGTGCGTTCCAGTGTGGAGCAGAACCGTGCTGACTTACACACCCCCATGCCTGCTCACTTAACACACACTCAAGTTCAATCCTCTCTCTGCCACCACCTGCTTGCCAGGTTATTCTAAGTTTTTTCAGTCTTACTTTTCTGCCTGTATTCCTTGTCCTGGTGCTTGTATCTGTCTCCCTTTGTTACAAAACCACGGATATTCCCGTTGAATTTTCACTGGTGGGCTCAGATTTTCAACCTAGAAGCATTTGAGGAGCATTATCAAGGTAAGGTCCTTTTAAAACAATCACTAGAAAAGATTTTTTTTCATCTCCAACCTCCAGCCTTTTAATGTACGTGCTTTAAATGTATGTGTTTGAAGAATTAGTTGCTTTACCATTAACCTCAAAGGCTGACAAGACTGCTTTGTCATTTCCCTCCTGGATTCTACGTACTTGCTTTAGGCCTGAATCCAAGAGCCTCCCATCTCTTGGTCTTTATCACTTTCAACTTTTCATTGGCTGGGAACAACCTACAGTCTTCCTGAGGTTTGCTTCTACTTCAAGAAACATGACTATATCAGATGCCCATAAAAGAGGTGATGGGTGGTATCACTCAACACAGTGCCCAGCACACGACACTGGTCCTCCCCTGCCATTTTCTCATGTCGGCGCCAGAAAAAAGGGGCCTAGACCTTAAAGAAATGAGACTGCTTAACAAACACTGTCCTGGGACAAGTACAGGATGCCTTCTGCAGCACAGAGCACTAATTAGCATTCATTTTCTGTAACAAGCAAGTTTCTAATTTGATAGAAAAACCTAAGTAAATTTGCAGCTTCCCTTCATCATATCATATTCATTTTCATTTAGCAACTCGGCCATCTCATGCTGAATATTAGTTTTGAAATTTTAATTGACTATGTGTCTCTTACTCAGTAACCACAAACACCAAGCTGAATTATTCGGCTGGAATATAAATGAAATTAACAAATGGCTGAAGTTACCTCTGAGGGCACATATTATACGTTATATTGTTGTTCAATATAGCAAGCAATGATAAAAAATAAAAGTGAAAATTTGCATAGCAGTTTAGAATTTATGAAGTGCTTGTCTAATATCTACATTACCCATTTTAAATACTTGAAAACAGCAGGCAAACAAAAGATGAAAGTGACGTAAGGGACAACTCAGATGGCACAGGAAATTGGGAAAAGGATTTTTATTATTCCTCTTTTTGTCTCCAAGTGTCTTGTACTGTACCTGGTACATAGTAAGTACTCAATAAACATCCATTAAATGAATAAATGATGGAATGACTCATCATTATTCTCATGTTTACCCAGAACCTGTGTGCACGTGACATGCTCTTGAGAGACTGAACAGGGACTTTGCCTAACAAAAATGGACAAGTTGACAATCTGCGAGCCTGAGGAAGCCGATGACTTTGCTGTCAATCATCTTTGTACAAGTGGTTAAATGCATATTGAGTTTGAAAGAAGATTCTGAAGATATACTGCTTGGGTAAGATTCAGCTTCACCACTTAGGAGTACTTTGGACAAGTAACAAATTTTCTGGGCTTCAATTTATTCATCGCTAATATGGGAATAATAAGAGTACCTGCCCCATATGGATGTTCCAAAGAAAACTATATTAATATGTGGAAAAATGCTTAGAGCTGTGCTCCATACACTATAGGCAACACATATGTGTCTGGAGTTAACAGGAGTAATACTTCCAGTTCCGTTCCAGCGCCTAGCAGAATGCTTACCACAAAGAGCTGATAATGTAATATTTGTTGGACAAATGAATGAACCTTCAGACTTGTTTCTACTTGGAAGAAATGTCTATTTTTCAGAGTCTGTAGTCTCTGGAATCACTCAAAGATGATAAAGGACAGAGTGGAAGGTGAGCACACAGGTGATTTTGAAACTCATTAAAGGTGGTACACAGCATTTCCCTAGAAACCAAGTGACTCCGAGGAAAGGTGTGTCAAGGAGAGTCAACAAAAACATAAAGCCAAATTAGGCAGCCCATTCCCCTTCAGAGACCATGTATAGTCTGTGGAGGCTAGGTTTAGTACTGATTACATCCTCAAGATGGTCCCAGGTCTCATACCGACTGAAGAAAGGCTTTTCTAAACTGTAATCCATGTAAAAAAGGAAAGTAGAAAGAGAAAACAGTAAAATGTCAAGTTGTTTTTTTTAATGTCAGAAATGGAAATCATGTAATGAATTAATATCCACTTCCTCTGATGGAGAGTATCAGTTCAGCTTTCAGGTTTAATATTGTCTGATTCTGTTCTGATATATGTGAAGGTCATATTAGCCCTACTGTTAAATCTGGATTGCCAAAGCAGAAATGTCTGGGCTGAAATAAAAAAGCGTGAAGATAAATGATTTAGAAACACAGCTTGCTTAATGGAAAGACTTGCCGCTACAACTAGATACTATGTGGCAAAAAAAAAAAGTACTATATGATTGCTCTCTTTAAACCTGTCAATCCAACCTCTTGGGAGAGTAGTAAACTCATCATATCATTACAGCGATTTAGAAAGATCATTTAAGAAATCATAGTACTGAGCCAAAACCTTGTGCCATGATTAGAAAAAATTAGAAGCATTAAGTTACCTATAAATAGGAAATCAACATATTAACCTTTACTTTACTTAAAGAGGCAGACACAACATGCATTGCAAATGAGGGACGTTCGCATACACTTATTGCCTGTTCCCATCATGATTAAATCCTCTAGAGAAGGCAGGATCGGAGAAGGGATTAAAGCATAATGTTTCATTTAGTCCCCTGGGGGAATCCAAAAATATTATGTGAAAGCAACAGATTGACACAGGGAGTATCAGACCAGGAGGAAAGGGATGTATCCAAAGCAGATGCAAATCGCAAGAAACTAAGAAGGTGAGTTTGTAAAATGAGGATTTACACGTTTGTGTCTTAGTCAATTTAAAGGGGTAGTCTTGTAGAAGAACAGTTTTCTAACTTAAAGGAAAAGAAAGAAAGAAACAGAGAGAGGGAGGGTGGCAGTGAGGCAAGAAGGGAAGACGGAAGGAAGGAAAGGAAGGAAAAAAGAAAAAAGAAAACCGCTACCTGTTTTCAATTCTTTACAGGAGGAATAAGAACCATTAATTTTTACAATTTAGCATGTCTACGAAATGAGCGGGTAATAAATATTAATATGTGCCATCTTTAAAGAAAAAAGAAATCCTTGACCAAGTAGTAAATAAATAACCCCTTCAATATATACATAACTCTTAACACCAGAATCTGCTCATATAATGATATTACACACTTCATTCATAGTTGTCATTAAAAATATTTGTCCTCCAACAACCGATTCTTGTTCATATATAGGATAATGAAAGTTACATCTGTGATGTTTACGGTGCTGGGCTGAGGGTTTCACATACACGTTCCTAACATATGTCTCATAAGAAACTTGTGAAATAGGTACTGTGGGTTTTAGGTTTGTCTATAAAATGGGGATAAAAATATCCACTGAGCAGTTCAAAAGACTTTCTTAACCTGGACCACGATGTTTGTTCATCAGCATAAGGGATGGTGAAAGAAGAGGTGACCGAGGCACAGAAAGCAGGGCTTCCCTGGTGGCGCAGTGGTTAAGAATCCACCTGCCAATGCAGGCGACACAGGTTTGATCCCTGGTCCGGGAAGATCCCACATGCAGCGGAGCAACTAAGCTCGTGCGCCACAACTACTGAGCCTGCGCTCTGGAGCCTGTGAGCCACAACTACTGAGCCCTCGTGCCACAGCTACTGAAGCCTGCGTGCCTAGATCCCGTGCTCCGCAACAAGAGAAGCCACCTCGGTAAGAGGCCCAGGCACCACAACGAAGAGTAGCCCCCGCTCGCCACAACTAGGGAAAGCCCACGTGCAGCAACAAAGACCCAACGCAGCCAAAAATAAAATAAATTTAAAAGACACTGAAAGCAGCAGCTTTCTAATAACTTCTAGGCAGCACTTCCAATCTGAAACCCTGGTCATCCAGGGACCCCCAGCTTCACGGGAGACTTTGGCCCCTGATCTGCCTTTGCAGTTGGCTGGTCCTAGGATCAGCATATTCTTTTTTTAAAATTTATTTTATAGAAGTATAGTTGATTTACAGTATTGTGTTAATTTCTACTGTACAACAAAGTGACTCAGTTATATGTACATACTTACATACTTTTTCATATTCTTTTCCGTTATGGTTTATCATAGGATACTGAATATAGTTCCCTGTGCTATACAGTAGGACCTTGTTGTTTATCCATTCTATATATAACAGTTTTGGTGTTTTTTTTGCAGTACATGGGCCTCTCACTGTTGTGGCCACTCCCATTGCGGAGCACAGGCTCCGGACGCGCAGGCTCAGCGGCCATGGCTCACAGGCCCAGCCGCTCCGCGGCATGTGGGATCTTCCCGGACCAGGGCACGAACCCGTGTCTCCTGCATCGGCAGGCGGACTCTCAACCACTGCGCCACCAGGGAAGCCCCTCTATATAATAGTTTGCATCTGTTAATCCCAAACTCCCAATCCATTCCTCCCCCACTCCCTACTCCCTCCTTGGCAACCACAAGTCTGTTCTCTATGTCTGTAAGTCTGTTTCTGTTTCGTAGATAAGTTCATTTGTGTCATATTTTAGATTCCACATATCAGTGATATCATATGGTATTTGTCTTTCTCTTTCTGATTTACTTCACTTAGTATGAACATCTCTAGGTCCATCCGTGTTGCTGCAAATGGTATTATTTCATTCATTTTAGGCTGAGTGGTATTTCATTGTATTATACACCACATCTTCTTTATCCATTCATCTGTCGATGTAGATTTAGGCTGTTTCCTTGTCTTGGCTATTGTGAATAGTGGGTCAGCATATTCTTGAACCTGCTACAGAGTTCACCTTTCAGGTACAATGCCCGTTGCAGTCACGAGGACAGAATCAGGTTCTGCGTGAGCTTATGGAAAGGCAGTACGGCAGTTTGGGTAACCTGCTAACAAACATTCATGTACTGAACACAGTTTGGCGTAAGACCTGCTATCACTATAGCCCACTTCCCAAAGCAAACTGTGCTGCCGAGAATATACAGTCCTCACTTCTCTTTGGTCTTCAGATGCTGCTGCTATTTCCCGGGAGAACATGACAATTGTGATGGAACATTTTGTATGTGGTCACTTTACAGAGTTTTGATCATGTCAGAAACTTATAGCCAAAATAGCGTCTCGTTCTTTTCTGCCTTCCTCGCTATGGAAATGGAAATCAATGTATTTCAGTCTAGTGATTCCCTTAGCAAAACACTATTTTAAAAGAGAAAAAAGGCAGAAGCTCGTGGAAAGTAAGCGATAGTGGAATGATCTTCACCAAAGAACACATTTCAGAGAGACAAGAACCTATTAAGTCATAGGGAAAGAGACAATCCTATTAAGGAATACAGATTCATCTGACCTTTACCCAAGTGCACACTGGATCAAGGATTCAGACAGCCTCACACACAGCAAAGGGAGATATACCCCATGTTTCCATAAATGAGAAGTTAAATTGGCCTGAAGGGTATATTTTAATAGGCAGCTAAAATGTGGTTGTACCCCTCATACGGGGAGAAAATCCAGACTCTGTTACCATACTAGTGCAGCCGAGCTCGAAGATGCTTTATCAGCTAAAGCATGGCATGCAGACGAGTCATGATTATGAAATGCTACCATGGGAGAGCCCAGAATCCCTTTTTCTTTTTCCAAAGACCTGAAGGAAGAGTACATGCCTTGTTTGGTGAACGCTGGTGAGATCCTTCTCTAAGATTCTATGTACTTGGCTAGATTTTCTGTTACATGAACCTCCTGAGGGAGTATTCATTTTTGTGCGTTCTAAGGATACACACTCGGGTACACTCTGAATGAATAGGTTACAGCTCTTCCGTAAACCCACACATTTGCTGCTTTGGTATCCAAAGGTCACTGGTCAAATCTGTGTTCTTACTGAGAATATGCCACAGTGGGGCCCAGCCTGATTGTGTTCAGGCTATTATGACTTGCTTAGGATAATAAAGCGTAATCCAATGGGAAGTGACTTTCTGCATCTTTAAATACGGACAATCTCCAGTTCTCAGATGGAAGAGAAAACACATAATTACTGAACACCTATGTGGTAGTCACATCAATAAAGCATTAAAGGTACAAAACTGCTTTAAATCCTAAAACAACCCTAAAAGGCAGGTATCATTAAAATGTAATGGGTGAGGGCTTCCCTGGTGGCGCAGTGGTTGAGAGTCCGCCTGCTGATGCAGGGGACATGGGTTCGTGCCCCGGTCTGGGAAGATCCCACGTGCCGCGGAGCGGCTGGGCCCGTGAGCCGTGGCCGCTGAACCTGCCCGTCTGGAACCTGTGCTCCGCAACGGGAGAGGCCACAGCAGTGAGAGGCCCGCATACCGCAAAAAAAAAAAAAAAAAATGTAATGGGTGATAAAACAGAATCATTCGCAAAAAGACCTGCCCCAGATCCCACAGCTGGTAAGAAGTGAGGCTCACTTCAAACCCTGAATCTGATTTCCAAGCCTATCCTTTCTGATTCTACCTTAGGGATTCATGCATTTCTCATGCGCTCACTTCTTCTACTGCTTACAAGTGACCTAATCCGTCTGTCTCGTTACTATTAACGGGTGAAAGACAACTAGTATTTCTGGTTCTTTACTGAGCACCAGGAAAAAAACCTGCTCTTTATAGATCAGTCCATCTAAACCCTGTCAAAGTATTCTGACACAGGTGTAGAATTTGGACTCCAACCTACAGGCTGGACACAGGACATGGAAATGACAGTGAGGTGATGTGATATCTTCTAAGAACTGTGAAATAAAGGGAACTAGGCTGTCTTCTGCGAGTGAAATAGTAAAATTAGACCAGAGATATGTAAAATCACCTTTCAGAGAGAGACGATCTCTTCTGCCCAACAAGACTTGAAAATGTATTAATATATACGGGGGTCGGGATGTGAACAGAGTATCAACCACAAGAGAGGACAGTCAGAAGTTGAGTAAAAGGAAAGAGAGCCACCAGAACAAGCTTCGGCAGTGCCTGTCCTCCTATTGACCAGAAGTTGTGTCACACACACCCCAAAGCTAAGCTGCCTTGTCCCAGCAGGAGGCGTTCCTACAGCGAACATGGACACGATAGGCAACATTAGCTTGGAACCATGAAATATCTGTCCATTATCAACACCTACTCTCAGTCTAACTCCGAGCTCACCAAGTAACCTGGTTTTCCCAGCTCAGGAGAAGCAGAAGAGCACACAATAGGTTGAAGGGAACGTCTACTTTGACAGATTGCTCACTGTGCTTCTCATCGTTGACTGATGGGCACCCTGCGTTCACTCTGTTAGTCTCCTTCAAGTACTTTAACGTGATTCAGCATCCTCAGTTGTGTTCATCCTGATAGTTATTATTTAATTTTTGGCTGGTAAGCTAAAAGTTATACCTTTGACCATGATAAATTTACCAAGATATTGTTATAGTGTCCTTTGTAGCCAGTGGAGTCAGCTGGTCATTAGCTGGTGACCAGAACAACCAAAAACCCCGTACTTGCAAACATCTTCGGACCCCATGGAGCAATTCAAGAGATGTTCTCTATCAGTGGATGGACAGTTTTGTTTTTTTTTTAATTACAGTAGTAACAGGTACACCAATCCCCTTCTGACACATACTATCTGGGGATGAATTACTCATAACTATTACGCACCACTGAAATAGCAAATGATGACGGACGATGCATTAGACGGGAACTAGAAAGTTAGGTTATTTTCCCAACTCTGCTGTTAATTAGCTACATAAGCTTAGAAATGTGACTTAACTCTTCTGAGCTTCATGTCTTTATCCATAAAATGGAGGAAGTGAAACATATGCTGTCTAAGGACTTTGCAAGCTCTAATATTCTCTCACTATAAGTTTAGATATGAGCTTGTCCTCTAAAAGTCAGAACAATTATTTTATGTTGTATGATTTGACTTTCTTTCAAAGATTAGCTTTTCGGCTGTCATGGCTGCTCTCACTGATTACATGAATGTCCTCTGGTGGCCCGTAACGTCGCCAACCCATCTGACAGTATATTTCCTAAAAATGCAAAGTATTGTAAGCAATGAGGAAAACTCATCTCCACAGTTTCTGCATTATCTGTGGCCTTACTGACTCATCACAGCGAACTGCAGCCTCGATAAAAACTTAACCTAAATAATTATACTCTCGATTAAATCTGTAATCATTCTCATTCAGGCTCACACGAACCATTCCAGAAACCAAGAGGCCAGAAATCGCTAGATCAAATAAGATAACAGAGTCCTCCTTCCATTCTCAAATAGTTAGGGCAACGTATCTGATTTTTCTAAGCTGCTGAGTCAGTCAGTATTCTGTAGAAATATTTGTTTCACACCTTGTGAGTTAGTTTCGCAGACAGACAATCACAGAGGAGTTTTGTGTTCACTAAATAAGTACCATCTATACATCTCACTTAAGGAGACAGAATGGGGACAGGCATCTTTACAATGCCAATTAGCAAATGTATTCATTAAAATCCCTTTCACACCTCTACTGTCAAGTCCAATCATTTATTTATATCAAATAAAATCATCTGCCTCTATTACTCATTACTGACTAACAAATGATAAAGAAATTGTACTTCCCTAAATGTGTTACAAGCTCAAAATTCTACTTTCCCCAAGCTACTGACACCCATTCAATAGTGTCATATTTGTATGAAAAAAATTTAATGTTTCCTTAGTTTAGATAAAATTATATAGCTATTCAACTACCACTACCTTAGAGCAGTGTTCTATCAGTCAATTTCCAATATTACCCTCCTATAATTTATTCTCCATCATGCAGTTCAAGTGAGCTTCCTAAGCAGTAAAGCTGATCGTGTCAATCTTCTGATCATCATTCTTCAATGGCTCTCCAGTGCCTTCAGGATAAAATCCCAGCTTCCTGCAATGGCACACAGCGTTTCTCATGGTTTGTACCTATCTTACGGTCTGCCCCAAGGAACCAGCAGAGCAGAATGGGTAAGAATCAGACTCCTGAATCAGACTGTCTCCTTGCAAAATCCCAGACCCGCCTGCCATTCATACCCAGACCTTGACCAAGTTAAATCTCCCTGTACCTCACTGAGATTTTTTAAGTTGTACAGATGACAAACTTGGTCACACATATTTTCACTCTTCTCAAGATGTTCAGTCACTTATATCTCACTTACATCTCTCTGGCCATGTGACTTCCTTTGGACCTTAGCAGAGGCTTGGCATGTGCTTGAACACCGAGATTTGTCCTCTTGCTAATTGTGAGTCCCTGTGACAGTCACGTGAACAAGCCTGGCTGACGTGCTGAATGACCAGACACAGGGCCACGTCATCTCCACTGCCCCAGCCAAAAGCAAAACACACGCCAAACATGTGAGTGAGACCATTCTAGACCATCTACACTAGATGAACCACCAGCTGAGCACAAATGAATGAGAAAATCCAGTCAAGATGGTCCAAGCCTGGTCCATTGCAACAGAATTACCTTTCTGACTCCTAGACTCATAAGGAACAGTAAATGATTGTTATTAACATAAACCACTAAGTTACCGGTTGTTAAATAAGCAAAAGCTGGGCTTCCCTGGTGGCGCAGTGGTTGAGAGTCCGCCTGCCGATGCAGGGGACACGGGTTCGTGCCCCGGTCCGGGAGGATCCCATGTGCCGCGGAGCGACTGGGCCCGTGAGCCATGGCCGCTGAGCCTGCGCGTCTGGAGCCTGTGCTCCGCAACAGGAGAGGCCACGACAGTGAGAGGCCCGCATACCGCAAAAAAAGAATAAAAATAAAAAATAAAAAAATAAGCAAAAGCCAATGGATACAACAGTATTAAATGAGTTAATATATGTAAAGCACTTATAAAAGTTTCAGTCAGGCATATATGAACCTTAGCTATTAGAACTCAGTGGTCTCTGCCTCACTTGCCATTGTCACTTGCATCACTGGTACAGACAATTCTGAAATATACATGTTCTCACATCCCCATCTACAATTTATCAACCTGGAATACCACTGTCCCTACCCTCACATGGCAAACTCCTAATCCTCTTAGCTTAAACTATAGCCTTTTTTGAGAATCATTTCCTGTCACCATTACGTGGTGTTCAATACAAATTGAACACCTGACACAAATGAACTTATTTACAAAATAGAAATATACTCACAGACATAGAAAACAAACTTATGGTTACCAAATGGAGGCGGAGAGGGACAAGTTAGGAGTTTGGGATTAACCTATACACAGTACTATATATAAAATAGGTAAACAAGGACCTACAGTACAGCACAGGGAACTATACTCAATATCTTCTAATAACCTACAATGGAAAAGAATCTGAAAAAGAACTATACTTCAGTTTTTAAAAAGGCATTAAACAGGAAAAAAAAATGTCCCTTCTGTGAATTCTCAAGAACTCTGTGCTTACTCTGTTGTTACTGTTTCCACAGTGTACAGCTATCACTCATAGATTTATCACCGACACTAGTTTACAAGCTCCTTAAGGGTAGGGGCTATGTCACTACTGGGTGTTAACTACCGCTTTACTTTTGAGTCCTCCTTAGCATAGTGCTTAAGTCAACCTTATCTAACCCATCAGAGGTGACTCTCCAAAAGAAAACTGTTTCAAGGTTCAAAATGTGTTTAAATAAACTTTCGTTAAACCTAGTCCACTTCACTACTGTGAGTTTTTAAAAATATACTAATGTGATTTGACATACATTGTATTCCTATTAAATGTTACCTCACTTGTTTCAACCATTGTTCTTACTATATTTTTGAAACTTATATATATTTTTTTAATTTAAGTACGGTTGATTTATAATGTTGTATTAGTTCCAGGTGTACAGCAAAGTGATTCAGTTATACATACATACATATATCTATATATCTATATCTATATCTGTATCTATATATCTAGTTTTTCAGATTCTTTTCCATTATAGGTTATTACAAGATATTGAATATAGTTCCCTGAGCTATACAGTAGGTCTTTGATGTCTATCTATTTTACATATAATAGTGTATATCTGTTATGAAACTTACATTTGTCACCAACATTAACTACCTCTCCAAAATGTGTATCATTCACATATCATGCATATTTTCCAAGTCTTCTCGGAAACCATGGATACAAATGTTGAATGGAAGCAGACAAAACAACTGTACTTTTTTAAGCCCTGAGAGACCTCTCACGAGAATAAGTCACTCTTGTGGTATTCAACCGATGAAATAGTAACTCCACTTGATTAAGCTTACGTTTCTTCATTTTGATCAAAGTACATAATGAAAGAATCCACATACCTTGCAGAGATCCAGATAAGGCATCTCTTATTCCAACAACCCAGTAACTCTTTCCAAAAAATGAGATCAGGCTAGTTCGGAATGACTTGCTTTTAATTAACACATCGTGATGGTTAGTGACCATCACAGTTTCTTCTGAGCGCTCAAAAGCCATCTGTTGAGTAATTTTGACCAAAATTTTTCGAAGGAGAAACTGTAACGATCTATTATTTTCGGAATCCAAATGTTCCATCAATTTAGAAAATTAAAGCATTTCCATTCTCCTGATACCTTTCTCGTGCTCAAGAGAAACATTTTAACAGTACTTAACTTCCACACATCAATTCATATTAACAAAAGTTATAATAATAATAATGGCTAACATAGCACAGGGAGATGAGCTCGGTACTTTCTGACCACCTAGAAGGGTGGGATAGGGAGGGCGGGAGGGAGACGTAAGAGGGAGGAGATATGGGGATATATGTATATGTATAGCTGATTCTCTGTGTTATAAAGCAGAAACTAACACACCACTGTAAAGCAATTATGCTCCAATAAAGATATTAAAAAAAAAATTACACTAAAGTTTACTCAGCTCTTACTATGTGCCAGGCACTGCTCTGAGCTTATTAGGTACATAAACCCATTCAATCTGCAAAACAATCCTATGAGGGGTGTACTATTATGTCTATGCAACAGATGAAGATGGAGGTATAAAAAGGTTGTAACTTGCCAAAGTCACTGAGCTCCTAAGTGGTAGAGCCAGGATCTGGACCAGGGTAGCCCTATCCTGCATCCATCCTTTTAACTACTGTAGGGGGCAACAAAGAGAGACAACTCAAGTAAGTCTCTGGTGTAATCAGTCGAGCCTCCCATCTGCATTCTTCCATTTAGAAGAAATGTCAGTGGAAGACCAATAAGAGAATCTGCCCACCTCTGGCTTGAAAGGTTCTTCGGTTTCCTTTCCGCGAATAATCACAAAACTTCCACGTGGAACGGGATAATCATAGTAATTTTCTATCACATGCGACACGGCTCCAGAGAAGAGAATAGTTGACAAGCGGTCTCTAATCTGCTCAAATGTTTTCTGTATGGCAGTTCGGCACGGTCAAATGCAAGATCACAGGAACAAGTCACCAGGATATTAAAGAGCATTATGCTCAATGTCAAAGAAACGATTTCCATGAACTATATCTTTCCAGATAAATATTTGAATGGATGCATCGTATTTGCAATTTACAGGAGCTTGCACTCCTTGTAGTTTAAGAAATGCAC
Organism: Aethalodelphis obliquidens; assembly: GCF_003676395.1. Classification (NCBI taxonomy): domain Eukaryota; kingdom Metazoa; phylum Chordata; class Mammalia; order Artiodactyla; family Delphinidae; genus Aethalodelphis; species Aethalodelphis obliquidens. The sequence continues at coordinate 27,069,215 of NW_020837969.1, read as the reverse complement.
AGTTCATACTAATGACAGACATATCATGGGTGAGCTCTAATCAAATAAATGTGGACTAATATCTATTCTGGTGGTGACGGCTGTACTCCTTTAAGTGGAAATTTCCATTGAATTTGAACCGATTGTTCCTTTCAAAGGACCTGCTGAATGATTTTAATGTGGTTACCCAGATGTCTGACAGAACCCTCTTGTCATCTGACACAGAGTTGCCAAGTGAGTGCATGTTGCTATAGCTAGGGATGCTGCTGGTGGGGGGAGGAAGTTGGCCGCAGTGCGGGCTACTAATTTGACAATTTAGGTTATAAAGCAAAAGAGTAAATAAAGGCTAAACAATGGTGACAATTTAGTGGGAGTTTATATCATGGAATACGGCCCTGAATTGAAACGCTCAACGCTAAAACAGAAGAAAATTCAACACCAATTCAACACTTCCCCTGACATCCGTGAATCTGTGCTCTGATCTGATGTCCCTGCTAACACAGAGGGTCACCAGAGTCCATAAAGTAGTCTGAGATGCTAATCATGTGTTATGAAGCCTACTGAACATGTCAAAATTCATTCCGAAGTATGACCCAGTATGACAAACCCATCCTTACTCCGTTCAAAAGATCCTTGTATCCAATTTCCACACCTAGTAATTCTTCGTCGCACTGACAGGGCTGGACTCCCCTGCACTCTTCCCAAACTTGAAATGCCAGGTGAACACACCGAAAGACACTTCCTGATACTCAGGGCATTCAACTTTAAAGACACCAAGGCGTCACGATGCTTTTAAATCTCAGCAGGGGATTGCTTCTAGACCTGGACCTAAACGTTCCACGTGCCTGCAGTAGCCATTCCTGACATTTCCCAGTAGTAGTGAACGCTGCAGGCAGTAAAAGCACAATTACAGATTTGACAATTATGTCATCCTGGTTAAACATTTGGGATATGACTATAAACTGTGTCAGCTCTTGCCACGAGAGGTGCTTTCAGAAGCAGGGTGCTAAAAGCAAAGCATCACAGTGATTTATGGTGCTGGTGACAGCATTCAATTAAATTGTTCTTAACTGACTTTAATTAATTGAAAAACAATGTTAGCTTGGGAAACATGACTTTACCTCCGAGGAGGAAATACTGATTGAATGGAGTACAGGACTAGCATAAAAGCCCAGAATTTTAAAAAGAATGAGGGAATTAAAAAAAAAAAAAAAGCTCTAGGAAACAGATGGAAATAGATGATGCTGACATGGAGTCAGGAGTGCTGATACAAGGAGTGTAGCTACGACAGGTTAAAACATATCCCACTGGGACTTCCTGGTTGGCACAGTGGTTAAGAATCTGCCTGCCAATGCAGGGGACACAGGTTTGAGCCCTGGTCCGGGAAGATCCTACATGCTGTGGAGCAACTAAGCCCGTGAGCCACAACTACTGAGCCCATGTACCACAACTACTTAAGCCCGCGCGCCTAGAGCCTGTGCTCCGCAACAAAGAGAAGCCACCGCAATGAGAAGCCCGTGCACCGCAAGGAAGAGTAGCCCCAGTTCGCTGCAACTAGAGAAAACCTGTGCACAGCAACGAAGACCCACCGCAGCCAAAAACAAATAAATTAAATAAATTTTTTTTAAAAGGGAAAAAAAAAGAAATAAAACATTTCCCACTCATTCTGGAGGACCTAACAGAAGGTTCTCTTCCTTGTACTTTTCAAATAGCTTTGATCTGTTCTTTGCCTCCAGCACTCCCACTATTTTTTCCTCCCCCCAATTCCTCAAACTACTTGCCATGCAGGTTGGTGCTGATGGTATGACAATGTATTCTATTTTTTCAATTTTATTGAAGTATAGTTGATTTACAATGTTGTGTTCATTTCTGCTATACAGCAAAGAATTTCAGTTATACATACATGTATATTCTTTTTCATATTCTTTTCCATTATGGTTTATCACAGAATATTGAATATAATTCCCTGTGCTATACAACAGGACCTTGTTGTTTATTATTTTAAATTCTTTACAATTTTCATCATTTTGATACTATTAAACCCCAGCTCCAGCACCAAATCCATACTACACATCTGCTGAGTTATTTGAGGAATGAAATAAATACAGTCCACTCTAGCACAGGTTGAAAGTCTGCAGTATAGCAAGCACTTCGTGTGCATTATCTTATTTAGTTCTCTCAACGGTCCAGTGAAGAAGGGGAGAGTGTTATCTCTGTTTTAGAGATGAGGAAGCAAAAGTTTCCTGAGGTTCGGTAACCTGTCCAAGCAAGATCATACAAAACCTTGGCCTGCCCAGCATCTGAGTTGGAACTTCTGACTATCATCACTGTAGGACCTACCATCCAATGAACAAAAAGAATACAAACATCCATGGTCCAAACTCCTGGGCAGAGAATTGACAACTTTTCTAATATTCTCTGAAATAACCTTTCCAGTCTCATGGGCCACTACTTCCCTCTACATATGCTTGCATGCTCACTTCTGTATGCCATACATCCTGCCTCAATCCCCCACCTCTCCCCTCCTTTCCCGTAATTGGGTTCAGCTCCACAGATCTGTAGCAAACATAATCTCCACCGTGAAGCATTTCTCCCTGGGTCCTATCATTCTTCCCCAGGCTTTCAAAGGCTCTATTTTTCACATTATTTGCTAGAATGGACATGGCCTTTAGTCCAGTTAGCCCATTAAATTATGTATCTGTACCTCTGTCTTACTCTTACCTTTGTACCCTTTGTCACAGAATGAATTGTGTACCCTCAAAAACTCATGTTGAATTTCTAACCCCCAATATGACTGAGAGACAGGGCCTTTCAAGAGGTAATTAAGGTTAAATGAGGTCATAAGGATGGCATCTTACTCCGACCTGTCTGGACCTTTGAAGAAGATTAGAATTCACAGAGACTTACGGAGGACTGGTGAGTGGGCCCCCAGAGGAAAGGTCATGCGATGACACAGTGAGAAAACATCCATCTGCAAGTCAAGGACAGAAGCCACAGGACAACCAACCCTGAAGGCATCTTGACCTTGACCTACCGGGCATCCAAAACTTGGAGAAAATAAAGTTCTATTGTTTAAGCCACCCAGCCGCGGTATTTTGTTATGGTACCTCTAGCAATCTAATACATCCGTGGTAGTTTGTCCCATTCACGGTAGATACTTGTCAACGTTTAGTGAATTAAATCAGCAACATATTCATGACATACTCCATATACAGTGAGAGCCAAGCTTCTATGCAAATATATTTGCAGTATATAATTATTTAATAGTTTTTTCCCTTCCTTTCCCTTTTTCTCCTTCCCCCTTAGTCTCTTATTCCCTCTTTATCTAAAGTATTATTAAAACTCTGTGAAGAATGCTGTTCTAACTGCTACCTACATAATTCTCTTTTGCCGTAGTGTTTGCAAATTAGCAGTAAATTCTTGAAGGCCTAATAATTTCATGTAATTTAAGTATAGCTCCCCCTCTATTACTCACCTTTTGTTTATTTTATGTATTTACTGAGACTTCTTTAAAAAGATGTAAAACAGAATTTTACTTTCACAATGGATTATATACTAGAGCATAACCAAAATTTAAAAGTTACGTTTAACTGCTATGGCATTGTGGTCTTTCTAAAAAAAACACACTTGTAACTTCCAAGAAATATGTGAATAACATGTCTAAGTATAAAAATCAAGTCATCAAAATAGAGGCAGAGACATGACAAATCTTCAATAGCACCCAAACTACAGAAACACCTATGTACAGTTCATTCAAAGACAATACCTTTAATATATAATTTCTCAAAAAACAATGACTAAATTAAAATTAATCAGAATTCAAAATCAGCACACTTCGTTGATGAGGACCAAAATGTCTTCTGATGATCTGTAACCAAACCACCTGGAATCTTTGAACATGCAACTTCTTGGGCCCCAGAACTGCTCAAAAGCCATCTCTGGGGATTATAACCATAGTCTTATTGAAGAATCTGTATCTTCAATAAGGTCCATAGAAGAGGCCTATGTCTTTTAAAGTCAAAGAACATTCTAAATTATTAGGTAAAAACAGTATGTTCTATTGACAAAAATGTGAGACAAATGACTTATAGGAATTCTGCTTATTTCAGTCCCGAACAAATAATTTTTAAAAAATATTTATTTTCCTTTGCTTTTTTTTTTTTTGGCTGCGTTGGGTCTTAGTTGTGGCACACGGGACCTTTGTTGAGGCATGCGGGATCTTTCGTTACGGCGTGCGGCCTGCTCGGGTTTCTCTCTAGTTGGGGTTGTGTGGGCTTCTCTCTAGTTGTGGCGTGTGGGTTTTCTCTCTCTAATTGAGGCGAGTGAGCTCAGTAGCTGTGGCGCGTGGGCTTAGTTGCCCCAAGGCATGTGGGATCTTAGTTCCCCTACCAGGGATCAAACCCGCATCCCCTGCATTGGAAGGCAGATTCTTTACCACTGGACCACCAGGGAAGTCCCCCAAATAAATTTTTTTTAACATCTTTATTGGAGTACAATTGCTTTACAATGGTGTGTTAGTTTCATGCTTTATAACAAAGTGAATCAGATATACATATGTTCCCATATCTCTTCCCTCTTGCGTCTCCCTCCTTCCCACCCTCCCTATCCCACCCCTCTAGGTGGTCACAAAGCACCAAGCTGATCTCCCTGTGCTACGCAGCTGCTTCCCACTAGCTATGTGTTCTACATTTGGTAATATATATATGTAAGTCCATGCCACTCTCTCACTTCGTCTCAGCTTACCTTTCCCCCTCCCCATGTTCTCAAGTCCATTCTCTACGTCTGCATCTTTATTCCTGTCCTGCCCCTAGGTTCTTCAGAACCTTTTTTTTTAAATTTTTTATTCCATATATATGTGTTAGCATACGGTATTTATTTTTCTTTTTCTGACTTACTTCACTCTGTATGACAGTCTCTAGGTCCATCCACCTCACTACTAATAACTCAGTTTCATTTCTTTTTATGGCTGAGTAATATTCCATTGTATATATGTGCCACATCTTCTTTATCCATTCATCTGTCGATGGACACTTAGGTTGCTTTCACATACTGGCTATTGTAAATAGAGCTGCAATGAACACTGTGGTACATGACTCTTTTTGAATTACGGTTTTCTCAATGTATATGCCCAGTAGTGGGATTGCTGGGTCATATGGTAGTTCTATTTTTAGTTTTTTAAGGAACCTCCATACTGCCAAACAAATAATTTTTGAAAGCTACTATTAATAAGTATCCACGATCAACCTTTCGGATTAATATTTATGTTTTAGTGTTCTTGGTTTGTTTCAAAGGGGATTCACGTTTAAACAATATTTACACTGACAAAGAAAAGTTATTTTTCCAGATGCATATTTCCCGTTTAATGTAGTCAAAGACCCACAAAGGCTAAGAAGAACCTGAATGAGCTATGGGGGAAAGATGGGACATGCAATGATTCTGGGCTTTGTCCCCAAGCAAATGAAACTGTGACCACACCATCTAATGCTCAGCTTAACTCCTCTGCACTCAGTGTCTCATCTGCAACACGAGTGTGCAGGGCTTTTCACCGCAGCTCCTTCTAACCTGAAAATATGACTTTGGGTAGCAAGGTCATCAATTTGAGTCATGCCTCAAGTTTCTAAATCTATAGGCTGAAATAGAGCTCGGTTCACTGGCAGACATTATTGCTTGCTAAGACCAAAAACTGTGGGGGAACTTTCCAAGCATTCGAATGTCCCAGAATTGTTCCCTGTTGAGGAAGGAGAGAGAGCCCAGCTGAGCAGGGACCAGCTCTCGGCCAGTGTCCTTGTGGAGAGCACTTGTTCCGGAAGCACAAAGCATAAAACAACTGATACACAGACACGGTTGTCTTGCCATCAGTACCCCTGTGTTGCTGGGGGCTGTCATCTATCCAGCCTGGCTCTCTCCCTCCTCTTTTTCCCCCTTCAAGCACTAACAGCACAGTTTTCATGTCCTGTAAGTTTTATAGCATAATGGCTCTTTCCTGATAAAGATGAAACATCCATGGCATGGAATAATTGTTATTGATTGGCAAATCATGGCTTCTGTGTGTAATTCTAGTATCAATTTTAACGATGCGTTCACTTAAGTTGAAACCATCCCTTCTCAGGAATTGTCATTTTGTATGTATAAATATTGCTGGAGTTTTGGTTCCTACGACCAGATGGCAGACCTGTGAAATGCAAATACAGCTGAGGAGATGCAAACAGATGATCATTCACTGACAGGCACCAGAGACCCTAGTGAAGGCCAAAGTTTTTATTTCGAAAAGAAGTAATTAGACTTGACAGCAGAAGCGTAAATAGGGCCCAAATGAATAAATTTGCTAATTGGACTTCCCTATGGTAGTTGTTAACCCAGGACTATCTGGCCATAAAACATGTCTATAGTTTCATTTTAAGAATGTCCTTGGATTCATGTCACAAAAGGTGGTCCCAGGTGAGAATATAGCATTATATTAACCAATAAGAATTTGGTCCTGCCTGTCTACTCAACGTAAGGCTCTGTTAATTACTTGCTGACAAAATGTCCTTTTGATAGAGACCCATGATACTCAAAACTCACGTGCTGGAATAAAGCTGCCCTCTCTCTAAGCTGATATTTAGAGATGCATGTTCTCCATTGTTATATAAAAAAGGCTTAAGGCAGGTAACTCTATTGCTTCCATCTCAAACAAGGCCTTCTTTCTGAGTAAGAAATATATAAGGCGTAATGGAAGTGGTACAAAGGAGCTGCCGCCATAGCAAATGAGAAGTCAGTGATCACAGGCCTCAGCAAACACCCTCGGTATCTCCACCGAAGTCAATAATGCGGGCCTGCACTTCTACACATCCCAAATGAAAGCTTCAGGAGGTCCCCCGCCCCTGCTTCCCCCCACTCTCCCCCCGCCCCCCCGCCAGGCTTTTCCATCGCAATCAATGTTGTGCTTCTGACATGGAATCAATATTAATTGTAAAGCCCCTGCCTGACATTTCCATATGCATGTGGAGGAAAGCAAGGTCAATTTTATCCCAGAGCATTCTCTCTGCACCTCCCCCAAAAGACTGCACAAGTGGAAGTGCAAGGTTAATTAAACCAGGTACATGGCAGATGATGGTGCATTGCCTTTTCCTTCTATTTCAAACTCTCTCATTTTAATCTAAGCCAATTTACATGATTTTACACTACTGGGGACTTCCCTTCCCCCTACTCATCCCTTCTTCTCACTCTCTTGAATCTCTCCTCACTTCACCAAAGAACTTTTAGGTCTCCTGACTGTCCCATTAGTGACTAGTACCAGGCAAATGGCAGGGTCACAACCATCTCATGGAATACTGAAGAATACCTACAGCTTAGATGAATGATGCCTCCTCACCTGAGTCCCCTGGGAAAGAGCAGAAGCTACATCAAAGAACAGCAGGCAGATAAGGAATCTTGTCCAGATGATCTGTAATCACTTAGTAGTAATGAGTCAATGCAAAGGACATCATTCACCTCAAGATAAGTCCTGGGCTTGAATTCTATGCTATGGTGTTAACCATCATTTTTATTTTCCCAACTGTGAATGCCTTTTGCTAACAAAATTTGAGATTTGCCAAATTGTCTTTCAACTGGAAATGTCAAATAACAAAAAACAACAAAAGTGACAACAGCAGAATGAATGTGATCAATACTGTTTTCAAATTCTCAATTAAACAATTTGAAACCGTTCGAAACATAAATGATGGAACTTTAGCCTTGGAACAACGTCTATTGATCCCAGAAGTATATTCCAACTTAAGCAGATACGGTCTGTGGAAATACCTCAATGTCAAATTTCAGAGATAATTCATTATGGTGATGATGTATTACAGAAGGTCTCCTTCCTCCAATCGCCCTATATAAATCTAACTCCCTTCCAAAGGTAGTTCATAAAAGTTACCAGGCTGGCTAGTAACAAGCGTTACCAGCATTTCAATAAGAATTTAAAAACCTAAATAATGAAGAAAGCTCACTAAAAATAATCCCTCAGAAGGAATAGTTCTCCCCCTGCCCTGTTCTGTGTGTGTGTGTGTGTTCCTGTGTGAATAAATATTTTTCTTGGTATGTAGGTAAAACCTCACCACTTACAGTATCTCTCCCTTGAAGAAATAACTAAAATTATGCTTAAAAATTTTTATTTCAAATCTAACAATATAACTAGTAACCTTGAGAAACTGAGTAAAAATTCAGGGGTTATTTTTAAGCAAGAAAGTCATAGGGTGATCCCTAGGTAAGAACATATGTAAGTCATCTCACAAATGGAAAAAAAAAATGTAAAAAATCTGTCACCCGTTCCAAAGTTCATAATTTTATATATATTTTTTGCCTAACTTGCATCATGCATTCACTACTCCATGTAAATTAAATCAACTTACTATTATTCTTCATTTCCAGTAAAGAATGAAACAGTTAATTATCTTTGTGTTGAAGTAGGATTTACTTATTTAAAGTTCAGTAAATAGATCAATACATCTCACAGAAAGCCATATTAACCTAATCATATTTCTGCATGTAAAGGGGGTAAGTATCATCATCGTCTCCATACATATAAATTCAGAAATTGTGGCAGGAGGAATTTTCCCAAATTTTCCCAAATCATGACACCTAGGTGGCTCACTCACAATTCTATAACATTTTGCTACAAACGCAGGCTCCTTCTAGTGTTCTGACTTCATGGGTCTCTGGGTTGGAAGGAAAAGGACTTCAGATGATTTTTTTGTTTGCTTTTTTAAAAATCCACCGACCTGACTCTGGAGCGTCTCCAGGAAGGGACCTACAAGTAGGACGCAAGACTCTAGAAACTCACCATCTCTCGAGGAATTCTCTTCTCTTTTAGATAATTCTGTCCAAGATCATTTCTTCCTTATGTTCAGTTGAAATCTGTCTTGTCACTTCCAGCCACTGAATCCTATTTCTCCCCACCTGAAGTCATATAGACCAAATATAACCCCTCTTCCATACATCTTCAAATATTTGATGACAGCTATCATGATGCGCTTATCTCAAGTAAAGTGAAAAGGCTGAAAGTATCACATTTCATGAAGAGGACCTTCAGAGGAAAGCCGGATGGCCAGGGGGAAAAAAAAATCATCAATGGCCCTGCCTCAATTCTTCAGCCTAAAATAATACATTTCTGTGGCTTTCAAACTAATATAAATGAATATAATAACGTCCTTTTGTTCATGGCCAATTACATTATATTACAACAGCACGACTTCCAGGGTTAGCATACAAAAGTAATTTATTTTTCTCCCACATCTGTAACTATTTAGGAGAGCAGCTAAGTCTTCATAATTATGCTGCAGACACAGTAAATGGAGCAAACCCAATAGGTCACACTGTGACTACAGTTCAGGGAGAGAACAATTATCTTATCCCATATAGTATGCTTCCAACACTTCATATAGAAAGCTAAACAGAAGAATAAAAACACTGGCTCACAAGATTACTATAGCCTTTTAATATTCACTTTTTTTTCTCTTTAATAGCTTTTCTCTCTGAAACAGGCACTGACACATACACACACAGTGTAAATGACACGTCTGAACAATTTTCATTAAAAAGTCATTTCCTTTTACCTTGTGACTCATTTTACTTTGTCTGACATAGATTAAGTTATTATGAAATTAACTAAAATTGCCGGCATGTCAATTTCTCTTCTTTCACTCTTTTCCTTCCCTCTGTACAAAAACAATTAACCACCATCTAAAGAATGGTCAAAGTCAAGAAACAGGGTTTTCTGCCTTCATTGACAGATACTGCCCAGCACATTTTATTTTTCCTAAGTAGAGGAAAACGGGCTCTGAAAAATGCAAATCACTAACAAGCAAGCGTCTTACCTGGGAACCATGTCTGGACCAGGCCAGCATTAAGAAACGAAATCAGTGTGTTTACGGTTTTCTTAATATATTATTAGTGAAAAATATGAAAACATCAAAATGAGTCTCTAGTGATGCTGAAGGAGAAAAAAAAAAAAATTAAGCCATGGCAATGTTCCCTGCCAATCAAAGGATTCTGTCTAGATTTCTCTTGTTTTAGAAGCCAAAACCCCTCTTTGGGGAGATCAATGTGAGTCCCTTGAGAAGAGCAGTCTAATGGCTTTTGTTTTTTTTAACATGAGAGAGCCCCAAAATGTACAAAACAAAATTAAAAGCACTATGACAAGGACAAACAATTCAGACTGTTAATGAAGTACAACTAGAGAATGCTGGTACAAACAGAAACAGCCTCAAAGTAAAACGGCTTCAGCTGACCATTGGCATTCCCATCCCCATTTCACTGTGGCAATGACTGAGAATAACTAAGAAATACATTAGCATTTTGGCCTGTGAAGTGTATACGCTGCTCTCAAGGCCAGCTTTTTCTCTGGCTTATAAACAAGCTGCCTCACCGGAGACAACTGATTTTAGGCATTCAGGCCCATCAGCTTAAGTACAATTATCAAAAAGCAGAGGAGACATGCATTCAACTAATTCATTCGAAGCAACCACATTTTCATACTGGAAGTCAGAGTTAAGATCACAGAATTCTGAGTCGTGTTAACTCAGATTGAAATGTCATTTCCAGCACTTAGGGACTCTCAGGCCGGAGGTAATTAAGCTTAATTCTCTAAACTTGCACCATACCCTATGATAGGCACCGGTCAGTCACAGGTTACTCCTGAGCTCTTGAAAAGTGACAAGCGTGACTCAGGGGCTGAACTGTGAGTTTTATTTCATTTTAATTAATTAAAATTTAAATTTAAAAGCAGATACTCAATTCAATTATTGAAACAACTTTTAAGCACGTTGGAACAACTTAGGTATGTAAATTTGTACATTTCATGAAATCTGAATACAGACCAAGTATTTCCAATGAAAATCTAGCATCCAAATTGAGATGTGTTCTCTGTAAAAATAGGTTCCAATTTAAACACTTAGTATAAAAAATGTAAAACATATCTCATTAATAATGTATATTGATTACATATTGAAACAATATTTTGGATGAATTGAGCTAAATAACATATTACTAAAATTAATTTTCACCTGTTTCTTTTTACCTGTTTTAACATGCCTACTAAAAATTAAAAGTTACATATGTGGGGCTTCCCTGGTGGCGCAGTGGTTGAGAATCTGCCTGCAAATGCAGGGGACACGGGTTCGAGCCCTGGGTCTGGGAAGATCCCACATGCCACGGAACAACTAAGCCCGTGCGCCACAGCTACTGAGCCTGCGCGTCTGGAGCCTGTGCTCCGCAACGAGAGGCCGCAACAGTGAGAGGCCCGCGCACCGCGATGAAGAGTGGCCCCCGCTCGCCGCAACTAGAGAAAGCCCTTGCACAGAAAAGAAGCCCCAACACAGCCCAAAATAAATAAATTAATTAATTAAAAGTTGCATATGTGGCGTACATGCGTGGCTTGCATTATGTTCCTATTGGGCAATGCTGCTTCAAACCTTAGATTCCTTATGCGTCAAATAGTAAAGAACTACACTGTAGGGTTTTGTAAAAGTAAAATGCACATAAATAAATCATATTCCTTAGCGTCTGGCATACCACGCAGCAAACGGTAATTTTTATTAATTCTACTACCCAGTACAGAAGGCGGCTTACTTACTTTTAACTTTTTTTTTTTTTTTTTGCGGTACACGGGCCTCTCACTGCTGTGGCCTCTCCCGTTGCGGAGCACAGGCTCCGGACACGTAGGCTCAGCGGCCATGGCTCACGGGCGCAGCCGCTCCACGGCATGTGGGATCTTCCCGGACCGGGGCATGAACCTGTGTCCCCTGCGTCGGCAGACGGACTCTCAACCACTGCGCCACCAGGGAAGCCCCTGAACATTTTTTTAAAATATTTTTTTATATATTTATTTATGGCTGCGTTGGGTCTTAGCTGTGGCGTGCGGGTTTCTCTCTAGCTGCGGAGTGTGGGCTCTAGAGCGCACGGGCTTAGTTGCTCCGCGGCATGTAGGATTTTAGTTCCTCAACCAGGGATCAAACCCGTGTCCCCTGCATTGGAAGGCAGATTCTTAACCACTGGACCACCAGGGAAGTCCCTTGAACAACACTTACACCTTAAAATCTTAATAAACTATCAGATTTTCTGAATTCCCTAGACCATTATTTTTTTCTCTTTAATACTTGGCAATATAAGATCTTCATGAATGCCTAATGTGTGTTCTCCAAAGAAGTAAAAGAATTTAAAAAAATTATCTCATCTTCCCTCCTGCCTTCACATAGCACCCCTTCAAAATTTCCACTCTCTGTTCTACTCTGTGTATTCTGTCTCTGTCTCTCTCTCTTACACATACTCATATACACAGAGCTACCACTATTATATCTGGTCATGAAAAGAAGGTTCTCTATGCATTTCTCTAATGATTAATGATGTTGAGCATTCTTTCATGTGTCTGTTGGCAATCTGTATGTCTTCTTTGGAGAAATGTCTATTTAGGTCTTCTGCCCATTTTTGGATTGGGTTGTTTGTTTTTTCAATATTGAGTTACATGAGCTGCTTGTATATTTTGGAGATTAATCCTTTGTCAGTTGCTTCGTTTGGGAATATTTTCTCCCATTCTGAGGGTTGTCTTTTGGTCTTGTTTATGGTTGCCTTTGCTGTGCAAAAGCTTTGAAGTTTCATTAGGTCCTATTTGTTTATTTTTGTTTTTATTTCCATCTCTCTAGGAGGTGGGTCAAAAAGGATCTTGCTGTGATTTATGTCATAGAGTGTTCTGCCTGTTTTCAAAGTAAGTCAGAAAGAGAAAAACAAATACTGTATGCTAACACATATATATGGAATCTTAAAAAAAAACATGTTCATGAAGAACCTAGGGGCAGGACAGGAATAAAGACGCAGACCTACTAGAGAATGGACTTGAGGACACGGGGAGGGGGAAGGGTAAGCTGGGATAAAGTGAGAGAGTGGCATGGACATATATACACTACCGAACGTAAAATAGCTAGCTAGTGGGAAGCAGCCGCATAGCACAGGGAGATCAGCTCGGTGCTTTGTGACCACCTAGAGGGGTGGGATAGGGAGGGTGGGAGGGAGGGAGACGCAAGAGGGAAGAGATATGGGGATATATGTATATGTATAGCTGATTCACTTTGTTATAAAGCAGAAACTAACACACCATTGTAAAGCAATTATACTTCAATAAAGATGTTTAAAAAAAAAAAAAAAGGTTCTTTAAAGCAACTTCTGAAAATCCTCTAAAAGTCCGGGTGGCACACAGCACCCAAGGAAAAGAAAGCATGTAGACAGAGCGCCCTGCCGTTTTTCCATCTGGTAATAAGGTCGTTCGGTTGTGCCACATTTCAGTTGCATTTGGGTTAACTTTCCCCTTTTATAACACAAGAAACATCCAGAATCCTAAGAAAAGGAAATAGTGGAGAGACTGAATTTCTCCCAAGACAGGATTTTCCAGCCCATCTCCACTGGAGAGTCAGGACTTCTCTCATTCTTTGGAACCCAATGGCACTGCGGAGCCGCTCAATGGCAAATAAATATTTCAAATAGAAGGGTGAGCTGCTGAATTTATCCGAACTGGGTTAACTAGAGTCAAATTCTACCCCTTCCTCTGACCCCAGCCCCAATTCTCTCTCACCCCATATACTTAATCAGGCACATTTTACGTCTCCCAAACTCATGGGTTTCTCACCTTTGCTGAATTTCTCAACTTACCTCTCAGGCTCCATCTCTCTCTCTCTCTCTCTCTAATAATTTAAGCTAACATTGCACTGAGGGCTCTTCTACACTCCTCACTCATCTTTCCCTAGTGTTAATCTCTTACAAAATCATTACACAATTATGAAAGCCAAGACATCAACACTGGCACAACACTAGTCACTCAACTACAGGTCTCATTAGAATTGTACCCGTTTCCCCATGGATGTCCTCTTGCTGTCTAGAAACCAGTTCAGGATCCCCCATTGCACTGAGTTGTCATGACTCCTTAGTCTCCTACAGCCTAAGACAGTTCTCAGGCTTCCCTTACACTTCATCACCTTGACGCTTTTGCCAAAAAAAAAAAAAAAAATCCGAAAAACAAAATTGGTCAGTAATTTTGTGAATGTTATGATTAGATTTGAGGTTACATATTTTGGGCAAGAATGGACAAAAATGATGTTGGGCCCTTTTCAGTGCAAGGGATATCAAGGCATACATGATGCTAATGTCTTATTACTGCTGATATTAACTTTAATCACTTCATGAAAGTGGTGCCTTCAGGATTTCTCCACTGTAAGTTTTCTATTTTTCCATCTGTAACACAATGAATACCCTGAAGGAGATACTCTGATACACTGCAAATATCCTGTTTTGACTCAAATTTTCACCCACCAATCTTGGATCCAACCTGCATCTATTATTACTGTGTTGTGTGCCCAGTGACAATTTTCTATTTCCCTCATTCTTTCTATATTTATTAAATGGAATTCTCTGAAAAAGTCCCTTCTCCCCCATTTTTCTTTTTTAAAATATTTGTTATATTTGTATCAGTATGGACTTGGGGATATTTATCCTATGGGTTATAATGTAATATTGTCATTGTTCATTTATTTGCTTAAGTTGTTATGGCTTTGGCCATTGGGAGTTCTTTCGGGTTGGCACCTGTGTCTTTTCAACATATGCCTTTTCTTTGAAAATTCCTTACTTTCTGGCACTATAAGATATTCCAGGGTCATTTCTCCAGTTCTGGGATTTAGTTTCTTTTATTGAAAAATGGTATTTAGCAACCAAGATCTAGGTGCTGAGTGTGCTCATTGCTAGCCGGTGGCACTGCTTCTGTCTGTCCCTCTCAACGAACAGAGCAAGTAAATATACATACACACATACACACACACACATATCTATGTTTCAGTGTGTATCTATCTGCACATATATTAAAAACCACTAATTTTTCCTTGATTTTAATTGATATGGATGACATTAAAATGTATCATCTATTTCACCCTCCCATCCCCCAAAATGTGCTCATTTTGATACCTCCAATTCCAATCCCATACCACAGCATTTATTCTATCCTTTGTCCTTTTCTTATTTGTAACTTTTTTGCAATACTGAACAATCCAGCTCTCCAGTATCTACAAAATAGTCACCTATTTTTTCAGTCCTAGAATACTCAAAGCAGTTTCACAATCGCTAACCATACCTCTATGGGAAACAAATTCACTAAATGGAGCATAACCTTTGTGTACACTTCTTTTGACTTTAGTCTTACAGTATCCAGTCAAAATGCTGTTCTCCACAGTTACACAGGTTAGTTGTTTTTCCTTCAGGTGGCTGTTTAAGTCATTTATGATGGTTAGGTTCATTTATTATTGCTTGTATCCCCTTTGGGTTCCACCCACACCCTGGTTAATTTTAATTATTTTTTTAACATATGAAACATTACTCTGGTTCTAAAAGGCAGAACCAAACTAAAAATATAATCAGACGAGTGTCATTTCCTCATTTCTACTACCTCATTCCTGTTCCCTTCTTTCTACTCTTCCCTTACCCCCTCCTACAGGAAATTAATCTCATTAGTTTCTGATATATCCTTCCTATATTTCTTTGGCACAAATTAGCAGATACATGCATGCATCGTTTTCAGTATTCTTTTTTTCTTGAATGAAAGGTTCCACATAGATGACCTTTGTATTTTGCCTTTCTATTTAACAGTATATCCCGGGAATTACTCAATAGCAATCAGTTCACAGAAATCATCCTCATTCTTTTTTACAGCTGCACTGCACTCCATTGTGTGGCTGTAATATAGTTTATTCAATCATGCTCCTCTGTGGAAATTTAGGTTGTGCCCAGTATTTTGCGCTTACAAACAATACTGCAATAAATAATCTTATTCCTATGTGTCTTCACATTGTTGGAGGTGGACCTTTTGCATAAATTCCTGGAAGTGGGATCCTGAATTACCAACTTCATCTCCAGAAGGGCCATGCCAGTTTGCATTCCCAGCAGCAATGTGTGACAGTGCCAGGCTCCATATACTTTTTATTCTTCTTCTATCACATACTCCACAAAGCACATAAATCATCTAGAAGGAAGAAAGGGAGGGAGGAAAGAAAGAAGTACTGATACAGAGGTCTTTCCAGCTTAAAAATAATAGATAATTCCCTACTGTCTGTGAAATGAAGCTCCCACGCTTTTGGAAGTACCTACAAGGCTCCCTCCAGAGAGCTCTGAGACTAGCCTCATCTTCAGCAACTTTCTCTTGATGCTCATTCCATCAAGGGACTTGCCATTCCTCAAACATTCCATGATCAGTTCACAATTTCATAGCTTTGCCCATACTCTTTTTTTCACTTGCAATTCCAGGCTTTCACCCATACCACTTAGCTGATATGCCTTAGTTCCATTCACCCTTCAAGCTGAAATGTTAATCCTGCTTCCTCAAAAGTTTTACATTTAACACACCCCGTAGTGTTCTAGGAATTCTTTATTCCCACCATCTCTTTTAAATTTTTAATTTATTTTATTGAAGTATAGTTGATTTACGATGTGTTAATTTCTGCTGTACAGCAAAGTGATACAGTTACACATACATTTTTTCATATTCTTTTTTTTCATAAATTTATTTTTGGCTGTGTTGGGCCTTTGTTGCTGTGCGAGGGGTTTCTCTGGTTGTGGCGAGCAGGGGCTTCTCATTGCAGTGGCTTCTCTTGTTGCGGAGCACGGGCTCTAGGCACGTGGGCTTCAATAGTTGTGGCACGCAGGCTCATTAGTTGTGCCTCATGGTCTCTAGAGCACAGGCTCAGTAGTTGTGGCACATGGGCTTAGTTGCTCCGCGGCATGTGCGATCTTCCCAGATGAGGGCTCGAACCCGTGTCCCCTGCATTGGCAGGCAGATTCTTAACCACTGCATCATCAGGGAAACCCCTATGTTCTTTTCCACTATGGCTTATAACAGGATATTGAATATAGTTCCCTGTGCTATACAGTAGGACCTTGTTGTTTATCCATTCTATAAATAATAGTTTGCACCTGCTCATCCCAAACTCCCCATCCATCCCTCCCCTACTCCCCTTACCCCTTGGCAACCACACGTCTGTTCTCCATGTCTGTGAGTTGATTTGTTTTGTAAATAAGTTCATTTGTGTCATATTTTAGATTCCACATATAAGTGCCATCATATGATATTTGTCTTTATCTGACTTACTTCACTTAGTATAAGAATCTCTAGGTCCATGCATGTAGCTGCAAATGACATTATTTCATTCTTTTTTATGGCTGAGTAGTATTCCATTGTATATATGTACCATATCTTCTTTAGCCATTCATCTGTTGATGTACATTTAGGTTGTTTCCAGGTCTTGGCTATTGTATTCACACCATCTTGACTGCACTGAACCCACGATGTTATGATTGGCTCTGGGCATATCTGGCTTCTTTGCACACTTTGACAGTGGGGACAATATCTTCCTCAACCCAGAAGGGCCAATATGGCAGGTGTACAAGTTTTCAAACGGATAAAAATGAATAAACAAGACACACAAATAACATTGCTCTTTATTCAAAAGCATCCTTCTCTTTCTCATAGCTCTTCTAGCCTAATGGTTTTTATCAACGTTCAAGTACCACTTGTCTTAACACCTTCACTCTGGAAGAGTGAACACTGAAACTTACATCCAGTGTTGCCAAGTCCTTCCAAGACTTCCTCCTGACAACATTTGGGAATTTGCTCTATTTTCTTTGCTTTATTTTCATTAGGATATTCTGCAACCCTTGCTGCTGCTGAATGCATAGGTCTGAACCCCAACTCCACGTACATATATTTTGTCAGCATTTCTCATTACCTCCTCAAAGCATTCAAAGAAACCAGGACAATCAAAAATATTACAGGTCTAAGCCATTTTGAAAAATGTTATTGTAGTTGATTTACAATGTTGTGTTTAATTTCTGCTATAGGGCAAAGTGACCCGGTTATACATTTATTCTTTTTCATATTCTTTTCCATTATGGTTTATCACAAGATGTTGAATACAGTTCCCTGTGCTCTACAGTAGGACCCTGTCGTTTATCCATCCTATATATACTAGTTTGCATCTGCTAACCCCAAACTCCCACTCCATCCCTGCCCCACCCCCACCTTGGCAACCACAAGTCTGTTCTCTATGTCAGTGAGTTTGTTTCTGTTTCGTAGAGATAAGTACATTTGTGTCGTATTTTAGATCCCACATGTAAGTGATATCATATGGTATTTGTCTTTCTCTTTCTGACTTACTTCGCTCAGTATGATAATCTCTAGGTCCATCCATGTTGCTGCAAGTGGCATTATTTCATTCTTTTTCATGGCTGAGTAGTATTCCATTGTATACATATACCACATCTTCTTTAACCATTCATCTGTCCATGGACATTTAGGTTGTTTCTATGTCTTAGCTATAGTAAATAGTGCTGCTGTGAACATAGGCATGCATGTACCTTTTCAAATTACAGTTTTGTCTGGGTTTACGCCCAGTAGTGGGATTGCTGGATCATACAGAAACTCTATTTTTAGTGTTTTGAGGAACCTCCCTACTCTTTTCCACAGTGGCTGCACCAATTTACATTCCCACCAACAGTGTAGGAGGGTTCGCTTTTCTCCACTCCCTCCCCAACATTTATTATTTGCAGACTTTTTAATGATGGCCATTCTGTACTGGTCTAAGCAATTAATATTCACTCTGACAAAGAGTTCGGGAACAGTGTCATCTACTGAGATATTAATGTGTGTTCTGTTGTGGTGCCACAGGACCCCTCCCGATGCCCTTGTCTCCAACACACACTCTCAAGAGAATACCCAAGCCTTTGGATCTAGGAGAAATGGACCTTCTCTGTTCCCAAGTGAGAACTAACAGTTGTGGGTTTTGTTTTTTGGGGTTTTTTTTTTTTAATACACAAAGAGGCCATGGAGCCAAGTTTAGGGGCGAGTTGGGTAGGGAATGTCTAAGGGTGGGAGATGGCCAGAGGGGCTCAACCTGGAAGAAAAGGTTGGCTTTCCTGAGATTAGGAAGGAGCCGGGGGATGTGCGCGTGTTTCTGTTACAGAGCCTGGACCCTGCTTATATGCAGAGCCCCCATCAAAGAGAAACGGCTCTAGACAGTGGCGTATCTGCTCCCTAGAACTGCACTTTCCAGAACAGCAGAGGAGGGCCCTGTGGCTAAGCCTATGGATTGCAGAGAAGACCCACGTGAAAGGCAGCCCTGCGAGCAACATCTCTGAGACTGACCGGAGAGAACACCAGTAACCAGTGCTGACTGTACAGCTAAGGGGGAACCCCACCAACTAAAGACCAGGCTCATATACACTCTGTTCCAGACACCAAGGAAGCTCGCCAGTTTCTGAACTCTCCCAACGGAAGGCATGGGACCCCTCCAAACTTGAATAAATCCAGGGTCTTAGTACTCAGCATCTGCTGATGCAAAATTAGAAAAACTAAAGACATCTTACAGCAGAATACTAGGGAACACAATTCACACCTGTCACAGTTATTAACCGCTAAAGCAACAAGGATTGGGACTTCTCTATGTCCCTCATCAATAAGTCCTCTGAAGTAGTTATGAAGGGAGTTGAGATTAGGCCTTGGGGAGGACAGTCTGGGACTATGTCCTTAGTGGGAGGACAGGGGACTTGCTGGAGTGAATTCTAGGTTCCTCTGGCTCTTCAATTACCCAAGGTGGCCTCAGCCAACCTATTAAGGGGAACCATCTCCTAGAGAGATGTGATTCCAGTATTTAACTCCTTCTATCCTCCGCTACGCAA
The DNA here is from genome assembly GCF_003676395.1 of Aethalodelphis obliquidens. Classification (NCBI taxonomy): domain Eukaryota; kingdom Metazoa; phylum Chordata; class Mammalia; order Artiodactyla; family Delphinidae; genus Aethalodelphis; species Aethalodelphis obliquidens. The sequence continues at coordinate 27,049,514 of NW_020837969.1, read as the reverse complement.
ATCACTGAAAAGGAAGGTCCCAGTAACCGGACACAACATCATTTCAGAGGCACCTCCACCCTCCTACTCAAATTATTTTCTGCTATCTAGATGCCTACAATTTATTGAAAAATGGAAAGGCTGGTTAAGCCACAACTGAGAATAAATTGTTTTCTTAAAAATTAATCCAACAGCCAAAAATTACCTGTATGATTAGTTATGAGAATATTTTCTAAGTACAAAAGGAAAGTGAGAGATATAAAACATTTATTTTTGTCAGAGGCATAAAAGAAGTGGTCAGATAGAAGCAGTTACTGATATACTTCACAATTCTGTCTGGGGTCAACCCTGTTGATTCAACTGAATGGAGACAAACATAAGCTTCCCAGGGATGGTCATCACCTAGACATCTGTTTTTCCCATGACCTATAAAATATTTTTGTGTTTTTAACTGAACTAGTTTCACTATAGGAGTCTCAACTCTAAGGAATTTACTAATATCATTATTATTATGTGGTTGACTATGAATATCACAAATTGGTATGACATTATTTGCCAAATTCCCATAGACTTAAAAAAATGGGTATTACAGTATACTGTGTGGGGTATGAGGGAGTGGTGTGTCATACTTATTTTTGACTCTAGAATATAATCAACTAATTCATTTTAAAATAAATTCAAGTTGTTTATAACCATCTCTGAAAGCTTTGACCAATGTCCAACATTGCAATGCTACCATAATTAGAACATTTTTCCGCTAGAACTGAATTAATAACTAAAGTTCTGAATATGCAGCATGCACTAATCCTGGTTTTTAAAATCCCTAATGGGCTTTGTAGCAATGCAATTTGGCAAAGTGAGTAAAATCCTAACATAATAGATAAAGGTAATTAGAGATGCAGAACAAATTCTTTTTAAATGCCCTGCATGCAATTCGGACACTTTATTTCCTTCTTCAGAAATGGAAAATTAGCGAAGGGAGGAAATAAGACAAATCAGGAAAAGAATATGAGAAAAATCAAACTGTATCAATCATAAAGGGATTTGGGGCTTGAGAGTTGTTAAAATCCGTCCAACTATTTTGACTTTCCAAAATCTCCCAAGAAACTGGCCAACTTACAATTTAATGAATCTTCACTGCTTAGGAAAAGCCTAACTTCAATTAGGTAGCCAAAATGCAGAAGACAACTGATGGTCTCAGGAACTAAGAGAAAACCAGTGCATAAATGTTTTAGGGAAAATGTATCCTTTTTGACATGGCTGCACAAATCTTTCCATAACTAACAGCCATCATTTCAAGTAAGTACATATTTCTCCTCGGAACATGAAGAATAAATTTGGTTTTATGACATATTTTATATACATATATAACTATATACAATATAGATATTTGATTTATTTATATATTATGTATATTTAATTACATACTTATATTTATTGTATATTATACTATATATTATAAATATTTACTATATTATAACATAATTATATAATTAAATAGGTTACATAATAAATATTTATAGTATTATAATGTTTTATATATATACTTCTTGTGTTGTTAAACTTCAGCTAACCAAATATAAAAGTGATACATTTGCTATAGAGATGAGGTTTAATTTAAAGTCTGAGTACTGATTTTAGATTTTATATATGTATACCTATGTATATATTAAAAATATTTATATTATAAATAAATATAATGTATCATAAATAATGTAGTGTTATACATGTTTATTATTTACTATATTAAATATAATACTGAATATCTGTATTACAGTATATTAATATAATATTTAATACATTAAGTATAAAATAAGTACCCAGTTAGACTTCAAATTGAACCCCATCATTACAACAAATGTGAGCTACACCTCTAACTGATTAGCTGAAGTTCAGTGACACAAAAGGTAGAGATGGAAGAATGGAATGGAAGAAACGGAATTTAGAATCAAGGCCTATCAGAGGTCGGATGGCCTTAAAAGTCACACGATCCACCGCCCACCTCATTAAAGCATAAAAAAGAAAACAGCCCGGAAGACACCCAAGTGTCTAAGAGCCAACCATAGGGACAAGTGAAGTTGGGTCCAGAGCCAACTCTTCAGTTTCCCAGCTCAATGATTTTTTTGCTGCAAAAGCCGGTCTGTTTTCCCACCAGCAGCTCCAAGGCCGCCAGATATGCCCATTTGGGGCTACAAATGAGCCTCAGGCCACCAAGGATGCCACGTGAACTTGTAGAGATGTTTCCTCCATGGTACTTATTTTTAGAATAGTTGGTAGACTGACTTGTACAACAGTAAAGAAGTGGTTTCAAATTCCTTCACTCTCTTTGCTCTCAGCTTATGATCATTCTGAGCAGCTTAGTTTCCACTTAGGGTCCTCAGCACTGGTTTGGGGGGCGTTATTCTAAAACCTCTCCCCAAGGGTAGCCAGAAGTAGCTGATCTTTGGTGATTTCTTCCAATTCCTTTGACACACCTTATTGTCACACTTTCTTCAAGTCCTCTATGTGGGTTATATTTGACAGACAGTGAAATGCAGCCCTTTTTCTGATTATAATGACTTTTAACAATTGTCAAAACAGATTTAACAGACGGCTACAGGAATTCATAACTCCCAAACAGCTTTTTCATCTTTATGTAAAACTTTGGGGCCCCATGAATAGTTATCACTTTGAATTTTTTCCTAAAAAAATGACATGCTCACTAAATTGTGACTTATGTTTCTAACGTTATTTTTTAAGTATTGGGTTGGCCAAAAAGTTCGTTCGGGTTTTCCATGTTACAGAAAACCTGAACGAACTTTTTGGCCACCCCAATATATACTGTCATGTAAAAGTTCCTAACTGTATACAAGTTACAAGTTATACAAGACTTTTACCTCTGTGGTCTACAAACTCCAAACTGTAGGTAGGCAGATGTGAAACTTCTGGACAATGCCGGAAGCCTCACTGCCAAATTCATGGATGAAGGAATAGATCTGTGATTCCACCAGTCCTCAGTGTGGTAACTTCTGCTGGGTTTTTCCCAGGAAGGTTTCCTCAATAAGAAGCTTACTTTGATGTGGAACAGTGATTTTCTTTACCATTCTGTCATTGGGAGCAGAAGAACAAATTGCTTACTCCAGGTTCCTAAATAAATATAATCGATCAACTAGCTTGATCTTTTTTTTCTCCTTCATTTCATATAATAGCAAAGTGAATGCTACCCAGAGGCTCACTCAGATTCATCTATCAGCTCCTATGGAGAAATTTTAATATTATTTACAGAGTCATAGAACACTACAAACACATAACTTACTCAAAGCTTCATGTGAAACCAGTAACTACTTCTAGAGCCAAACAATAATGGTTATCTTCCCTATGCTACAGAATGTCCTAGGATGAATGCTATAATCCCCCTAGGAAGGCCCAGGGAAAGGTATTTGCCTAAAGATAAACTGGCCTTTTCCTGCAGAGAAGGAGCTGGGAAACCCACTTTTCCTCATCCTTGAACGAAACCCACAGGCATTTTCCTCATCCTTGAACCTGACAATGAGGCTATCAACACTGTCAAACAGTTTCATGTCTGCCTGGGTACAGTTTGGGGCTTGTAGGCACAGAGGTGAAAGTCTTATGATTATACAATTAGTGCCATTACACATGAGAGCAAAAATGTAAAAAAAAAATCAGAAATGTGAAGGTCACTGTTTAGTGAGTATATCACTCAGCTGTTAATAACTATCTCAAAGCCAACCAGAATGGGTCTATTTTAAACTCACTGGTCAGGAAGGTATCAAAAAGGAAAAATGCGATCCGGGTCAGGGGAGGCAAACTGATTAAAATAACTGTGTGGTATCTAACTCAGAGCTAGAAATGTTTTACTATAGAAAATACACATTATATTTTTAAATAATTTTCCCAGACGTTTTCTACTGCTACATCGAAAATAAATAAATAAACTGCTTGCTTACCGGAGATAACTGGTAAAGATAACTGAAACTGCCAGAAGGTCATCTACCTCCAACTCACTGCATTAACCCTAAAGTTTAGACGGACGATGCTCGTGGTGGCAAAGAAAGGTGGTATTTTTGCTATTTTTGTGCAAAGAAAATCTCTACCACCAAAGCAGTGAATTTTTAAAAATTAGTTAAAAGAAGGTTTTGTAAACTACATTTTAAAGAGATAAATATTTGCTATTAGTTTAATAAAAGCTCCTTATACCTTCTGTAAGTCTCTCATAGTTTTGTACGTATAATTTCTAAACTCAGTATGATTATTTCAGCAAAAAGTACACACAAGCATAATATAGTTTGATGTAGTTTCCTGTGGTCTTTGTCTTTTTCTATTTATTCGTAGAATTGGCCAATACCAAGTTTCTATTGGTACTGTCACTAAATCCTTTCTCAATTGAAAATGAATTCATCCCCAGTAAGACTTCCTTTCTACACCTACAGAAATTACTTCTGTTAAAAGGTTTCAAGTTTTTTTTTAAGAGGCTTGGTACTTGAATGATTCTTAATATAAGTAGTTCTCAACCTTGGTTCTGCTAGAATTATCTGGGGAACTCTTAAGAAATATTTATTCTGGGCCCCATTTTAGCATAACTGAATAAAAACCTCTGAAGCTAGGGCCTGGGAATCAGTAATCAAACCTCCCCAAATGATTTCAACCCGCACCTGAAAACTTGGCCCGAGGCTCATTTGTGACTTGACATGGCACATCTCAGGAACAGAGTTTCTTTAATGTTTCATCTTACATCCCAGACCGTATTACAGAGAAACAGACTACTAAATGCTGATGGGCAGACACTGACTTATTATGAATAGTTAGAAATCAACCCTTATATTTGTATACTGGGGACAAAGGGGGTCCAATGGATCCCCGAACAGACAATGCTCTATTAAAAAAATAAAGATTACACGAACATATCTTCTCATGTAAAAGTTATTCTCCCTTGCACATGATGAGGTAGTTTCGCGTTAATGTGTTAAATTAAAACTATCTTCAGAAACATTTTTACTGAACTATTTTGAACTTTTATTTAGAAATTCAATTTTGTTTGTAAATAGATTTTGTAGTTAAAAGGAACACAAATTAGTTTTACCTACTCTATCTTAATATTTTCTTAACTGCAGACTATTCCATAGCTTTGTGAAATACATTTTCTTATTCTCTGCCGTTAACAACCAACCTCAAGAGAAAAACCTTCCCCAAACAACCTCCCAAGAGCATTAAATCATCAAATGAGTAATGTTCGTGTAGGCCACATGGAAAGTGACAGTATTAGTTTTAGTCAACCTAAGAATTCGTAAAACATCGAAAGCATGTATCAAGACTGAAAGTCTACTAAGATTAACATACTAATGTTTCCATACAGTAAGATTTGCCAAAAAAGAAGGGAATCCTTTATAAAGTGCTTCACTCTAAATTTCAAAATAAAAGTCCATAATCAATATATTTAAACTTCCATTAGGATTATTTCAAGTAGTTTATTTTATGTTAGCTGATGAAAACTATTACTCCAGGATGAGACGCCATGGAGGAAATATGTTGTTGTTGTTTTTCTGACCCGTTAAGCAAAATAAAGTTCAGTACAGAAATAACACATTTAAAAGAACATGGGGAGCATCTTTCCCTCAGAAATTACGATGCTGAGTCAAGTTTTGTAAACTTTCTCGTATATCAACTTCAGTAACATAGAGGTTTTTACACAAAATCATATATATGGGACAAAAATTGAGAAATCCTACCCTCTCCCAACAACCCCTCCTCCTTGCCGAAGAAACCTCATATGTAACCAAAATGTCTGATAATCCATTTAATGGAAGTCATTAGAATTGGTATCAAGGAGGGTCATGGAGTTGTATAGTCAAGTTTGAGCTGTTGGCTCCTATAAAAGGAGGCTACTTACTACATTTACATAATTTGCAACTAAATTTTAGCAGTAAACAGGTATAAAGGAAAGAAAATTGGACTTCCCTGGTGGCACAGTGGTTAAGAATCCTCCTGTCAATGCAGCGGACATGGGTTCGATCCCTGGTCCAGGAAGATCCCACATGCTGCGGAGCAACTAAGCCCGTGCGCCACAACTACTGAGCCTGCGCTCTAGAGCCTGTGAGCCGCAACTACTGAGCCCGCGTGCCTAGAGCCCATGCTCCACAACAAGAGAAGCCACTGCAATGAGAAGCCCACGCACCACAATGAAGAGTAACCCCTGCTCACCTCGACTTGAGAAAGCCCGCACACAGCAACGAAGACCCAACACAGCCAAAAATAAATAAATAAATAAATTTTTTTAAAAAGGAAAGAAAATTATGCACCAAGGTTATTCAAAAGGGCTGGTAAACAGCAAGCCCAGAGCACACTGTCCTGGGATTTGGGTGCTGCAGTAACACTGACAGCAGCAATATTCACAGACTGGCCACCATTTCAAGAGATATTTTAGAAAGAGACCAACTCTGCCGAGGTTTGTGTTTCCTACTTATTTTAAGAAAGCAAAAGAAAATTGAGACCAAATTCCTGCCTCTGCAAATTGCTCTGAGCCTTTTGGAGATTTAGAACTGTTTTTTTTTTAACACTGGAATCCTGCTTAGGCGAATATTAAGTAATAGAAAATAATGTAATATTTTAGTACCTAAAAGAATAACGGAGCACATGTGAGGGGACAGGTCACTAAATGCGGATATTCAAGAAGTGATATAAGAGCAATTCATAAAACGGAGAATATGAAAGTGAGAAGGATACCTAAATTTAAGATACTATCATGACACCATTCACCAAACGAAATGAAGCAAGTAGGCGAGAAATGGAAAAATAAAATCCACTGAGAAGCATCAAGGCACAGCAGGATTTATTTCCTGTGATAATTTAGATGCAGGTCACAGGGGGCAGTGGAATGGGGTTATCCTAGACCTCAGCTAGAAGGCATGCCCATAGGGGAACATTCTAAAGAATCCTGTACATGACTCGGAAGAGTGTCTTCTAGCTGGATGGTATAGCAACGTGAGAGTTTCAAAAATAAGAGAACTTTGGCCAAGAAAAATATTCAAAGGAAAGAGTTGTAATTACTCACTTAGTGCAAGAAACATTCACACACAGTGACAGAGGGATGGGTCTTTGATAAACGGTACCCCAGAGCAGCTGTGGAGCTGGCCATGGAAAGATCTCTCCTCCCTTCATTCAGGGCACTGACAGCTACGAGAAAATGAGGAAATGCAGCAGTGTCAGGAAAGGGGTAAATTTTCATGAAGGCAAAGAGTCGGAAGGAAGATTTGAAACAAGGGCTTCAGTATAGAGAGGAGTTCGCCCACAGGGAGAAGGATACACAGAAATATGATCACAGAACAGAGATCTGAGGCAAAGCAAAGAGCTGCTGAAGAGCTGAGTGAGCTCTGGCTGGGGAAGCAGAGGGAGGAGGCTTTGTGCCTGGAGTGACAGGTAAAAAGAATCCAACTGAGAGAGATAATGAGTGGGGAAGAAGGACACACATATGCTTTAAATAAATATCATTTGGAAATTTTATTTGTTAGGCAACAGAGAAATGGAGAGGGAATTTAAGAAGGGAGAGACATTATTCGGGTTGAACATTAGGAAGATTAACCTGGCAACCCAGGACAGAATGAATTGATGGGGGAAAGCACCAAGGAGAGACGTCCACTTCAATGCAGTCTTTTGGGCAAGAGAACACTAGATGGCAATGGGAAAGAAAAGAAAGGGCAGTGCTAAATTAGAATATGCAGATTTCTAAAGATATAATTTGTATAAGCAGCATAGGCGTGTTTCAAGTACTGCCTAGCCAGTAGGAACTCTGTTCTGCGTGACAGCGGGTAAAGAGAGTCACCAACTAGAGAGACGCATTCCTTGTTACTCTGCCCACACTCTCACATTAACAATCCCTCCACCCACACATGCGAACATGCAATTTCACAGATTGATGCAGATGCAGGAAAAAAGTATTATTAGTAAGGTCAACTCTGGATCTAACACATAACACGGGACACGGACTCTCAATGAACACTAAATGATTAAATATCAAGACTTCTCTATAGTCTTTCCCAAAAGATCCTCTAGCACAGGTATTTTGCAGAGTAGATAAAGTACAGCTCAACCTCTATAAAGAAAAGGTAGCATTTCTTCATACACAGTACTTTCGGCCCCCTACACTTGCGGCTTCTGCATCCGCATATTCAACCAACCGCGGATAGAGAACCCCCAGCTACAAAGGGCCGCGGCGCGATGCCATTTTATATTATAAAGGACTTGGGCATCCGCAGATATTGGTCTCCATGGCGGTCCTGGAACCAATCCCCCGCGGACACTGAGGGAGGACTGTAGTATGTTTGAGTCTTTAACTGCACTACTGAAAAGATAATGTTCCATTTCCACTATAACAGTACCCAGAATCCTGCATTTTTCTTGATTCTACAAGGCAGAGTGCAGAGAGTCTGTCTTCTGTTTCTGTTTTGACTCCAATTTGCTGCAGCTAAGGGGAAGCTGAGGATCTTTTGCCTATGGGAGAGCCCACTACACCTACCACCTGGGCTTGTCTCTATGCCAATGTCTTTCAGAAGCAAAGCATGGTCATTTCAGGAGTGTTTAATATCAGAGCATTTATATATATATATATATATGTATGTATGTATGTATGTATGTATGTATGTATGTATGTATGTATGTGTGTGTGTGTGTGTGTGTGCGCGCGCGTGTGTGTGTGTGTAGGTAGTTGGAATAAAGGTAAGAAGGAAGAGTCACCATCATCCCTTGAGGTTTACTGTGGCAGGAGACCTGGTTACTTGCCGTGGAGGACTGATTCCTCCATATTTTACATTTGGGAACGATGTTCATTAATCACCAGTGTGACCTACAACGAAAATAAAATGCTGACAAATTTTCTCTTCACTGCAAAGGGTCACTCGGCTTGGGAGCAATTTGCCACCCACATAAAATTTATATCATGTTTATGTTCTCTGAATGGTTTACAAGTTCATCATTAAATCTCACAAACAGCTGGCCCTCATTCCCAACACCATCTCTCCCCATGGTAAATACGAACACACCAAGTTGTCAGTGGAAGGACAACTGAGTGAAGTCCCAAATATTGCTCTTGAGTTTATTTACCTTCCTCTTGCGGAAATAATGCCTTAAGCCTGTAAGCTTGAGTTGTTATTTACAAAATGACTGCGCACACAGGCATTGAAACCACACAGCATCATTAGAATTCAGGAGCTACTCCTCTTCCTCAGTGTATCTCGGCAAGGTGTGAGGGATTCTGCTAGGCTCTGCAGAGTCTCCCAGGCTCACAGCAGGGAGCCCAGGATAGAGCAGAAATTGGATTTCTTCAAGGCTGTAAAGCCTGTATCTTTCTTAGGGCAGATAATCACTCACTACTGGTGCTAATAACTGGACCCTATCATATTGCACAAAACTTAACATTTATTGAGTTCCCTGTGCTATACAGTAGGTCCGTGTTGCTTATTTATTTTATATACAGCAGTGTGTGTATGTTGATCTCAAGCTCCTAATTTATCCCTCCGTCCTCCCCAAGTTTCCCCTTTGGTAACCGTAAGTCTGTTATCGAAATCTGTGAGTCTGTTTCTGTTTTATAAATAAATTCATTTGTATCATATTACAATATTCTGTAACAACCTATATGGGTAAAGAATCTGAAAAAGAATATATGTATATGTATAACTGAACCACTTTGCTGTAATCACAACATTGTAAATCAACTGTACTCCAATAAAATAAAAATTAATAGTAACAACAAAAAACCGTAAAATTTAGTGGATTTTTCCCAAAGACATTTGGTTCTCCAGGTAATATACAGCCTTGAACCAATGAAACTCCATCCCCTAATTCACACACCCACTGAAATGACCATCAACTGGATTTTTTAAAAATAAAGAATAATCTGCTTATATTTTTCACACCAGAAACTTCAAGGACTTCATAGCTATAATGCAGACGGATCCAAATTAAGGAAAGCACAACCTGATGAAGACATCTTAAATGTGAAGGAAGGAATATGCCTGGGAAGGTTGTAGAAATGACCCTGGAAAATTAATTTTGCTAATGCCCATTAGGTAACAGTGGCAGGGCGGATAATGAGTGTGGGTGTGGTATGAGGCACAAGTGACTTTCCCAGTGTATCTGGGGGACGCAAGGAGCTGCAGGGCTCTCTGAGATCAGAAGTCACTGCTAGACTAAACCCGGCTTTCACTGGGCATGAAGAATGGAGTACAGTCCTGGCTGGCTGCTAACTGGAAGAACTAGACCAGGCCAAGGAAGAAGGCAGTAGTCCAGTGAATTCCTGCAGACCACTCGAAATACAGAAACTAGCAAATAGGTCAAGCTGCCTGGGGTACTTCCTTTGGTTTGGGTCATCCCAGCCTCTGATGCTGAATCTCTGAAAACTTCCCTTCTTTTTTCATAAGAGACTGAGAAACTGAAAAGTATTCAATACCATCTCTAAAAGAACACATTGCAATTGCCCAATCTTTGAAAAGAATGGATGTTTCCACTTGTACATAAGCAAAATTTTGAAGAAACAAAGTGTGTCTTCCTCAGAAACACAGTTACAACAAGATATGGGAGAACTTCTTTTAAATATATTCTCTTAGTAGAACTCAAAAGGACACCACATCTCTGAAATGACAGGAGAGGGTCATGAAAAGAAGCAGTCAAGAACGGGAAAAACAGAAAGCCCAGCCTACATAATTAGAGACAGCAATGAAGGCAGTGAGTAGCAGTCAGGATTGTGGAAAAAATCAAATCAGTTAAGTAAAAGCTCAAGGAAGGTCTCTCAAGACTCAAGGGGAAGGGTAAAGAGATGAAGATCAAAAAAGAAAAGCTAAATGACAAAGCAAACAGGTACAGGATGGCCAATATGCATTATAGCAATACCAGACAGAGACCACAGCAGACATGGAAAAAGAATTACCAAAGCAGAAAGTAATTGAAAACGCTTCTTCACTGAGAAAAATCTCTGAAAATACACAGTCCATTGACCAGTCTTTAAAATACAGTCCTAAGGATATATTCCTGCCAATGGACAAACCAATAGCTCCAGTGCTTATGTATTAATTAATAATGATAGATAACTGGCTCAAGCACGATCTCATGCAAAATTCACCCAGCATCTCCTTATTATATCAGAACTCAGAAAATTACTTAGAGAGTATGGGATCAAAGCAAGTGGGAAAAGCTGGATAAATCAAAGCTTTAATGGCATCTGCTTAAAGTGGCTGGATATGGCCATCTCAAAATATGCATAGCTACACTAATGGCTCAAAAATATTTGAATCCACTGGCCAAAGCTCACCCTAGCTTGGAGAGTGCTTGCACTGCCAGGGACCATGTGGGTCTTCTTGACCTCACTTGTCTATGCATTGGAGTCTGACTGTCACTCTGATGTGTTATTTATTACCTGTGTTAATTTAATCAATCAGCTTCCAGTTAAATCTTGCTGGCCCAGAAGCAATTCGCCCCCCAGCCCTGAAGCAACCTTCCGCATACGTAACCCTTGTTCTACTATATATCAATATTTAGAGATAGCCTCATCCACCAGAGGGTAGAAGAAAGAAGAACTACAATCCTGCAGCCTGTGGAACAAAAACTACATTCACAGAAAGATAGACAAGATGAAAAGGCAGAGGGCTATGTACCAGATGAAGGAATCCCAGAAAAACAACTAAATGAAGTGGAGATAGGCAACTTTCCAGAAATAGAATTCCGAATAATGATAGTGAAGATGATCCAGGACCTTGGAAAAAGAATGGAGGCAAAAATCGAGAAGATGCAAGAAATGTTTAACAAAGACCTAGAAGAATTAAAGAACAAACAAACAGAGATGAACAATACAATAACTGAAATGAAAACTACACCAGAAGGAATCAACAGCAGAATAACTGAGGCAGAAGAACGGATAAGTGACCTGGAAGACAGAATGGTGGAATTCACTGCCACAGAACAGAATAAAGAAAAAAGAATGAAAAGAAATGAAGACAGCCTAAGAGACCTCTGGGACAACATTAAACACAACAACATTCATATTATAGGGGTCCCAGAAGAAGAGAGAGAGAAAGGACCAGAGAAAATATTTGAAGACATGTACAGTCGAAAACTTCCCTAACACGGGAAAGGAAATAGCCACCCAAGTCCAGGAAGCGCAGCGAGTCCCATACAGGAGAAACATAAGGAGAAACATGCCAAGACACATAGTAATCAAATTGACAAAAATTAAAGACAAAGAAAAATTATTGAAAGCAGCAAGGGAAAAACAACAAACAACATACAAGGGAATTCCCATAAGGCTAACAGCTGATTTTTCAGCAGAAACTCTACAAGCCAGAAGGGAGTGGCATGATATACTCAAAGTGATGAAAGGGAAGAACCTACAGCCAAGATTACTCTACCTGGCAAGGATCTCATTCAGATTTGATGGAGAAATCAAAATCTTTACAGACAAGCAAAAGCTAAGAGAATTCAGCACCACCAAACCAGCTCTACAACAAATGCTAATGGAACTTCTCTAAGTGGGAAACACAAGAGAAGAAAAGGACCTAAAAAAAAAAAAACAAACCCAAAACAATTAAGAAAATGGTCATAGGAACATACATATCGATAATTACCTTAAATGTGAATGGATTAAATGCTCCAATCAAAAGACAAAGGCTTGCTGAATGGATACAAAAACAAGACCCATATATATGCTGTCTACAAGAGACCCACTTCAGACCTAGGGACACATACAGACTGAAAGTGAGAGGATGGAAAAAGATATTCCATGCAAATGGAAATCAAAAGAAAGCTGGAATAGCAATACTCATATCAGATAAAATAGACTTTAAAATAAAGAATGTTACAAGAGACAAGGAAGGACACTACATAATGATCAAGGAATCAATCCAAGAAGAAGATATAACAATTATAAATATATATGCACCCAACACAGGAGCACCTCAATACATAAGGCAACTACTAACAGCTATAAAAGAGGAAATTGACAGTAACACAATAATAGTGGGGGACTTTAACACCTCACTTACACCAATGGACAGATCATCCAAAATGAAAATAAATAAGGAAACAGAAGCTTTAAATGATACAATAGACCAGATAGATTTAATTGATATTTATAGGACATTCCTATATTATAAATTAATTATAATTAATTTATAATTAATGCACAGAAATCTCTTGCATTCCTATATGCTAATGATGAAAAATCTGAAAGAGAAATTAAGGAAACACTCCCATTTACCATTGCAACAAAAAGAATAAAATACCTAGGAATAAACCTACCTAGGAAGACAAAAGACCTGTATGCAGAAAACTATAAGACACTGATGAAAGAAATTAAAGATGATACAAACAGATGGAGAGATATACCACGTTCCTGGATTGGAAAAATCAATATTGTGAAAATGACTCTACTACCCAAAGCAATCTACAGATTCAATGCAATCCTTATCAAATTACATATGGCCTTTTTTACAGAACTAGAACAAAAAATCTTAAAATTTGTATGGACACAAAAAAGACCCTGAATAGCCAAAGCAGTCTTGAGGGAAAAACACGGAGCGGGAGGAATCAGACTCCCTGACTTCAGACTATACTACAAAGCTACAGTATTCAAGACAATATGGTACTGGCACAAAAACAGAAACATAGATCAATGGAACAAGATAGAAAGCCCAGAGATAAACCCACACACCTATGGTCAACTAATCTATGACAAAGGAGGCAAGGATATACAATGTTGAAAAGACAGTCTCTTCAATAAGTGGTGCCGGGAAAACTGGACAGCTACATGGAAAAGAATGAATTTAGAACACTCCCTAACACACACACAAAAATAAACTCAAAATGGATTCGAGACCTAAACGTAAGACCGGACACTATAAGACTCTTAGGGGAAAACATAGGAAGAACACTCTTTGACATAAATCACAGCAAGATCTTTTTTGATCCACCTCCTAGAGTAATGGAAATAAAAACAAAAATAAACAAATGGGACCTAATGAAACTTAAAAGCTTTTGCACAGCAAAGGAAACCATAAATAAGACGAAAAGACAACCCTCAGAATGGGAGAAAATATTTGCAAACAAATCAACAAAGGGTTAATCTCCAAAATATATAAACAGCTCATGCAGCTCAATATTAAAGAAACAAACAACCCAATCCAAAAATGGGCAGAAGACCTAAATAGACATTTTTCCAAAGAAGATATACAGCATTGCCAACAAACACATGAAAGAATGCTCAACATCACTAGTCATTAGAGAAATGCAGATCAAAACTTCAATGAGGTATCACCTCACACCAGTTAGAATGGCCATCATCAGAAAACCTACAAACAACAAATGCTGGAGAGGGTGTGGAGAAAAGAGAACCCTCTTGCACTGTTGGTGGGAATGTAAATTGATACAGCCACTATGGAGAACAGTATGGAGGTTCCTTAAAAAACTAAAAAGAGAATTACCATATTACCCAGCAATCCCACTACTGGGCATATACCCAGAGAAAACCATAATTCAAAAAGACACATGCACCCCAATGTTCACTTTACCACTATTTACAACAGCCAGGTCATGGAAGCAACCTAAATGCCCATCGACAGAGGAATAGATAAAGAAGATGTGGTACACTATATACAATGGAATATTAGCCATAAAAAGGAACGAAATTGAGTCATTTGTTGTGACGTGGATGGATCTAGAGACTGTCATACAGAGTGAAGTAAGTCAGAAAGAGAAAAACAAATACCGTATATTAACGCATGTATGTGGAAGCTAGAAAAATGGTGCAGATGAACCGGTTTGCAGGGCAGAAGTTGAGACACAGATATAGAGAACAAATGTATGGACACCAAGGGGGGAAAGCTGCGGGGGGGTGGGGATGGTGGTGTGATGAATTGGGCGATTGGGATTGACATGTATACACTGATGTGTATAAAATTGATGACTAATAAGGATCTGCTGTATAAAAAAATTAAATTAAATTAAATTCAAATACTCAAAAAACAAAACAAAACAAAAAAAGTTACCCATCAGCTGTAACTCTCATGCAAACTGCAGATTTCATTTGCTTCAGTGATATTTGATTATTGTCTACCTCTCCCTCCCGATTTAAAATTTCATGATGGCAGGGGCTGCATGTATCCCCAGAGGGGGGGAAAAATAATTTAATGTTCTGGGAGCAAGCTCACTGCCATTATAACTATGCTGTTAGGGGGCAAATCAGTATAACCCCTTTTCTGACAACTTATCCAGAGAACTTGAAAAATTTATTAAGAGGCGTGATTAGATGGATATACACGAAAACCTTCATAAACTGCCAATAACAAATACGGACAGTATTTTTTTATTTCCATGAAACCATCAACAAAGAATTGATCATCTATTAAACCACAAAGGAAATCTTATTATATCTCTATCTATCCCATCTTCCAAAAATACAATCAGACCTTGAACAGATCCCATTTCTCTGGCCATACTGCCCCTAATCCCTTAGAAATTCTGCACTGTTTTGCTTACAAAAGGGCTGGGTACTGTGACAAAAATTTTAAACTATAAATGAAAACTATTTGGAATCTAGATTGATTGATAGATACAGATGTGTGAAAGGTAGGACATGCAAACCAAACTGCAGTTAGAGGCAAATCGATGGTACTTTATATACTATCTCAAGCCCTAGGAAATAAGTATCATGATACTCATTTTACAGATGAGAAAACCATGGCACAGTGATTTCCTCCAAGTCACACAGTGAGTAAATGTTGAAGATGAGATTATATCTCAAAAGCTCACACTTCTTGTCACCTCCGACTCCAAACATAAAGAAAACAAGTGAAATAAGCATAATTTCACGGAGCTGAAATACGAACAAAGAAAATTAAAATATACTAAGTGAAGGAATACCAATTTTCAATTATATTGCCCCAGGGAAAAGAAATGCAGATCACATCCTTCCGTATGAAAGACATGTTTTGCCACATTGATTTGTCACAATAATATTGATTTGTATTTATGGAACTATTTTTCCAAAGCACTTTGCCTGAAATTAGGACACACTAATTTACTTATAACAGATGGGGACATATGTTATGAACTTTCGATCCAAAATATTAGATTTCTTCTACCCTAGGTCTTTGGGAAGAGTCATGGCATGAAAAACAGAAACCAGAGGATGAGAATCAAGAGAAATTTGGTAAAAATGTGAAATGCAAAATGAGAGAGAAAAGTGAAAGAGGAGGCATGCAGATTTATTTTCCTATTTCATTATAATCAAAAAGAGGTGTTTAGAATTGATAACTATAAATTACTTTTAACACTATATTAAGCCATTTTGCCTACTAAAATTTCCTCTGGCGGTGGTTACCTATGGTTCATATACATATTCAATGTTTCAGACACAAACAAACTTTGAAGTGGCAGAGCTGCTGCTCGGCCCACCTGTTTTAGGGGACATATAATGAATTAAAGTTGGTATCAAACTCCGCCACCAAAGGACAAAATGGGGGTGTCTCACAAAGCAATGAGATTTGGAGGTTCTCTTCTAGGCTGATGAAAACACTTGTCATGCATCCACCTGTTACTGTCATCTAAGCTGGACACGTGCATCCCTGTACACACGTGGACACGCACACGCTGTACCCCAGAGGTGCTGGACCTCTTCCAATATTTGCTGGGTAAACAGGTTACAAATTCAATTTGGCTAGAGAATCATTTTCTCTCCCTTGTGAGACAATATAGTTTCTTAGGACATGATTGCTGCTATGCTCAACTTAGGCAATGGAGTCTTAGGACAAATCCTGCTTTAGAGATCTGCTAAATCATCTGAAGAAACTATTTTGCTCTTAGCTTTTCACTCTGGTGGTCCTTTTGCATCATGGTGTCTTTATTTTATTTTTATTTTTTACAGTTCCTTTAAAAAGTTCACATTCACACCGTCATCGGAGGAAACCTATATATTATGATGACTAAGAAAAGATTTTACTCTTTAAATGCCAGCTGGGAATGAGCAAGGTCTTTTGAACTTTAAGAGACAAGATTTGGGGTTCTCAATGGTAAGAATGAGCTCCATTCAAACCATAATTACGCACAGTCAATTGAAGTAGACAAATGCATACTCCTTCATGAGTACATTAAAAAAAACGACAATAAGTTGATTAAAAGTCCATAATAGGCATAAAAATGGTACCAGGAAACCCATGAAAACATGAAATGCTGTGGGTTGTTAAGGCCTGTGTTTTTCCCAGAGTTATAAATAAAATTTATGTGGAAGATATTAAATTTAACAAACTTTTTCAGGCTCTGTGGTCACTTGGTCAGAGTTTTCTGACCCGAGATTACAATGGAAAATCAACTGTATTTACATAAACCAGTAAGTACCCAACAGTCACATGGAAAATTCTCAAATATTACCTACCTGGAGGGGTTGTGATGTGGAAGTAAAACATCAAAATTAAGTTGGTCTATGTTTTTGCTGAGTCTTCACTATTTTTTTTTCCTCTAACTTCCCTGGGGAAAAATATTTCTGAAATCAACATTTTGGGGAACTTTCCAGCATACAGGAAACTCTTTAACACTGTGTTTCACAGCAGAATTCAGATAGACCCCAATCAAGGGAAGTTGGATTCCTTAAGTCCAAAAGAAGCCTGGCTATAAGCTTTTTCATCCTAACAAGATCCGACACACAAGCTGCAGCCAGGAACTTCAGCACTTAATCACACCTCCTGATTCCATCTTGAAACGCCTACATGTTTCCTCACCGTTAAGTGTGTGTTAACATGATGGACAGCAACCAAAGGATCATAGAATACACGAATCTCCACACTTTCATGATTGTTTGGAATGGCTCCAGTAGATTAATTTAAGAAGTGGTGTTTTGTTTGATGTGGTGTCTACAGACTTTTAAGACTTGTATCTGGCAGGAAAGTTACTCAGTATTTATTCCCTGTAATGAACGCTACGGGCTGCATCCAGGTTCCAACTTTAGGACAAAACACTTTTTCTCCCAGCTAGGAGCACTGGTGGCTGACAGCTTCCAGCTGAGCCCTTTTCTCCCAACAACTGCTCTCGGCCCAAGTCCCTCAAGCATGATTACTTCTGAGAGCGCTTCATGGCAGTCAAATTAAAGAGAAACCCGACCTTCCGCTTATAACTAGGTCAAACAACTTACTAAGTATTCAGGTCCACTTAGCACCCATTGGGCACTACGATTTCAAGCCCTGGGCGATCAGACACCACCACCCTCCTTTTCTGTTTTGCACTGATTTTTACACGGTACTTGCTTTTTCTCCTACTGATTGCTGAAAACCTGGACTTGAAGGGAAAATAGCAATGCCGTGTGGCAACTGTGAATCATCTTGAGCTTGTAGTTCAGGCAGAGTCCCTGTGAACCCACCGGGGAGCCAAGGGCACTTAGGTGCACGGTTTGGAAACCAGCCCTGAGCTGATTTCTCACTCAAGTCTTACTCATTCAAAGTAACCCCCCATCCCCATGGGCAGGCCAGATCTGGTGATTGTCAGAGGCGGAAGAGGGACAGAAGGGTATATTTAAAGTGGTAGGTACTGGCCTCAATCTGGGACAATTCTGAGGGCCCATTCCAGTCTCAGAGCTCCGTGGAATCTGTGAGGCCTCTGTCACAGCTACATTGCCCTTCAATTTCTCCCTCCACCACTCCCACTCCCCTCCCCCACCCCACAGCTGGTCCCCAGAAGCTTCATCCCAGGGCATCCAACCTACGAGGGTCACTTAAAAGGAAAAATGTTTAAATGGAAGAAAAAATCACATTCCCCAGCTAAACAATTGAAATTACACTTTAAGTAACATTTATTATTTTAAACATCATTTTCAGTTTTGTTTGGGGCTGCACAAATACTCAGCAATTCAACCTCACTTCTTTCCTGAAAATCCAACGATTCCCAAAACAGCAGAGCACTAACTTCTTTCCTCAGCTGCTGTGTGTTCTGGACTTTTATTTCAGTGGTAGGTAGACTGACCATATGACACACCTAACCACGGCTACACTGCACACGCAGCTAAAAAGAACTTCCATTCTTATTGTGTTCACTACAATATTCTTATCTATAGCGATGACATGAAAGCGTGTAAAAACCAACCCTTACAGTTATAACTCGTTTTAAACATATCCATGCAAAGGGAAACCCCATGAGGGGAGAAACCTGTCCCGCTTATCCCAGTGCCTACAGCAGCACCTAGCAAATTACAGGCACTCAATACATATCTTTGTTGAATGAGAGAATCTGAAATTCAGCTTCCCACTCTCTTTAAGAACAGTGACTTTCCTACACTCTAAGTACAGGACAGAAGTCATTAATCTCTCTTAAAAGCTCAGTGGTGTTTCTTCTATACATAAAATAGATAATCAACAACGACCTACTGTATAGCACAGGGAACTCTACTCAATACTCTGTAATAACCTATATGGGAAAAGAATCTGAAAAAGAATATACATATGTATATGTATAACTGAATCACTTTGCTGTACACCTGAAACTAACACAACATTGTAAAATCAACTATACTCCAATATAAAATAAAATAATTTTTTTTAAAAGATCGGTGGTGTTTATTGTGACATTTGTATATTTCAAAAACAAAGCTTGCCCAAACAGATGTGCTCTGATGAGACATGGCGAGAGGCCATCCCCAGCAGTACAGTAGTAGCCCCATAATGTACCTTAGGGGTACGTTTTGATGTTAAAAGTTAATGAAATAAATAGTGATTTTTTTTATTGCAGTCACAAGTACAGTACCAAAAGTTGGCAACTGCAAGAAATGACTGCCTATAAATTTACCGTATGTTACGAGCCACTGTTTTAAATGGCCATGAAGCGGGTGTCTGCTGGAGACTTGTACAAAGCTAAGAGGTTCATAAAACTATAAATGAACAGTGCAGCTCTTCGATCTTATAATTTAAGATCTGACAACACACAAGGTTTTACTTTTAATTTGAAGAATATACTAAACCACACCACCCACTCCTCTAAAGATAATTACATACAGTCTATCAATGTGTCATAACTAATTAAGACGACAGCCTGTTATTATTGTTGTTGTTATTATTCAGGCTATTTATAAGAAAAAGGCAAAAAGGAACTCAATATAGCCAGAACCAAAATCAGCAAGTTCATGAAGTTCGTCTCCTGAGAAAAGGAGGAAAGAATGAGTCCCTGCAAAGACGGATGGCCACTGGGTGAATTAAATCAGTGTTTTGGATGGAGCAGGTACGGTGGCACCCAGCACCAAATTCTACAAACCACTACAACCACAGGCGATCTTGTATCTGAAGCCTGAGAAATGGACTGTCGATCACATAATGAGTTTACCTGGCCACACTCAAGCATCCAGTAGGCGACTGATTAAAATGAGAGATGAAAATCACAGGAGGAAAATAAGGAGAATTTCTTACCAAAGGACACTGAGCTAAATCCCAGGGCTGGTGGAAAGAAAAGTATCATATCTTGGATTGCCTCTGTTTCACTTCTTGCTCCCCACTCTTCAGATTCTTACTTTATCCGGAAGAGAAAACATTCAATGTCAAATGGTAGAATAGAGTATCTCTTTCCATCCAACTCCCAAGTCTTAAGAGTCCTCTTCTGCACCTCTAAAGATTTCTCAAACTTTGGTGGTTGGAAGGTGCTATGAAAGCTGAGCTGAAGAGGGACTTTTATCTAGCATAGGGGATGCAAACCTGCACATCAGTCACTGACCCATGTTTGAATCTCCCCATCTACCTGGGTGACTCCGTCTCCCACGAGATCTGCCTCACTGGATTGTTGTTCAAATTAAATGAAATAATCTACTCAAGAGCTGAACACGGGGCCCGATGCATAAACGGGCAGCGGGCGTCAAAGCAGCAGCACAGCAGCGGTAAAAACAGTGACAGAATGGGCCTGGCATTGTGCCAACCAGTGAGGCTTAGAATTAGACATGGTTCTTGGCCTTTATAAGCTCACACTCTTAAAAATTTAAAAACAATAATACAGGGCTTCCCTGGTGGCGCAGTGGTTGGGAGTCCGCCTGCCAATGCAGGGGACACGGGTTCGTGCCCTGGTCCGGGAGGATCCCACGTGCCGCGGAGCGGCTGGGCCCGTGAGCCATGGCCGCTGAGCCTGCGCGTCCGGAGCCTGTGCTCCGCAGCGGGAGAGGCCACAGCAGTGAGGCCCGCGTACCGCAAAAAAAACAAAAACAAAAAACAAAACAGTAATACAGGAATACACTGACACTACATAAAAGAAGTGGGAACAGTAAACAGTAAGAGCTGTGAATTTTGCAGAGGTAGTCAAGAAGGACATCCTGGAGAAGGGGCATTTGAGCTGGATTTCAAGGGATGAGTGAGCACAAAGGGATGAGTGAGCACAAGTAAGACTGGAAAGGCCAGTATAGGAGCGAGTACATCCCCGATAAGGAGGCATGAAAGAAGATGGGTATTCAGGGCCACTTAGGGCTTGACTAGACCAGAGGAGAGTGTCACTGGAGACTGGAACCATGCTGCAAAGAGGCCCAAGGTTGTACATCACGCTCTAGGTCAGTGGTAGCCAAACTTTATCTCTGCATACCTATTCTCAACAACAATTTTTAATGCCCTAATAAATATACATTTATTTATTTATGAAATATTTACAGTGATACGTCATAGCTTAGCTGTGGGACCTTGCATAAGATACTTCTCTATGCCTATTCTCCTCTTCCATAAAACAGAGATAACAGCATCTTTTTCAAGCAGGTGTTACGAGGATTAAACGTGTTCATATAAACAGTATATTTTAAAAAGTGCCCAGACCCTAGGAAATTCTAAATAAAAGTTAGCCATTAGGATTATATTATAAAATACATCCCAAAACAGAAAATTTTAAATAATTAGAAAACAGGAAGTAAATATTTAAAGACATAGGTGATTTTATTAAGAGCACAAAAATGTTTATCTCACAAAATATTAATTACTAATAATTTTAGAGAAATGTGATTGAATATGCTTTTAATAATTTGGTTAGCTCAGTTTACTTGGTGATGAAGGAATTCATGGCTCTGGATTTAAATTCTGTTTATCCCAATGCTAGATGACGGCCACTGGAGTTCCAACAGATCTCCCAGGGAAACAGGAGACCAAAAAAGAAGAGTTACGTTTCTGCATACACTTACCAGGTCGTTTAATCACTGTTCAGTCCTATTCATGTTTTTCGGTCATTTCTTTGTTAGTTTCATCCAGTAAATTTTCATTTTCACTGACGTCATTCAATTGTTCTTAAAATGAATTGAAAGACACTAAAATTTTTTACTTTTAACAGAAGTTTGAAATCCACTGAACATGTTACCATTTGGAAAACTTCAAAGCAGGTTTATAAAATTCTGCTTTTAAGTTTTTTAAATGAATAGATACAGGAATTTATAGAAAACACAAACTGTATTTGACAACAAATCATAAATTAATACAGTCACTTCCAAAATCTTATTTTTAAATGTTCTGTGTGTTGTAGAAGTTTATTTTAAAAATCACCTCTGCCTGAAAAAGAATGTGTGTGCTTGTATAACTGAATCACTCTGCTATACACCTGGAACTAAGAGAACATTGTAAATCAACTATACGTCAATATAAAAAATTTTTAATAAAAAAACCACCTCTGTTTTCACTCATTTTTATAATGATGAAAAACATCAAATGGAATTTTTCAAAAACTTGGCTGAAAATCTGGTGACACTCATTTGTCACCACAGAAAAGGTCAGCAAACTTGGAACAATCTTCTTTTTGGAAAAAATATGTGGTATTTATCTTCAAGCTTGACAACTCTTTAGATTACTTTGCTTAAATAACCAGAGAATCTCTATATGGTTCAAAAAATACACCATCACTTCCCAACTCAGCACAAAATATTGTCAAGATTCTACAATTTAACAGTCTTGTTCTTTTGTCAATAAGCCGTATCAAGGCAAGATGCCACTCTTAGTGTCTGTCTAGTTTAAGGTTCTTCATTTGTAAAGAGCTCAGTCATGAATGATGGGGAAATACACTTCACATGAGGTGCTTTCTCATTAATCTTACCCTAGAAAATTTTTTAGCCCCATCAAAGTGGCTACTCCACCACCAGTGATTATACTCACATAGGTTTATTTATTTTCTACAGTTGATAATATATCTTTTCTCCTACAACTTTCCCTTAATGGGCCATCAAAGGAAAAATTCAGTCCTTGTGGCAGTTTTATACATGGCCTCTAATACCCTAATGCTCTTCCCATCTAGAGGTGAGGTCTATGCCCCCTCCTTTTTAATCTAGGTGGGATTTCAATGGCTTCCATCCACACAGTCTGGCAGAAGTGACTTCTGAGGTTAGGTCATGACTTCTGTCTGTTCTCTTGGAACACTCACTCCGCAGAGGCCCCATCTGGGATGCTGTCTCTCACAATCTAGCTGCCATGCTGCGAGAAGCTCAACTACTCAGAGGCTATGTGTAGGTGCTGCACGTGAAGGAAGAAACCTCCGGATGATTCCAGCCCCATCCATTCTCCTCACTTCCAGGCATTCAAGCCTTCCCTGATGAAGCCCCAGTCATCATGGAGCAGAGGACAAGCCACCTCCATTACGTCTACTGAATTCTTGACCCACAGAATCCAAGAGCATAATAAAACGGTGGTTGTCTTATGCCACTAAATTTGGGGAGGTTCATTATACAACAATAGTAATTGGCATAGATCTCTATATATTTCGCTACTGGAATACAGTCTAACAAACGTTAGCTCTGAGATGTTGAAATTTCTGTACTTTTATCTAACACTTTGGCCAACTTCTCATGTGGTCTAGTTTCTTCTAATACTTGTTCCTTCAAGTCTTCATCAGTATTTACGATCTGTTTTACAAAAGCACTTGCAAACAAAGGAATGCATTTCAACTGAATGCCATAATGTTTCGGGCACATAATTTTGGCCATTTTTACCAAGGAAAAGAGAAATAAACTTTTCTTCCAGTGGTATATAGCAAACTATCTTTTGTCTCAAAAACCCTCAAATAAGCTTCTAAGCATTTATCACCAAAAACAGTGACATTTTATAAGCTACTACACTGAAGCCTGATTTTAAACGTTCCAAGAAGAAAAAAGAGAGGTCTATCATAATGTTCTGGGGGTTTACTTTATTATGAAAAACTTAAACACATACAGTCAGAAATATATAGTTAACCCTCATACGTCCATCACCCAGCTCCCACAATTATCAACACGTGGCCCATCT
Source organism: Aethalodelphis obliquidens (assembly GCF_003676395.1). Classification (NCBI taxonomy): domain Eukaryota; kingdom Metazoa; phylum Chordata; class Mammalia; order Artiodactyla; family Delphinidae; genus Aethalodelphis; species Aethalodelphis obliquidens. The sequence goes on along the minus strand of NW_020837969.1, from coordinate 27,025,305 downwards.
TTCCTCATCCATACCTCTATACATTTTCCCCACACTTCCAGGGTACTTAAATGCTAATCCCAGACATCATATCATTTCCAGAAGCATTTCTATATGTATCTTTAACACAAGGGTCAGCAAACTACACTGCAGCTCAAATCCAGCCTGCTGTGGCCTAAAGCCTATGGCAAAGCCTAAAATTTTTTTTACTATCTGGCTCTTATTCAGAAAATGCATGCCACTCCTGCTCTAAAAGATACACCATCTTTTCAAAAACAAAAAGAAAAAGAAAGAAAAAGACGTAACATAACAAGTCTTGCTAGTCATTATGGCTCCATACATAGATTGGGTGATACGATTAGGTAACAGCTTCATACTATGATGAGGTAGTAGTCTTACTACAAACTAGGGGTGGAATTTATTATGAACTGGAGTCAAAATAAGGTCACTTTAAAATGATTGGCCGACTTTTTGTCAAACCTGACACGACTGTTATTGTTTTTCCTCCCAATATGGATGACGGGGAGGTATGCACTCAGACCTGGAGAAGCACATCTCTGCCACTTTCTTCGAGTTTCCTCTGTGGTTGCCTTGTTCGGACTGTTTCCAATGTGCTATTTGTACACAGGAACATTTACAAACCGTCTTCCCATTTTGTGCACATCAGTTAAGACCGGAACATCACTTAGCCATCCAGGGCAAGCCCTTTGGACCTTGTCGCCCCACTTCTCCCAGGCTATCTCCTGACCCCAGGATGGTCCTGCTTATAGGCTGAGTGGGCAAAAGGGTCAATTTATGCTTTATAAAGTTAAAAAAAACTTATTTTTTAAAATTAATCTCTAGATGCAAAGGTAGATATTTGATGAAGCTTGGAACAGACATACATGGATTAGTATTCTCTATGTCATTCTGTATACCTGCAACAGTTCACAGAAAAAGGTATTTTGCTCCTGCAGCCCGAGAGATCACATTGCAAAACCCACTTCAAAGGCATGTGGAGGAACTTTATCACTTTATTTATTTGCACTTACAACATCTGCAGTGCTGAGCAAATAGATCAATGAATTGATAAGCTACAGCGTGTGCTATAAATCCGGTCTGTATAATTCTGTGGCTGGATATAAATGAGCCCATGCTTTCACTCTCCAAAATGCCACCAGATCTTAGAGATCACATAACCTAGTTTGATTATGTTTGTTCCTGGACCAAATAGAGGATGACTCAGGTAAGCTTAGTCTCAAAAATTAAAACGTGGCTTTTTTCTGGGAAATATATTAAAATGAATACTGGTATTAATTATAGCCAAAAAACCCCACATGTGAACATCATTCAGTTAAATTTCTGTCAATTTTCTATCATTGGAATTTGTATCCGGTACAGTAGGAAAGGATAATATTATTTACTCTCATTTATCAAATGAGAGTTACAGGCTAGGAAATCTGCTGACAGACACAAGGCAAGTGGGCAAAGGACGATCGTCCAGAAGAATGTGAAGAACTGAAAAAAATAAACCACCTAATTCTCACTCCTAACGTCACTTCACTTGTTCTGTTCGTATTCTTAAATTTACTGTCCCGTGATCAAGGCTTAATACTCAAATGCTCTTTTAAAGCCTAAAGGCGTAATGTTCAGATACAAAGCCACAGACATGGAGTTTCATCACCACTAGGTTGAATGAAAGAGTCCATTATTCAACACAAAGAAAAATAACAATTTACTAAGTAGCTATGACGGGCCACACACAGATGAATAAAACTCAATCCCTTGAAGTTTAGAAAAAACTTACAGAAAGAGGCAATCTATTCAGTGCCATTGAATACCATCAATGCCTATTTTAAGGACTGGCTTCAGAGAGGAATGATGCATTCCACCCAGTAGAATTATTAGAATTGCCAGTTGTGCTCACCTTTGAAATGGGCTTAAAGACTAAGTAGGAGTTCATCAAGCTGATAGAGAGGTCAGGCAAACGTGTCCTGGAAAAAATCATATGCAAAGGTGCAGAGCTGTGAAAAGTTCATGATATGTTTTTGTGGCTGGAACGCAAAGCACCCTGTGGGCAGTGGTGAGCAATGAAGCTGGAAGAGTAGATTGAGGCCACACTGCCACATCAAGGAGTTTGTACTTTATCATAAAGGCAACAGAACTGCTGTCGATTTAGGGGGAATAATAAAAATAAGGGTTTTAGAAACAGATTCCTGGTACTGAAGATTAATTAGACTATGGGACATGGGAGGGTAGCCAAATCTTACTCCAGTACCTAATATTCAGGATTCCATCTTCAATTTATGAAATGATTGTTCCGCTAAGTCTACAAATCACTTTGGCGAACAAGAGTTATTTTAAACATCATGCTGAGAAGTGAAATTTCTAGAAGAAGAAGCCTCAGTGTGAGGGGGACATTTGGGTGCGAGGCTGGGATGCAAAGCAACCGTCATTCCCAATCCCAGAAACTAGCTCACGCTGACTTTCCAATGAAGCCCTTCTTAATTCTTTCAACAGAGTCTTAGCTGCTCTGATTTGGGTGAAAATCTGTTTCCTGCTGAATACAATGTTTTGCATTTAACTGTGCTTGGAAAGGCTTTCTTTTTTTAAGCTGGTATGGCTCTGTTCAATAGTTGAGTAAGCTTTTAAATCATTTCAAATTGAACCTAATATAAAAGGCCAAATATTTAAGAAGGTAGGGCTGTCTGTTGGGCAAATACTTACACAATCTTTAAAACATTCAATATTTATTCAGCTGACTATAATTGTCATTACCGAGACATGAGTCGATGTAAATACATGCTACCTGGAAACAGGAAGGAGAAATGACTCCAGAAGAGAAGAAGCTCTTATTTTGGTTACCGTTCTGGTTTTTGGTTCCCTGAAGTTTAATAGACTACAACTGAAGAATTTATTAATTTTAAAAAGTTACATTATAATCTCTTGTTTGTTGCATCAAAACCAAAGAACGCTTTTGATGCCCCTTAAAATTCGGTGTCCAGGAATGCAACTTTAATACCGTCCACTGGCTGTAAACATCCCCTTACACCATGAAAGAATTCTGGAGTTTTCAATGCTGTACCTTGGAGGGATTATTCGTACAGGTCAATAAAAAGAGATCAAGAAACTCAGGCAGCGAAATTGAGCTATTTGTAATGAGGTGGATAGACCTAGAGTCTGTCATACAGAGTGAAGTAAGTCAGAAAGAGAAAGGCAAATACCATATGCTAACACATATATATGGAATTTAAGAAAAATGTCATGAAGAACCTAGGGGTAAGACAGGAATAAAAACACAGACCTACTAGAGAACAGACTTGAGGATATGGGGAGGGGGAAGGGTGAGCTGTGACAAAGCGAGAGAGAGGCATGGACATATATACACTACCAAACGTAAGGGAGATAGCTAGTGGGAAGCAGCCGCGCAGCACAGGGAGATCAGCTCGGTGCTTTGTGACCACCTGGAGGGGTGGGATGGGGAGGGTGGGAGGGAGGGAGACGCAAGAGGGAAGAGATATGGGAACATATGTATATGTATAACTGATTCACTTTGTTATAAAGCAGAAACTAACACACCATTGTAAAGCAATTATACCTCAATAAAGATGTTAAAAAAAAAAAAGAAACCCAGGCAGCTACAATAAACCCACCTTTACTTTTGCTAGCACTGGCGTTAGTCACATCAGATATACTCTTGCTAGGGATATATTTGGCTTCAAACAGTGAAATAAAAGCAGCTGAATAGCTTAATTAAAAACAACCTCCTTTCCAAACCTACCAGCACAGGAACTTCTAAATGAAACTTCTAAATATTCCCTATTATCAGCCTCTAGAAAACAACAGAACACTTAAGATTTTCCTCATCAGTTAAGAAAATGTCTGAAAACCATTTTTCCCTCCATGGTGAGAGCAACAATCCAGATTCTGAACCAGTAATGAGCCTCCATTACACACACACACACACACACACACACACACACACACGCACGCACGCATCATTGTTAAGCCAGGTTGTATCTCCCTTAAAAGGAAGTGCGTGAGGATGAGTGGCGGGTCCTCCACTGAGGAACAGCTCTGGCTGGCTCTAGCATAATAAACTGCTGTTTACCTTTCGGATTCTATTTATGCCACACGCACATTGTTCATCATTATTAAATGATCCTTTTTTATCTTTCTGTGACAGTTACATATTTTAACAGGTGACAGTTTGCCTTTATAAGCAGCAAAACACTGGTCTATTAGTATTCTTGTGTGGCATAAAATAGAGTTCATTTTTTATTGAAATAAGTGGAGGAAAGAAACATCAATTGTGCAGAGTTCTGAAGAGCTCAACGGGTAGAGAAGGTCCTGGCCGTAAATTAAGGTAGGTTTGCTTTATTTATGAGTCTTAGGTATTCCTTCACAGTTGCTACTGTGCATGAATTTTAATGGCACTTTCATGGGCAAGTCTATCTGAGGCAGCTTCATGAACTCTCACATAGTTCCACAATTAATCGCTCCTCTGCAGTAAAGTCAAGGAAGAGTGGGACTCTACCACTCAGAAGAGTCTCCCTGTCTCCGGACTACAGCAGTGCAGGCTGACTTAAAAAAGAAAAAGAGTATCATCACGATACCCCTGAGTCACTGAAATGGCAAAGTATCTTCTTTATTGGCTTTAAAGTCCAGCAAACCCCCAACCCAACTCATCCTGGAAACAGCCAGCAGTGTCCTGGGTGTCTTCTTAGAACAAGAGTCTGGGGCAATTCCTCAGCCTGCTGGTTAATGCTATAACCCTCGGGGTCTCCAACAGAAGACACCATCTCTGGCAAATGGCATTTGAGAATCACAACTGCCACGAATGCCATGTGCCATTGTTCATGTTTATATTTAATGATAAACATAAATAAGTAAAATCCTGCCTGCCGATAACACTTTATCTGTGCTTTGGGGAGGCAGAGAGGCCCATCTAGCACAGAATGCCATCATCCAGGACAACCAATGAAGCCTGAGTTAGTAGATCATTTCTATGGCCCCTCATAGTAACCACCTCATTGGATAAAATATGGCCCTTCTGAATGCTGGACCTCTCCAGAGGTGTCTGCTGTGTGCAGGTGTGGTGCAGGGCTAAGACAATGGGCCTGGCTGGTAGCTTGTTTGTTTGTTTCTTACCTGACAGGTTAACTGTTCTCTTTGCATCTTCGAGGTGACATAACTATACCTGTCACTCCGAAGGCAAAACTCACTCAGGAATAACACAGCCAAGTTCTTGTTGGTTATGAGTTCATCCTCAGGGGTCAGAGATTTGGCAAATCAACGTCAAAGAAGGAAGCCATCGTTTTCTCAATTAAAATATTGAGGCATATCTTAGCATGCACTTGGGGGAAAATGATAAGGATTGTTTCTTCTCCAGTAAGTTAAAAAGGAAAAGAATAAAATCCCAGCAACAGAGAAAGCCGTATCACTTTCCAAATATGCATCCTTCTCTGCCTTCTCCCCTCCCTACCTTGGCCACCTTTTTAAACCAGTGTCCGTACATACAGACCCGGAGGATATGTCTTATACATGTTTTCATTATAGCACTTAAAAAAAAAAAAAAGAACCAGTCGGCTTTTTGCACTCTTCTCTCTCGCTGAAGTTGTTTCTGCCCTTTGGAAATATGAAAGCCCTTGAGTGATTTTATATTTTCAAAGGGTAAAAGTACTAAAGAGCACTTCTCTATTTCAGAGAGGAGGAAAAAAAGTAAATCAGTCTGCCTAAAGTGTTCACTTGGAAAAGGTAAAAATGAACAACCCATGTGCTGGGGAGTAGTTACAGCATCTGGAGTTACATATATAGCACCCTGGAGTCCGCGGCTGGAAAACAAAACACGAGGCATCGGCTGCCGCTCAAATCTTCATGGTATCTGTTTCCAAAGGAACCAGTTCTTTTCCAAACTATGAGGATGATGAACATCTAGCCTGCGTTAATTTCCACCCTGGACAATAAACCAAGGTCCACTCCCGACCCCTCCCATCCTGTCCACCCGCCAGCCGCCACCAAACACCAGCTCTCCCTTCCCTTATGACTGACTTATCCTTGGTGTGAGCCTCCTCCTTCCTTTCAGAAGTCTTGCCTTTAATGCATGGCTGCCTCTTCTCTCTGCCCTCCCCACCCTACTATTAGAAACTACTTTATAGAAAGGACTGGATTTCAGAACTTAACACCTCAGAACAAGCCAAGAGAACCCTCTTCCAAGGACATTTGTATGTTTCCTTTCTCCATGGAATACAAGGTTTTATCTTCTGTTAGATGCCTAGCCAGCCACGGGGAAGGGCATTTCTTAGTGGAAGGGGTCTTACCCTGATTTGTGCTGCCTTGATTGAATGCCCTCTGTCTCCCAAACCTTTCTACTCAAAATTCATCACTCAGCTAGCCTGGTTATAGCTTCCTCTGGGTAAACTTCCTCTTCCAAGATTTGGGGGCTCTTGGCTGTGCTGCCAGAGCCGCCTGTGATGTTTCACTCCCTGCATTTCCCACAATGCCTTGTAGAGTTTATTCTGGCATCTCCCTCACTCGACTGTAAGGTCCCTGCTGGCAATCACAAGAGCTTTTATTTCTAGATCCCAGTTTCTTGCACAGTGACTCAACACGGAAGTAGTAGTAATAAATATAGATAAAATATTACATATTAGAATTATAATAAGTACTTTGCATATATGGATTTACCCCTATTTACTCACAATACCCCTAGATAATAGGTACTATTACTGATCCCCATTTTACAGATGAAAAGACGGCACACAGAAAGGTTAAGCAATTTTCTTATGGTCACACAGCTGATTAGTGCTAAAAACTGAATTCTAACTCAGACAGTCTGATTCTAGAGACTGTGCTTTACCACTATATTCTTCATTGCCCCTTTCAAAAATAATATGTGTACACCTTAAATATACTCAATAAATGTTTTTTGGAAGAAGTTTTTTTAAATATTCAGATGCATCACTTAGAATCTGTAATGACCCAAGAAAAGCTAGTTAATGCCTTCCAACTTTATTTCCTTCTCTATAACCTCAACTTGTTCCCCTTGAGGACTAGATTTAAAAGGTCCTATAATCTGGCTAGCACGATACATGGCTGTGCTAAACACATGTTAGTTCCCTTGCCCAAGTACACACCAATGGGGTTAATTCTATTAGTGAATCTCAGCAATGAAAGCCCCGTTAGAAACGCAGGTTACTAATTTTACCTGAGGTGATCATTTGGCCTATAATTAATATTGCCAACTATTATTAGTTTGTACATCAACGCATGCACACTCTTTGCCCAAAGCAAGGTCAGTCATACATAATACCATATCCACAGCAGGGGTCTTACTGCTGCAATTTTCCTTTCAATGTACAGGAAGCAACAGATAGGCCCTGAGGACAGCAAGGACCATATGAGCTAGGGTCCAGTCCCAACCAGTATAAGACCAGCAGAGTAGGTCTGTCATCCAGCCAGGCCCCAGAGAGCCAGATGCTGTCATTTCCAGGCTCACCGTTTAAACTATCAAAGGTGAAAGCAAGACTGATATTCAAGGACATTAACACATTAGGAAAAAGCGTAATCTATAAACTGCTGATACCAGAGACAGGAGCCAAAGACAGAACCAAGAAGATGGATTTCAACACACATTTGCTTAGGAAACCCCTGTCATATGTGGTGACGAAGAAGTGGCCTGGAAAGCTGCTTTGTTGCTGTTGTTTATGGAAGTATAGTTGATTTACAATATCATGTTAGTTTCAGGTGTACAGCACAGTGATTCGGGAAAATTACTTTGGAAAACCAACCGTAGCTAGCTCTAAAAGAAGTATTATATCCAAAGAATCCTGGATATTCATGTACATCTTCTTTGTTATCAAGTGGGAGGGCATCATTTTTTTAATTTAAAATTTATTTTAATGCATTATAATGACAAAAATCCACTTTGGGGGATACAAATAGTATTTCTTGTACTACTCATGTAATACTTTTTTATTGAAGTATAGTTGATTTACAATATTGTGTTAAAGTTTCAGGTGTACAGCAAAGTGATTCGGATACATATTTTTTTTAGATTATTTTCCATTATAGGTTATTACAAAATACTGAATATAGTTTTCTGTGCTCTATAGTATGTCCCTGTTGCTTATCTATTTTATGTATAGTAGTTTGTATCTGTTAATCTCATACTCCTAATTTATCCCTCCCTCCCTCTCTCCATTGGTAATCATAAATTTGTTTTGCATGTCTGTGACTCTGTTTGTTTTGTATATAGATTCATTTGTATTACTTTTTAGATTCCACATAAGTGATATCATATAATATTTATCCTTCTCTGACTTACTTCACTTAGTATAATCATTTCGAGGTCCATCCATGTTGCTGCAAATGGCATATTTCATCCTTTTTTATGGTTGAGTAATATTCCAGTGTGTGTGTGTATACGTATACACACACACACACACACACACACACACCACATCTTAAAAGTTAGAAGGTACACTGACATGATAGTAGGAAAGAATCTACACGCTAGAATGAAAACTGACCTGGGCCCAAATCGCTACTCTCCCACTTACTGGAAGTATGGACTTGGATATGTATATTTGACTTTTAATTTCCTTATTTCTAAAGCAGGTAATAACACCTACTTTAGAGGACTGTTGTAGAAATTAAAGCACATGTATGTTAAGCCTCTAGCATGATGGATGGCACGCAGCAAACATTACCATTATCACATATAATTATCAAGCCAGAGCTCATCCAACACACAAATACCCATTGTAGTTGGTAACGATTCATCCATTCATCTATTCATGTATTCTCTGAATTACTAAAACGGGCCAAACAACAAGTATTCAAAGATTCAGAAAACTAGCAGCCCGTCATCAAGGTATTTTATGAGGAAACACAAACAGACATTCAACTCACTACAAAAACAACTACCAGCTACAGAACTCTGATACCATTACATATACACACATCTAGGGGGAAACACTTTTGAAAGTTAGGAACTGTAGACGTTTTCACTTTGGAGGTAAGTACTTTGACTAGGAGATAGGGTAGGGATGGAGGGATGGATGAACTGAGAACATGTGAAGTCATGGCGTACCATAAAACACGGTCTTCTGATTTTAATTTTCTACATCTTAATTATATCAGATGCATTTTATTAACAAATTAGAGTAAGAAGAAGGTGGAAGGGGACCTGGCAATGACTAATTGCTCTAATCTTAATTAATTTTGCCTAGGAAAATTCCATACAATTGTTTGTTTCTATCCAACTCCAAGAAAAAAAAATGCAGAATATAATTTGAGTATATGTAACGCCATTGTTGCCCTTGGCTCCCTAGAGACAAGGCTTTAGCACAACTGAGACAACCTCCATACACATAAGAACAATAAATATTCTAAAAATTGCATCCCTATTTATTCACGTCTACAATAGTCAGAAGAACACATATTGGCCAAGGTTTGATTCACTCTGACGCGGAGATAAAACCAGTATATGGTAACATACAGAGAATAGGAAAACCATCCTTCAAAGCTATCTTGGGGGAGTTAAAAACAAAAAAAAAACAAAAACAAGAAATTTTAAAACTCTGTTCTGAATGTCAAAGTAGTGCTTCAATCAGTGCCCTTCTCATACTGAGAGATGAAAAATAATTGTGCATCTTATTCAGTTGGCTCGGTTAACACAAAGCTCTGCTATGTAACTCTTCTAAAGAGTCTGCTACCCATGATCTTGGGCACAACAAAGGGTGTGTGTCCATTAGCTTCGGTCAGTGGTTGAAAAATAACAAATATGTGATCATTTCACATTTTCCAAAGCACTGAAGATATGTCACAGAGGTACTCACAGTCTGCTACCAAGAAGTGAACATTCCGAAAAGACAGGAAGAGCAGAATTAAAATATTTGGTTTAGTACCTGGGTAACTGGTTGTTCCTCTTTCCAAAAGATGAAGGATAGGAGGGACAGCAGACACCTGCTGACAACGAGAGGCACCGTGAGAACTCCCCTGAGGTGGAAGCACCTTTCTGGATGATCTGTTGGGGATTTCCGTTCTCTTTAAAACTTTCCCAGAAGACGGTTTTTTAGGGACACTAGTCCGCCGTCTTCTCAGTCTGCCGGCTTCCTGAATACGCTATTCCTTGCCTCAGCAACAAAAAAGACCTTCCTGTATTTTCAAACTTCTTACAATGAGCATATAATATTTTTACGTCAGAAAAAAAACTTCCACCCAGAAAAGCTATTTGGAGTAGATGCAAATAAAGCTCCCCTGGGCTCGTTAGTTGTGTTCATCTAACCATGCAGCCCACATGTGAGTATAAGGGTGGAGAAGAAAGCATCCGCTCCAAGAAGTTCTGCTGTCAGCCCTGCTGGCCCCCTGACTTAGCTTCTGGACGTTCTCCTGCCCAGAAGCTCCCAGCAGTAAACAGTCAGGTGAAATAAACATTGAGAGTCCCCCATGCTATTCCTCCTTTGGAACGCTCATTCCAAAAGTGTGATCATCCCACGATGCGCTTTCCAGGACCAGTCATTGGGCCAAAGGGCTATCTGTAGTCGGTGCCCTCTTCTCTTCATTTTTTTTTTTCCTATAATTATCCCTGTTTTGGACCCTCAGTCCAAATACCTAGGGCCCTGAAGTTCTCTTCTGATTATACAAATTCCCAACTGTACAGCCTCATTCAATCACAAACATAGCATGCTTTTTTTCCCCAGCAATATCTCCCTGACAAGCAATCTTTGAAGATGTGTATCAAGTTCTTTAGCTAATTTGGACTACTGTGATAACAGCTAATACTGTGGAAGTGGGTTATCCTTCCTATAGTTTTTATATTTTATCAGGCGGGGGAAGCACAATGATTTCATCCAGATTACACATCTAAATGGTGGAATGACAGGACTTATTTGTAAGCTCACTTGAAGGCTTTGGTTTTTTGCTTGTTTGATTTTCACATATAGAACATCTTAAAAACCTAACTTAGAGCAGATATAACCCTGTGCTAGGTGCTGAGGAGACACAGTAGAATAGAAAATTGTCTCTGACCTCAGGTGATAAAAATCAAGAGTGAAAGACATAAAAAAAGAATTAAAATATGGTCTGACTAGTGCAGGAACAGAAGTGATGTCAAAGTATGGAAACAGCATTCAACAAGAAGAGATTTACCTCTAGGAGTACAGAGACTCATGGACAGTGGTCCGTAAGAACAGTTCTGTTGAACACGAAGCGTGAACAAAGGCCCAGGGATGTGAGTCAGCAGAGCTGCTTGGGTGATGCTCGATATTTCCATGTGATGTGAACATCGTGTCCATGCATGTCCGAACATCACTGTCTGACTCAACCAGCCAAGGGGTCATGGACCTGCCACGTGGGTGTCTTCACCTGTTTTCCAGTATCTTCATGTTAGTTCCTACTTCTGGACAGCATCTGATATTATCAGTTCTATGGGCAAAGAACTGAAGTGAAAGATGTTCTGGAATAAGCTCAAGAAAAAAAGTCAGGGACCCACCAGGGTATATGACCTTGGGCGTTGCATTTAAACTTTGCAAATCCCAATGATCATAGGTGGGCAAATACAGTGAGACTGGCTGATAATTTCTAAGATCCTTTCAATTCCAAACCCCAATTTAGGTCAATGATTTATCATATAGCTATTCAGTAAAAGGCACCAGTTTCTGCTCAAAAGTATCAAAGATGAACAAAACATAAAGCCTGCTTTCAAAAACCGATATACAACGTGAAGCAAAAGAGAAATAAATATACCTGAAACAATAGCATAAGGCAGGATATGAGAGGTATAAGAAATGCACAAAATGCACAAGACAAAGGAAATCATGGGACAATTTTGAGGCACAGCATGGAGTCCAGATGAGTAGAGGGTACATGAAAAAGCAGTAAAAAATAAAACCAGAAAGGTTTGCTGGAACTATTGGAAGAACACTTAACACCAGACTAAAAAATCCCCGTGCATCTATGAAACCTTCGCACGTTACAAAGGTGGCACTGCAGATCATTAGAAAAAGGAGGGAGACCCCTCAATGGTTCTGTGACAACTGGTTATTCACATGAAAGAATGAAATTAAATCCCTAACTCAAACTCCACACGGAAAAAAAAATCTATCCTAGGTCGATGAAAGGCATAAATACGAAAGACCAAAACTAGAAAATTTTATAAGAAATACAGGAGAATATAGTTCATGAGATTCAGGCAAGATTTCCTAAGCATGACACAAAAGAGCATAAAACCATTGATAACATTGATTACATCGAAATTAAAACTTGAGTTCATGAGAACTTAACATTAAAAATTCAAGTCATCAGAAAATACCATTAAGTTAAAAAAAAAACTGAGGGAAGAAATTCCAATCACACATTAACACATTAAAGCTTACTAAAAATATATATATATACACATATATACACATACACATACGTGTATTTAAAGCTCCCTATAATTCAATAAATTATTAATTTAATAATTAAATTATTATTTTCTATTAACAAAGAAAAAATGAGCAGAAGACTTGAGTAGGTGTTTTGTAGAAGAAATATAAATGGCAATGAAATAAATGAAACAATGTTTAATTTCATTAGTAATCAGGGATATGGAAATTAAGTCCATGTGGAGATAATCATATTATACCCACTAAATAAGCAGAAATCTCTAGGCCTGGAAATATCAAATGTTGGCTGATGTGAAGTGATGGGAACTCATATGGCTGAAAAACGCTTTGGCATTATCTGGAAAATTTAACATGTTCATGCTCTGGGTCTTAGTAATCTACTCTCAGATGTACGAGAAACACTTGAAAAGTGGGTGCCATTGACGTGTACATGAATGTTCCTAGTAGCGCTTTTCATAAGAGAAAAAAACAACCTGAAAACAAGGCAAATGTCACCGAGAGTAAAATAAGTCAATTATGGTTTAGTCACAGCATCAAATATTGTACAGGAGGGAAGTGATTCAACAATAGTACATCCAATAACATAGCTGAAACCTAATACTGGGTGAAAAACACAATTGCTGAAAACTATAATATATGTCAAAAAGAGGCAAAAGTAAACGCTGTTTAGGAGTACATACGTATTTGTGTAAAACAGTTTTAAAGACCAGGAAACGATGAGCACAAAATTCAAGCAATATTACTTTTGAAGGAGAACCAGAGGGATGGGAGTTAAAGAGAGACATACAGATGAGTCGTGTTGATAATGGTTTATTAATATGGTGGTAAGGGCACAGATATCCATTTTAAATTGATTTTTTTTAACTAAACTCATGTGCAACAACTGGTCACAAAATGTCTTGCCTTTGATTTCACAGACAAATAGGGAACGTTGGCAGTTGTGAACAGACATATTAGAAACATTTGCTTTATTTGGAATTCCTATGCCACATTTCCTAAAACAGCAAAGAGGCACCAGCTGTCCCCGCCCAACTCCTTAGTCAACAACAATGTGCTGACTGGGGCCCTGCCCTACACTGTAAGGAACTATACTGCTTTCATCCTTCCGACACCAAGACCAGTACAAAGTTATTAACCCACTCATAAATGTGATCACTTATCATTTACATCCTGGACCTAAGACATATTAGATGAGAATTAATAGGAATGTCCATTTGTGGGCCCCTGTGCTTTTGTTCAGAAGGGAAACATGGTGCAACCTCCAACCTTGGGTTCTTAAAACTCTTCTCCATGATTATGTAATGTTTCTTATTTAATCACATCTCTTTCATGAATACCTAAGTTCTTCCATCCTAGCAGAAAAAGTCTAGCTCCTAAAGACTGAAATGTTGAGTGCCATTATCCAGTTTCACTCATCCAAGTCATCTGAGATCCAGCATGGAAATATAACGCCTAACGTGGAGGGGTGTGCAAGGGAGAAACATGGGTGGTCACCTTTATCCCTTACACTTTGCTGTCTCTAAATCTCAAAAAAGAAGATCAGTTTCTACACTTGCTCACAGTCAATCCACCCATTACACCAGCGGCTCTCAGGCTTTGATTCCCAAACTAAGAATAACCTGAGGAACTTAAAAAATATATATCAGTGGATCCTCTCCCCTGACATTTGGGCTCAACTATTCTGAGATGGCTTAACTGTTCTGTTCTTGGCATCAGCTTCTCTTCAAAGTTTAAATTACAAACACACGTATTTCTCTAAATGGGGGTTACATTAAACTTTTGGTGCTCATTTTTCAATCTACTATGTTTCAATAAAACTGTTTAAATATTAAACATCAATTTTAAACTTAAAAAACTGATGGCCACACATATTCAAAGCACCTGTCTGTGTGATCTTCTCACCTAACCCCGGGCAACAATACTAAAGATGTCAGCCTTTCTGTGAGTTTGAAAAAAAAAATAATGGCTTTGTGTGATGACCGGGAATTTGTAGCTTTAAAACCTAATCACCATTTCCAGCAGCAAGATCTTTCACTGATAACTGCTAAAAATAACCAAACCCTGAATATTTGGAAAACTAATCGCCAAGAATCTGAAGTTTTCGACACCCTCCACATCTAACATTTTCCCAGTAAGGTGGCTTCAAAGTGAATAATCATCATTACAGGGTCACCGGGGTTTATAAGCTTCAGCTCAACTACAGCGATTGCATTTTACAAGTTATCACGACCGTCAGAAATGCAGAACTCAGCTTTAAAATAAAGAACAACAGAGAATGCATGAGAAGAAGCAACGGAGGCTTTTCAAATTAGATCCTCACTCTCTTTGGATGCAAATTCACGGCCTTTTGAGGGTATCATTGGCAAGCTGCTGCCAACATCAGAAGTTTTCTGCGAAGCTAAGCGTAAGTCAATTGCTTGTGTATCTTTTAAAACCTTCTGCACCTACTGGTCCTCTAAGTGGCCAACTACTGTATCCATTTGAATAAAACCGCCTCATCACAACAGACCTAGCATTCCAGCTGGAAAGTGTTACCTTCTCGTCACACATGAAAATCCAGATTTAAACAGGGAAAAATGGAAATTGGAAGTAATTTACTTATCCAGATAAGAATTAGGAGTTGTGTGGCAAATACCGTTCTGAAGTTATTTCCTTGGGTGAAGCATAAGGTTTCCTGTTCTAACTCATGGCACTAACATCCCACAGTAGAAGAGAAGTGACTCTCTTCATCCTATGTATAGATTTTTTTAAATAATTATATTTAGAAAGTATTTAGGGTCTGCTAGTAGATTCATACTGAACAAAATTGTTACCAAGGATGCAGAGGGTAAGTAATTGGAACAAAAGCTTGACTCACTGTAAATTCCATGAAAACACAAAATAAACCGATAATGTAGATATAGATGATGTAATATAGATAATAATGTAATACAATATCCAACAGCTCTGCTACAATGAACCAACTTGAGCCCCTCAGATCACAGCCCCAACACTGTACGATTCAGAACAGTGCCAAAGATGAAAAATCTATCCTATTTCAAAGGTATTTAGAAAAATATAAACATTTTAAATAAAAGGAAAGCATCCTCTAACAGAAGTGTAAAATGATCAATAGGCTTTAGTCTTCTGGTATCATTCTTTTGATTTCCTTGGTGCCTCTATCAATTGCTTTTGTTATTATGGGCCTGAAAAGGAGAAGGGGCAAGAACAACATTGAAAAAATGAAGATCTGGGTTCATGGGCAAACACTGGCAGAAATGACCTCCTACAAGTCCAGCAAGCTACGCTGCTTCTCTAGACTTTTGTTGCCCATGTAGAGATTTGAGCTTCAGCCTAGAAATTTTAGGGCCCTTCTCAGCAATATAATTGTATGATTCTTCTTTACAAATGGGACAGAGAGGCACATAGAAAACTCAGTGATCAAATTAGTGTTTTTCATATGTTAAATAAAAGGCCACTCAAATGCTTTTGATCTTTTGATCTTCCGCTTTTAGGCAACGCTCCTCAAATGCTAAAGGAACTTCTCTAGGCGGGAAAGAGACCAGCAACGTGAAACAACCTTGTACCTATAGACTACCAAACCTCATGGAAACAGCAAACCCCAAAACTACGATACATACACAAAAAGAAAAAGCTACCCAAACACAACACTAGAGATGGTCATCAAATCACGAGGACAAGAGAGGAAGGGAAGACAATAGACAGTGTGCTCCTTCACAAAGGTAGAAAAAGCTTTACAGGCAGAGCTCAAAGACAATGATTGAAAATGAGGACCAACTGACTCCCTGATCCTTTAAATCTCTTAACAAAAGGTGGAAAAAGTCATTGACTTGAGACACAATGGAAGGTTGAGTGCTGTATCTTGTGACTCTTGCTTAAGCTAAAGGTGTTTTATTAAAATGATGTGAGAAGAGTTCAAATCTGGAAATTTACCATGAGATAGCATAGAGGTGGTTTCTGCTAAAAAAGAAGTCAATCGAGCAACCATGGGCCCAGGCACCCAACTGGGCAACACTGGGCTGCGGTGGAGGATTCCAGCCCCCGCGGCCCTTTCCCACCCATCCCACTTCTGCTGCTGTAGCAGCATACGTATGCATTAGGGTACAACCACTGATTTAAGAGAAACCGATACATAAAATTACACTTCTTTGATTGAAGATGCATTCTTAAAAACGCTAAAGCCAAGGCTCACCAGCATCATTCTTGAAGTCCTACAAACTTGTCCTGAAAATTCTACTTTCAGAGTATTTGTTATCGAAGGTTTTGATGCCTATTTAAAATGCCAAGAAATGCTTCCTGAAATGATAAAAAAAAATACCATGAATAAAGGGTACTGAAAACGATACACAGCATCATAAAATGTTAGAGCAGGAAGGAGCTTTCACGATAATTGCGTTACTTCTTCTCATTTAAGAAATAAAAGGAACCAGAAAAAAAGTGACATGTTGGAGGCCATGTAGCCTTGAACTTTGCAGCTCACCACACTGCTGGAACGGGAAGGCCGTTTTGACTTGAGGAGACAGGAAGCAAGAGCAGACTGAGAGTTGGGGGTTAGATGGGAGAGACCAGGGAGAAAGAGAAACGGGAGCGCTCAAATTAAGAAGCTAACTTTCAAGTCAAAACTGTGTCTCCGTCTCGAGTTTAAGTGTTACTAATGGCATTTAAATTAACAGCATGGAAGTTTAATGATGGAAGTTTGCCATAATGATGATATATGACATTCTACTAATACATAATACATACACACAGATATCCATGCATTAAGCACTTATCCCCTTGACAATTATTAGTAACTGGCTGCACAAGTAATGGTGTTGTCTGCTGCAGGATATGACACGGGAGAGCTGTCTTTTCACATTGCTATCCGAGACGGATGTACATTTCAAGCTGTCTGCTAAACTTGAGAAAACAGCCAATGCGTTTTAGTTTTCATTTTTGTATTTGGGGTGGGTGGGTTTGTTTTGTTTGTTTGTTTGTCTTCTCCAAGGTGAGAAAAAAATGACAGAACATTTTAAAAACCTTTCTTTCTTTAAAGCAAACCCCCAAACACTTACATCCCACCCACACACCTCACACTGACAAAACCTGTGAAGCTCCTGATTTTGCCTTTTTTTTTTTTTTTTTTTTTTATGGGAGACAACTTTGGAAATTTCCTGATGCAAGCTGCCGGCAATCACTGTAGCTACTGGTCCCTATGCTGAGAGAGATACAAGGGTCACCTATTCGGATGAAGGACAGTTACAATCTCCTCAGCTCCTTTCAAAAGGAGCTGGCATATTTCTCTGGCAAAGAACTTTATTTTGAGGTCTGTATTTTTTTCTAGTTGTTTCTAAAATAGGTTAGATAATTCTTAAAGACACTTTGATGAAAATTATTATCGCAACTCCAAATACCGATTAAAATACTTTAACCTTGTTCCGCAACTACATACAGGAAGAAAAAATAAAGCACAAAGTTAATAATAAAGACAAAGTATTTAGAAAGTGATGCAGATTATGAAGCCAGTACCATATTTCTAAAGAGTGTCTGTAATGACGACTTTCAAATAAAACTGCAGAACTAATTGTGATTTTTATTTAATGAACTAAATTTTAAATCCTTTGTTGTTTTTAAGAAAACATGGGACTCCCCTGGTGGCACAGTGGTTAAGAATCCGCCTGCCAACGCAGGGGACACGGGTTCGAGCCCTGGTCCGGGAAGATCCCACATGCTGCGGAGCAACTAAGCCCGTGCGCCACAACTACTGAGCCTGTGCTCTAGAGCCCGTGAACCACAACCACTTAGCCCACGTGCTACAACTACTGAAGCCCATGCGCCTAGAGCCTGTGCTCCGCAACAAGAGAAGCCACCACAATGAGAAGCCCATGCACCGCAATGAAGAGTAGCCCCCCTCGCTACAACTAGAGAAAGCCCGTGCAGTAACAAAGACCCAATGCAGCCAAAAATAAAATAAATTTAATAAATTTTTTTTTAAAAAAGAAAATACTATATAGCTCAGCAAATTCCTCAGAACTTTTTCCATACCCCTTAGGCCACACCACAGTATACCATTTTTCATATACTCACAATTTTACTTGCCTCAAACCACTGCTGCCACATTTCCTACCATCCCCTCTTCCAGATGACGCCACTTCTGTTCATAACCATGAGAAACCTACCACCACATAAACCCAGAAGCCAACACGGTATCACTGAAATTTTTTACTCGTTTTTTTTCTCTGTCACACGTGTTCATGTACCCATGCCCTGTCTCAAAATACAAAGTGAGCAGAATGTTGTATGGTCCAACTTAAGTGCAACCAATCTATTTGGTAATAAAATAGAACGACCTCATAGTCAAAAAGGCCCAGAAGCCATCTGGACACTCAGCTGCTGGTCCTAGTACTAGTTGTGGCTCTCTGTCTAGCCTTGGTTGAAAAAACCTCTAAACCTTAATTCCATCCTCTGTTCAACATCAGGGGTGAATGTAAAAATCCCAAACAATCCAAACTGTGAATGCACCTGAAAAATGTCGAATTCCATGCAAATGAATTATTATGCAAAGGAGCCATCCATGATAGTGTCACATCTTACACTTAATCATCTTTGTAGAATAATCTATCTAGGGACGTAGGCTTTTCAATCTGTTGGGGGGCGGGAATGTAAAACCCTCTTACAGTTATTTCATTTCTTCTGGCAACTAATTTTCCTGAATGTTTCAGCACCATATTGAGTAAATTTTAGCAATGTTATCCTCAATATTATTTATACCTTAACGCAATAAGCTTAGAGTAAAAATGATTGTTTAGCATGTGCTATGGGACCAGCACCTCCAGGTGCTGGGTAAGTTAACAGTAATTATGATGGGCATTGCCAAGTAGACATAAGTGTCCAGCAGCAAGGAAGGACCCAAAACCTAGTCCCACACCATGTTGAGACAACAAGGATCCAGCTCCTTGGCGAGCATCCCTATCCCATGTGAACATTCCTCTGTTTTCGTTTCTAACCAACTGTTTTTGTTCTACCTCTTCCTTAAGTGTAGCCTCGCCCTCTCAATATCCTGAACTCGGGATCGTTTTTAAGTGCAGCGCCAGGCAAGAGATACAGTAAGATAAAAGCGGGTAGAAGCTTAGCAAAAATCTGACTTTGGTTAAACTGTTCAACTTCTGGGGGACTCAGTTTCCTCTTTCTTACAGAAATGAAGTAGATGCAGACGTAAGTCCTCAATTACTTCAAAATAAAATCCAAGCCTTTGAAAATACTGCATCCATCTTTACAAATGCCGGAAGCAAGACGCTATATTACATCAGAATGGTACTCCCAGAATGTCTATTTGTTTTATGAGTAGCTCTAGGTTTTTGTGTGTTAAAAGTGACATTTGTCTTTGCCTATTCTTCTGTCACGTTTACAATATTGTTACATAGAATTCCACTTCGTACTGGCTTCCAAGTGAAAATCAATATTAAAAATCAAAAACAAACCCCCAAAACTTGAATTATTGTCATCCATGACCCTGCTACTCAAAGTGTGGTCAGATGGCGTCATCTAGAAGTTTGTTAGCAATGCAGGCTCTCAGGCCCCTCCCCAGATTTACCAAATCAGAATGTGCATTTTAACAAGATCTACAGTGATTCAAATGCACATTAACATTTGAAAAGCCCTGATTTGTATGTTTCAAATATTACCAGCTTAGCTTTCATAACCCAAGATCATTGGGTTTCCCTTCCTCTTCCAGTAGATTTTATTAAATTAAATTCAAATAAAGATGCTAACTACTAAATAAGTACTGTGACGAGGCAGAAACCACCAATCACCTGCAAACAACTCTAAAAGGCATGCCACAAATTTCTTTACAGGCAAATCTTCTAGTCCAATATTTAGTAAATACATTTGCTTTTATAGTAAGTGAGTAAAATCTATGAATGATATTAAACGTAGCTATTCCAGTGTTGGCTGGACCCTTGAAGTAGTCAGGATGACTTCACTTTAGCCTCTAGTACTTCCTGCTTCCTTTGCGTGTCTGCCAATCACTTACCTTCTGGGATGTCTGCAATGTCATTTTCCCTTGGACTTACCTGAGGGAGAAATTTCACCATTCAATCAGCAAAACAATGCATCTTGTAAAGTCCATTCTGAGCCAAGTTCCTCAGTGTTGTGGTGAAATTACCCCATATTATTCCTCCCAGCCTTACAAGGCCAGGTTCAAGTGGAAACATACACTTAAGTGCCAAGGTCTCCCTTTCTGGGGAGGAAGGCTCTTTTGCATTTTATGAACCAGAAATTTAGGGGCAGAAAGTCAGTATCTGCATTAAGTGAGGCTGTTACTGACTTCACTTGGAAGAGAGCTTTTGGCTTCCAGCTTTCTTAATTAGGAAGGAAACTGTCAGAAGAAACTGATCATATAGGAAAAATGCAGGCCTCCCTGTACTCTTGTCCTCTTGGAAACAATATTAGGAAATATTTTACATCCTGTTGTGGTCCCACGTAAGCCGTAAGCCGAGAAGAGTACTACGTGTTTTGGTTTCTACTGTAGCCCCATCAACAGAACCCGAATACTTCTGCCCCTAATTTCTCAGTCCAGTGAAGTCCAGAGAGGGCAGGGGTGCTGAGAACAACATATGCGGTCCACACTGTCCTGCACACAAACCCACTTTCCAAAGAAATCCTCCAAAAGCACAAGAGAGTGTGCAGTGGATTTCTCATGGGGTCCAAACTGAAATACATTAACATCCGCCTAATTCTGAAAACTATCTAAGCACAGCATGTGTATGCTCACAGTAAGAGCATACACCGCAGTGGGGTACAAACAATTAAAAGTTCGTTTCAAAGTGGAAATGCAAAATAGAACGAATATCTATTTTCTGGAAATGAATCTAGCCATCTGCCTTGCAAGAGCCGCAGGAGGAGTACCCAAAACAGCAGAAACAGCAGCCTCTGGTGTTAACAATCTATTCTCAAATCTCATGCTTCACATTTCCCCGGCAAACAAGGCTAAAAATACAAGACAGGCAACAAATAGTCTCTCGGGTTCTGCCATTCCATGGATGGCGCATTCAGAGTGATACTTTGTGTTGAAATTCGAAACTGGGGGGGGAGCAAGCTATCATGGGGGGGGGAGCAAGCTATCATATTAGAAGCTGGCACTCAGAATTTTAAGTGTGAATCTGATCCCAAAGTATATTAAGCTGAATGGTGAGAGGGTGGCTGTTTGCGTACAACATAAATCTCTGAGACGTATCTGAATACATTTATAGATTTATTTAAGCTCCTCTAAATTCTTCTCCAAGTCTCAGAGTTATAGAGATATAATTTTAGTACTTATGTCACCAAAATATCAGACTCATTTTGTTTCGGCACAGTTTAGAAAAGCGTCTTTATTGTGGGCTCTGGAGTCGGACTGCACAGGTTCAAATCCAGGCGCCACCACATACTAACTCCGCGGCCTTGAGCGAGGTACTTACCTTCTCTGTGCAGCTCTTCTGCTATCTTCAAAAGGAGGATAATAAGAGTGCTCACCTCAAAGAGTTATTTTAAGTTATGTTAAGTTACTTTAAGGATTATGTAAGTTAATGTGTGTAAAACTCTTTAGAGTAATGAATGGCGCCTGCTAAAGACAGTCATTGCTATTATTATCTAATAGTCAAGCACGACTGCACAAATGCCTTCTCTTAAGGAACAGGCATAACACAGAGAGTGGCAGCAACACGATGACAGGTCTCACGCCAGTGGTGGCCATGAAGCGAATGACTGGGTACGCAAACAAGCGTCTTTACCTAGAGTATGCGGCCAAGAATGACAGAGGTAAGTCCCCCTTGGTTATTCGGTCATGCTGTTAGTTCATGAAGGTGGCAGAATAAGGAGGACAGAAGACAATGACACGGCTGGTCAAGGAGCACTGCCCAGTGTACGGGACAATCAGAATTAATGGCAAAGGTATAATCAAGGAGGGGGACACATCCGGGCTCTCTGTGAACATCTGTGCCTGCCGCTTAAGAGGACATCCTGCATCACCACCACCACCTTCCTTAAGAGAATGTTATGGAATAAATCTTTCTTCATACACTTGGTCTTCGGGATTAGACTGTAACACGTATGGTCTGGGTCCCCAGCCTCCATATTTTAAAAAGAAAGAAAGACCCGAGGGAGTGATATCAAATATTCATTATCTCCTGAACAACCAATTTCTTGTTAAACCTTGAAAGTTGGCAGTATTTCAAGTTGGGTCCTTATTTGGTAGAAGGAGGATGATAAAACATTTACAAGCCATTGAGGCAACGGACAGAAAAGTGCTTCTTCCCTAACTACTAAGACAGTGGGGTCTAGAACTACGAGACCCGCTCAGTCGTAGAGTTTTGATGGAACTCACGGAGGATTCCTGGGGTTCCATAGGTTTCCCCAACCTATGGGGTACCACTTAAAGAACCAGAGACCCACAGATGGGTCACTCAAAGACTGAGGAAGAATGGAAGGCTGACATTACTATTTTCCCTGGTAAGATTATGAAAAAGGGTGACAGATGCTGCCACTATAGGGTCAGGTAAGAACAATGAATCTCTTCTTATCAGCTGAGATACTTAAGAGATTTCTTGAGCAGAACCCTTTGTCAGGCAGGAAAAAAAGATACCACCGGACTGCTCAAACGAAGAGTACAACCCAAGAGTCACAAAAAGAAAAAGCCACCAAGAAATTACAAGAAAAGGCTCTCTTCTCATAGCTCTTTGGAGGGGAAGATCCTGGAGGAAAAAGAAACAGAATGCGGGGTGGTGGAGGCAGTCATTATGTTCGTTAAGGAGAAAGTGAACATAGATATAAAACTGCAGGAACGAGGTAGGTAGATGGATTTAAGTATGCGTGAACCATGCGACCCTACTGTGCCTATAAAACAGTTGTATTTCTCTTGCCCTTAATGCATCACTATGGTTACCATAAGGAAGATTTCATTGTCCGCGAAAATTTTTAAAAGAAGGACTTGTGTGAAAGCTCAGCCCAGCTGAGATCATCTTCCTCCCTGCCTTCAGGCTGGGATATCTATGTACAGTATCTAATAGAGGAATCGCAACCGGATCAACAGCAGTGCTCCCTTTTTTCAAAGAATAAAAACAAATCAGTGTGACAACATGATGTGGATTCAATTAGCACTTGGCAGGTCATGAATAACTTTTAAACCCCCTTCTTTTAACTTGGAAAGTGTTAAAACATACGGTAATCATGGTACCCAAGCGCTTTCCTTACAGTAAGTATGCTATCCATCAAGTACATAAATCTCAAGAATTAAGTCTAGCTTCCAAAGGAGGGAACCAGAACATGGCTCCTTGGGCCACTACTAGTTTCTGCAGGCAGTCCCTTGCCCCGTGTATTTTCCTCGCTGAGGACATTCAAAGCCAAAATCATCTGAAATCTCGTTGCCATTTTCAGAGGGTTTTTACATTAGGTATGGAGGGAAAGAAAAGGGGAAAAAAAGGAGTTGGTACAATGATCTTGGAAACAAATAAATGATAATTGTAAAGAAATGGCTACTGAATTGTTCAATCTTCTTAATATAATCAAAGTAAATGGCATAGTTCTGTCTATCCTGTTGTTTCGGGAAGGCGGAGTACCTTGGTTCAGACCAACATGAAAAGGCTTGTAGAACAAAAAAACTATTTACTTGGATAAGTAACAACACTGTAGAGCCAACCCCAGAGAATGCAGTGAAACTACTCAGCAAACATGTCCCCTGGGTGCATCTCATCTTGCTTTTAATGAGCGGGCACCTTCCTGAGCTGGGAGAACTTAAATAACTTTGAAACGCGCCCTTTGTTCTGAAAACCCTAATTGTACCCACCTGTCCCAAGCCAGGTTATGTGGCTTCACAGATTTTATAGCCTGTTTACTGCTCATTTCTTGGGGAATCTCTGACAGGTGCTAAAGGTAACAGGCTTTCTGCCCCAGAAAGTAAAACACCACAAGGGAAATATTAGTCAGAGGTACTGCTCCACTCCATGTGTCTTGAACATTACTATGATCTGTGCAAGACATTTGTTGTAAATAAGCCTGCGGAGTGTACAGTGTGTTTTCCAGGAGTCCTTTGAAGAACAGCTTGCAGACAGGAGGTGCTAGCCTTAGTTTCACAGCCAGCAAAACTCCATCCAAGAGGCTTTTGGCAGGTCCGCACCTCTTGTTTCAAGCTGGCTTCAAGACAGCCCCACCAACCAAATTCCAAGGGTCAGTATGTGGAGTCAGTCACTCTTAGGTATTCAGCATAGAACAGCAAGTGGAAACTCAGACATTTACATCAACACTCAGAAAAGGCCTGCTTTCCCCCCAATAGTGTATTAAAAACAACTCAGAGCTGACTTTGCAAGGAGGCATTCTCTGTAGTAAATTAAATGGCTGAAGCTTGTGTTTCTCCCAGCGAGGAAAAGAACTATGCTTCACCATCACCTAGTGTGTGCAATCACTTGAGGCTCATTTTTAAACCTTTCCTGCTTTTTAAAAAGCCTGCTCCATTTAAAAAAACACAAAAAACAAAAACTTTTCAGGAAATGAAATGCAAATAGTCACTGAACAGGATCATAAAAGGGAAAAACCTCTATCCACTTTTTTCTTTTTTTTAATTCTTCATTCCAGACAGCACGACTGCTTTTAACACACCGTTAGCTTTTATAAAAATGAAATTACACTGGTTTTTCTGTGATCGTCCTCAACCCTTTCCACCCTTTCCTGTCTCCCGGCTACTCACAATACGTTCAAGGTAGAGGTAAGGTGGGCAGATCAGTTTCACCCCTCACCAGTCAAGCGTTAGGTAAATCATTTAAGGCAATTACAAATTCTAACCCTAATGGATGACACCTAGGAATAAAGAAAGAGCGGGAAGGAAGAGCTTCCGGATGATTTCAAGGGTAAAGCCACAGTCCTCAAGCTACGTGTAAAACTGCCTCTGATCAGCTTCAAAGCAAGTCCGCGGTTTTAGGTTCATGCTTCCAGTCCTCGCTCAAGGTGGAGCTGAAACCAGGTGCAGAATGTCACTCTGCCGGAGTCCAGAGGATCCAGGAAAAATGGGGTCTACGTTTCTAAGTCGGAAAGAAGCTGCGGCTTCCCAGCCGCTCAGGGGTCCCCGCGCTCACGAGCTCCCGGACTGGAGCCGGCACCGGGCAGGGAGAGGAGGCGCCGGGTGGGCGGCCTCGGGCCAACTGCTAACCCGGCGGGGCACTGCCGGCGCAGTTAAACGCGGAAGGTGCACGCCGCTCTCCCGAGCTCCCGCACACCGCGGCCTCCTCGAAAGAAAGCCCACTGCTGCCCAGGACCTCGGGCTGCTGTCGCCCGAGAGGTGTCGAGCTTCGCGGACTTCAGCCTGGGCGCTGCTCCCCCAGAGAAAAGGCGCCCTCTCCATTCAAGCGCACCCTCCAGAGACTCTCATCACCCGGCGCCCCTCCCAAGGAACTCTCGGACACCCCTACGGGCGCCCACCCGTGAACGATCTCGCCACGGAAGGAAGTAAAGAGGACTGGGGGGAGCGAGATTGGAGTGAAGAGGTGGGGACTCCAGTCTGCAGCAATTGGGGAGGGCTCGGAAAATACAGCAAACGACGAGAGGAAAAGAAGGGTAGGGGCCCCGGTCCCAGCAACCTGTAGGGCTGCGGCTGATCGCGAACTTGGGGTGGGAGACAGTGGTCCCCTCGGAGGTCCTCCGCCCGAGTCCCACCCCGCTGCGCTGAGCGCGCGGAGAGGTGCAGGGCGCAACTTGGGAAGCCAACGCCATAGGTGCGGGTCCCGCTCGGCCGCCTCGCCCCCGGCTCCGCCTCCCGCTCGACCCCGCGCTTACCTCGGGCAGCCGCAGCCCCCGCCGCCCAGAAGCAGAGCCCCAGCCAAGGGAGCCACCGGCGCGCCCCTCCAGCGTCTCCTCTTGCGGCGGCCGCTCTCCGCATGCTGCTTGCCCCGCTCGGGAGTACGGATCCTCTTCTGCGCCCCGGCAGCCCGGGAGAAAAGCACTGAGAGCCAGGGGCCGAAGCAAGTGGGTCCCGGGGTGCTTCGGCGAGTGACTGCTCCACCGCCGCTCCCTACAGCAGCAGGGCAGGGCGCTCCGAGCCGCCGCGCGCTGGGCACCCAGAGGATGCGCGCGTCCCCATAGCCTCCCACGGCGGGGCGACCGCTGCCGCCACGGTCACTGCCCGAGTCACCCGCCGTCCCTGCCGCACTGCCCGCTCGCGGTGTTCCAGCCGCCGCCGGGTTCCGGACTAGAGAGCGGAGGAAGGAGCCCGCAAGGCTAATGAGACCCCCCCCCCCCCAGAGGCCGCCCCTTCTCCTCCCCTCCGAGAGGCAACCAATGAGCCGGGCCGGGGCGGGGCGGCGGCGGCGGCGGCGGGCGGGCGGGCGGCGCGGGGCGGCGCGGGGCGGGGCTGGCGGCAGGGAGGCGCAGGTGAGCCCCGCGGCGGCTGCGCGCGACCCCAGGTGCCTCCGCGAGCTCGGGAGCAGGACCGCCGCTGGGCTTGCGGAGGTCACGCTCGCCCCAAGATGGGAGCAAAGCCTGCGGGCCTGTTGGAGGCGAACCCAGCGCAGAAATATGTGGGCATCTCGGCAGCCTGAGTCTGCTGCTTCCTGCAAACCACTGTTTCGTTCAACTTTGAGCCCTTTCACAGCCCTGCCCCTCTTGCTTCCATTTTTTAAAATCAGACCAGACACCACTCCAGAAAAATTCAAAAAACAAAAAAAGACAAATGCCAAGTGGGAAAAAAATAGCACTGGAATAAACCCATTATTGCAACTAAGCTAAATGTGCATGCATGTACATAAAGAGGTGGGGAAGTCATGGGTGCATGAGGGGTATGTGATCGATTTTTATTTTTTCTTTTTTTCCCCAATTCCCTTGTCTGTGGTCCTAATCACCCAGAAAGCGCCCAAATTTTCAGAAAAGCTCTTTCGTTTCTGATGGCTCCTGTTTCGTTTAAATCTGGGCCCTGGCAATTGCCTTCCTCCTAAGTATCTGGGAAAGGAAGTCGTGCTGGGCCTTTGTCATGAGAAGGAAAGACTTTTCTTAAAAGTGTGGTTTGTTTTGAATGGGTTGTCAAATCTTCATTTCCCTGCTTTTGAAAGTACCTCCCGGTTGCCTCTTATTCTCCCATTTGCAGAAGGAGTCATTTAAGAGAGATTGCCTCGGGCCACACAGTTTCAGAGCAAAGAACACACTTGGGGGGTTGGCCCTGAGTTCAAGGCTCCATAGTCAGAGCACCATATTCGAGCCCCCAGAATGATGCCAGAACTCAGCTGGTCAGAATATGTGTCCCCTTTTGCCTGGTGGACCCCAATAGAAAACGAAATCTTGGTTTGAAAGAAAGCGTTCCCAACACCTCCCCACGGCCCACAGTCAATATCAATACAGTACTTTCAAAAAGTCCCTCTCTCTGGTCAAAGAACCACCTGACCCGAAACACGTTTCTCTGGAGAATAAACAGTTTAAAGTGAGGTAATAGTTCTGGATGAGGTAATTGTGCTAAGTCGCTTTCTTCCTAGGAAAAAGAGGATGATAGGCAGAAAGATTGATTCCCTGATAAGCACATATGCCATCCCTCTCCTGAGTGCCACCAGACACGTGACTGTCAGCAATTGCTTCCTCTGGTCTTCTTAGCCTCAATAAAAGGTTTGGGGCCTGGTCAAGGAAACCAAGCTCTGGGGAATGAAGGCTTCAAAGCAAAGACTGATGTGGGATGGGCTAGGGACTCGCCTGAAAATCTCTTTAGAATCTTGGTAAATGAGGGTTTTGTCCTTTTCCTCTGAGAAGGTGAACTGGGAATTAATCTACCAAATATGCTTTACCTGTCCTCTGGAAAATAGTCATTCATCCTCTGACTTTCTTTATTCTTCAAGACCATGTGGCAGTTATATCATAAATGAGTATTTTCTTAAAGAAAAAAAAGAGAAAAGAAAGAAAAGGGAATTACTGTGTTTCTCCAAAATAGTATTTAAGTATTACTACTGTCTCCAAAGGGGAGCAAAAGTAAAAACAATTTTATTTTGAAAAAATATCTAGGAAATAGATGAGCTAATAAGGTTAATTAGTGAGATTAATAAGTCAAGTAAAATTGTGATGACAGTTAAGAGAGAAGGAAGGAAACTAAGAACCTTTGAATACATACGCTGCTCAAGGAATGGGATATATATACATACACACACACACACATATACATATACAAATATATATTTTGTTATGCATATAAATATTTGTTATATGTAATTGTTGTTGTTTTTTAGAGCAGAAGCGAACCCAGGAAGTCAGGTACTATTATCCCTGTTGGGCAGATAAGGAGAGTCAGGCTGAGTAGAGAAGTGATTCGCCCAAGGTCACATAACCAAGGGGCTGAACATTAAGAATGAGGCACCAGGGACTTCTGTGGTGGTCCAGCAGTTAAGATTCCGTGCCCCCAGTGCAGGGGGCCCGGTTCGATCCCTGGTCAGGTAACTAGAGCCTGCACGACACAACTAAGAGCCTGCATGCTGAAACTAAAGATCCCGCACACCACAAGGAAGATCCCCTGTGCTGCAACTAAGACCCAGCACAGCCAAATAAATATTTTTTTAAAAGAGGGGGGGGCTTCCCTGGTGGCACAGTGGTTGAGAATCTGCCTGCCAATGCAGGGGACACGGGTTCGAGCCCTGGTCTGGGAAGATGCCACATGCCACGGAGCAACTAGGCCCGTGAGCCACAACTACTGAGCCTGCACATCTGGAGCTTGTGCTCTGCAACTGGAGAGGCCACGACAGGAGAGACCCGCACACCGCGATGAAGCGTGGCCCCTGCTTGCCGCAACTAGAGAAAGCCCACGCACAGAAGCGAAGACCCAACACAGCCAAAAATAATTAATTAATAAATTAATTTAAAAAAAAGAATGAGGCACCAGCTTGCACAATTCTAAACCCAAGATGAAGTTTGAAGTCCTGTCCGTTCCACTGAGTTTTCCAGAGATGAGACATTCTGCCTCGTCCTCCTCAGTACTGTTTAGCAACTGGGTTGGGAGAGGTTCGGTCTTCAGTATTACCACACCTATTACAGACCACATATTCATTATACATCTTGTACTAACTGTGTTTCACATATCAATACACCCTGTATTCATCTAATTCTGGCTATTTTAAAAGATGCAGGAATTGTACTCCATTGCATTTGGAAAAATATCCATATCCATCTGGAGAAATACATTGAGTAGTCACTACCTGGGATCATAGTCTCTGGCCAAGGAGCAGCCTGGAAGAACTGACCTGAGAATCAGGAAACCAGGTGCTGGGCCCTGACGCTGCCAGGGACTGTGTGGCTTAGGGCAAGTCAACAGCTCCTAGTCTCAGTTTCTCCATCTGTAAAATGGGAGTGCTTCACTAGATGAGCTTAAGATCAACCCTGTATAAGACCCATCATTTTCAACTTCAGCACATTATAATTTTGAATGCTCAATACAACCAAGTTGGAAATTAAGCCACTTCTTCTGAAATTGGGACAATTATGTGACAAATGCATTGTGTTCTAGACAAATGATTTTGGATTATAGCCAACCTATAAGTATTAGCTATAACCAAGTAATATTAATTTAATGAATAGGCTTAGTAAAATGTTTTTCTCCATTCTTTGCTGCTTGAGTTGACTAACTGTTTTCTAACAATTGATACTTAAAGATCAAGAGGTAGAACATTTCTACTTCCATTGCCTTTTTTTACTGCATAAATAACTGACATATAACATTATATGTTTCAGGTGTACAACATAATGATTCGATATTTGTGTGTATTGTGAAATGATCACCGCAGTAAGTCTAGTTTACATCCGTCACCTTACATAGTTATGATTTTTTCTTGTGATGAGAACTTTTAAGATCTACTCTTTCAGCAACTTCACATATACAATATAGTATATTAACTATAGTCACCATGCCATACATACATCCCCAAGACTTATGTATTTCATAACTGGAAGTTTGTACCTTTTGACCCCCTCCACCTATTTCACCCACCCCTCCCCCTGGCAACCACCAATCTGTTCTCTGTATATATGACTTTGGTTAGTTTTGTTGTTTCTGTTTTCCTTTTAGATTGCACATATAAGTGAGAACGTATGGTACTTTTTCTTGTCTGACTTACTTCATTCAGCATAATGCCCTTAAGGTCCATTCATATTGTTGCAAATGGTAGGACTTCCTTCTTTTTTCATAGCCTTTTGATCATCTCCAACCAAACTAGTCTCAAAAGATAGAAAATGTTTGAGTCTAATTTGGAGGAGGAGAGATACAGACTTTGCACGGTGAGATATGCCCTTCCAAATACAGTGAATTTTTTTTTTTTTTTCGGTACGCGGGCCTCTCACTGTTGTGACCTCTTCGGTTGTGGAGCACAGGCTCCGGACGCGCAGCTCAGCGGCCATGGCTCACGGGCCTAGCCGCTCTGCGGCATGTGGGATCTTCCCGGACCGGGGCACGAACCCATGTCCCCTGCATTGGCAGGCGGACTCATAACCACTGCGCCACCAGGGAAGCCCCAGTGAATTATTTTTTAAGTGGTTTACTATAACTCCTTATGAAAACCTGTGTATTTGCCTGGAAAACATATGTTAAATGATTTGGCTTCCCTGTTTGGTGTAAGTGGTAAAACTCCAAGGGACATTAAAGGAGGTACAAATATTCTACAAGCGTAAGAGGAAAGAATTTGTCGTTCAAGGAGATGGGGAAGGAGAGGAGTGAAGGAGTGGGTGGAAAGCCACACCTGCCAGCACATGGCCTTTCTCCCAGGAGATCCAAATCATCATTAAGGCTACGGAGGCAAGTGAATTCTTCATGAAAACAGAGCAAAGCAATTGTAGTTTGAACCTAGATAACTGAAGACAAAACAGACACTCAAAACAGAGAGAAAGGACCTTAGACAAGGAAGCTTTCAGAAAGTATGGAGACACTGTGGGGCTTCCCTAACAACAGAACTGAATTCTCTTTAGGTCCAGGAGGTGCCTATTTAAAAATCTGAAGCCAGGTGTCGGAAGTCAGTGAGATCAAGACCCCTGGGAATAGAACACAGCTGTAGCTACAAAGGAGAGGCAGTAGGCTTAGAAACATTGGGTGAAGACTTAGGGGGAAAGAGCGGGGGAAAAACTCCACCATACAGTTGTACATCTTACTTTTACCTAACCTTCTGGACTGAATAGGTAGTTTTAGTTGTAACCACTGTAAGAATCTTTCTTTTAATGTTTCTAGGGCCTTTGTAGGCTGCACATAGATCCTTTCCTAAGCATGCGCCATAGAGGGGCAATCTTCCCACGTTCGTAGCTTTCCTCCTCCGGACACCTGACTGCTATTCTGAAGACCCAACTATTTCTAGCTCTGCCACTACCGGATGTTTCTGATAAAAGCCCCTGTCTCTATTAATCATACAATTATGATAATTAATAGGTGAAGACCAAAAATGAACCGACAAAAGAGCAACAGTTGGCAACCTCAGTTGGTGAACTTGGCAATCCAATTAAATGAGAGAGTCTACAAGCAATATTGCCATTGGAAATACTCTGTGTCAATCATTACCCCAGAAAGGTCACGTTCAATCAGAGCAGCACATTTCAGAAAGGCATGCAACTTACAGAAAGCAGGCAGAATTTAATTCACCACTATGTGCTCACGGTCTCACTCATAATTCAGGAAACTGCTGGAACAGGGGGAGAAAATGATGCTAAGAGCCGGAAAGCCTTGAGTGCTTCCCAATGTGATGTTTATCCAGATACAATAATCCAGGTTAACAACCGTCCCTGTTAAAGGTAATATGGGGTCATTTGCTAAGGAAACTCACACACACAATATTAGAGAAGTCTATTTTGGATATTGGGCTATGGAGCAGCAATAAAGTACAGAAATCCAATACATTTGTTTAAAAAGGACAGCGGGCACCAGAATAAGACTCTAAACACAGTTTTCCTGACACCGCAAGTGTGCCTTCCTCATTTTCTACCCTGGTAATTACTTCCCGGAATCAGGTGTCTAGGAGTTTCGGCTGTAGCTGCTGACACAGACAAAGGAAAGAACTTAAAAATAATAACAAGGACTTCCGTGGTGGCGCAGTGGTTAAGAATCTGCCTGCCAATGCAAGGGGACACGGGTTCGAGCCCTGGTCCAGGAAGATCCCCCATGCCGCGGAGCGACGCGGCCCGTGCGCCACAACTACCGAGCCTGCGCTCTGGAGCCCGTGAGCCACAACGCTGAAGCCCGGGCAACTGGAGCCGGTGCTCCGCAACAGGAGAGGCCACAGCAGTGAGGGGTCTGCGCGCTGCAGCAAAGAGTGGCCCCCGCCTTGACGCAACTAGAGAAAGCCCACGTGCAGCAACGAAGACCCAACACAACCAAAAATAAATTAATTACAAATTTTTTTTTAAAAAAGTTAGGTTTTAAATAAATAAATAAAAATAATTACAAGAAACACAATTCTTTGGCAGTAAAATTAATGTGTTAGTGCTTTAAAAAATAATAAACTGGGGGGCTTCCCTGGTGGCGCAGTGGTTGGGAGTCCGCCTGCCGATGCAGGGGACACGGGTTCGTGCCCCGGTCCGGGAGGATCCCACATGCCGCGGAGCGGCTGGGCCCATAAGCCATGGCCGCTGAGCCAGCACGTCCGGAGCCTGTGCTCCGCAACGAGAGAGGCCACGACAGTGAGAGGCCCACATAACGCAAATAATAATAATAATAATAATAATAATAAACTGGGATGAGAAAAGACAAGATGTGTAAACTCATAAAAGATGTAGCCTCTGATGACAGTGTAACATGCAACCCCTGACTTACCTGACCTTGGCACTGAGCATCAGAAACGCGACAACTTACTCCTCCCAGCACTTTATGGTAGCTCAGGGACAGCCTGGTATCTTTCCATATTGGGAGAAAATGCTGTGATTCTTAACCGTCAAGTGGAAGATGCTGCCAAACCTTCTGTGGGGTATGTGTTTTCATTTGTTCCTCTTGATCTACTCTGGTGGGTACTATGCCTGCTGGTGAATAGAGAAAACAAGGCAAGAGATTTCCCGAGATAACGAAAGTAAATTTATAGTTCAAAGTCACATGACTGCCATGCCACCATCACTACACCACACAGATAAACCACACAGCTATCTCCTGTCAACAGAAAAAAATGCACAATCTAGAAGTTGAGAATGATGTTTTATTCAACGGTCTTGTCGAGGACTTAAGCTTGGGAGGCAGCCTCTTGGATAGCTCTGAGGGACTGCTCCGAAGAGGTAAGGGAAGAACCAGGATATATAGGAGTTTTTGCAACAAAAACCAGGTAGCTGGAACATCGAAAGATTACTGTTAATTAAAGAAAAAACAGAGGTCTCAAGTTAATGAATTTAGCGCTTTTCTATGTATGGGAAGATGCAAGATTCTGGGCTCATTGAAATCATTCCTTTGATATGCACCTAACTATCTAGGGCCAGTATCCTGCTTTTCTCCATCCTGAATCCCCTCAGGGTGCACAGTCAGTGGCTGATGGCTTGATGGCTGCAATGTCCTTCATTTATTGACCTGGCAGGTGACATTCTTCCTTCACGCTCCAAATAGAAGAAGACTGAAGGTAGGAGGAGATAACTGCCCTGTAGGTTCTGGTCAAGAATAGAATTAAGAATCAAAAATACAGCAAGTGGAACAAACTTGTATTCCAACCTCTCCATCTCCTCATTAGTATTACAAGATCCAGAGCTGTTTCATTTTCCTGGAACTGGAAAATCTACCCAGAGCCAATTGCTGGGGAAACGTAGGGTTAGATGCACAGTTTCCAGTCTATAGACATGAATAGAGCCAGTGGCTTTCTTTTTACTGAAACTGCCTGTTTTCCTGCAGAACAAGGACTAAGGAATACATGGATGCAGTCTGTATGTCAAAGTTGGAGATCAGAAGGGCCTGTATTGCCTGTTTGGAGTACCAGTACCAAGAGAAGAAACAGGTGTCTGGCCTCTGGAAAAAAGTATGACAAACAGAATGGTAGTATATACATTTAGGGGGTGGATTATGCTATTGAAGGAGTTTATCAAAGAGCCTTTAACCATAAGAAGCCACTCGTGCAAATGCCAATCACTAAGAAAAGAATGGCTTCTCTGAGAAGTAAAACAAAAGGAATAAGCAGCATAAGTTTTCTTTCTTTTTATTTTTTAATTTTCTTCTCTCATTTCCATTTTTCCTTCAGTTCCCTTGATCTCTCTTCCGGAATAAGATATCATAAATGACTCCCTGTCACTAAGAGGAGGATGACAACTCCTGTGGATTCTTCAAAGCAGGACTTAAGTAACTGTTGCATGATTCCAATCAAAGTTGTAAAAAGAGAAAATGCTAGCTTAACAAACAGGGTCATTTCCAATTTTCAAATAAAGCTTTGACTTTCCCGACCCAAATCCTACCATATACCTGCTTCCTTTTATCCATCTTTACAGGGAAAAAAAAACTATGAATTTATAATTTGTTATATCTTAAGGCTCAGGCAGTAGATTTAAAAGCATTCATTAGTAAATGGCTGTCACGCATTTTGAAGGAGAAAAGATCTGCTTTACATGTTAAGTAGTATTTTACCAAAAATAAAATTTAAGAGAGTACCATTTGCAGTTTAATTCAACCACATATTCCACTCAACTTGTCAGGTATAAGGATGACTTTAACCCCATTCAAGTACCAGCTTCCCTAGAGACAGACAATCTAGTTCCAGAGTAGATTTTGGGGATCCCTAGAAGGCCATGATTATTATTAGTGCTTATGTAAGAAACTAATCCAAACAAAATAAATGTAGAATTTCTTTGACTCCTTTACACTCAGCCACTGACAATATACTCCTGTTGAGAAGATAAAGCAAATTACACATGTACGCGC
This sequence comes from Aethalodelphis obliquidens, assembly GCF_003676395.1. Lineage (NCBI taxonomy): Eukaryota > Metazoa > Chordata > Mammalia > Artiodactyla > Delphinidae > Aethalodelphis > Aethalodelphis obliquidens. Next base: position 26,990,136 of record NW_020837969.1, on the reverse strand, counting down.
ACATACGCACACACGCACGCGCACACATTCACACACATACACACACACTGGGCAACTGGCTGGTTGTGCCAGTTCATTTATTTATATAGATTGTCCCCAATTTACAATGGTTTGACTTACGATTTTCTGACTTTATGAGAGTGAGAGTGTGAAATGCATTCAGTAGAAACTGTACTTCAAATTTTGAATTCTGATCTTTTCCGGGGCCACTGGAATGCAATATGATGCTCTCTGGTGATGCTGGGCAGTGGCAGCAGCCACAGGTTCTGTCAGCCACATGGTCACGAGGGTGAACAACCAACACACAACCATTCTGGACCCATCAGCCATTCTGTTTTTCACTTTCCATACAGTGGTCAATCAATTACATGAGATAGTCAATACTTCATTAGGAAATAAGCTTTGTGTTAGATGATTTTGCCCAACTGTAGGCTAATGTAAGTGTTCTGAGCACTTTTAAGGTAGACAAGGCTAAGCTATGCATTTTGCATATATATTCAGGCTACGAATGATCAAACTATAAAGAGTAAGACACTCTTCTGATTGACTATTCCAAACCCAGAGCCAAAGTTATAAAGCAAAGTGCACGTCGTTCTCATTAAAACTGTGAATAAACTAGAATGCTATCATTCTAATTATTTAACAGTGTTCAGGATGATTCAACCATTGCAATACATTATTTTAAAATTATACTTATCTGAAAGGAGTGTAGTGAACAAACATTATTTATATGTGTATGATATCCTACTTAGAAAATCCCAGAACTAAACTCTAAATATTACCAAAATCCCTACAGAGATTTCTGCCTGTGGCATCTGAAAAACAAACAAAAAACTAGAAATGCTGTATAAAATAACATATACTTCTCTATAGTACATAGTTCCCTTCAAATTACGGAGAAAATGCACAGGCCACAAATAGACCTGGAAAAGACAAGCTTACTTTGAGGCTGGAGTTGTCCTGGGGAATTTAACAAAGTTTACAGCCTATAGGATTGCATTTTAATGCTAACTCTAGGGACATGAGGCTAACTCTTGGTTCCTCAAAAGGGGAGGAAGTAGACTTGAGATCTGGACACAAACCAGGGACCCATAAAGTACTTCAACAAAACTGAAAATGTGAACCAGAAATACATCCACTTAACAAAGAGAGGCCACATGAAAACTCATTTGTCTTGGCCTAAGATCTAGGTTAGAAAAGTTTTTAAGAATTTTACATGAGGCTTTTCCAAATACAGGTTTCAGGGTCGAAAATATATTACCTATGTGGTCACAGAAAATCGAAACTATGAAATTAACTTGTGCAAGATGGGTAGTGTCCTGGGCTATATAGCGAAGGAAAAGAATGTCCTCTTTGGAGAACAAACCCTTGAACACAGGGATTTTCCTCCATAAAACCCAGACAAATACCTGGAAATGAGCCTCAATAAGAGTGCATTACCAGAATCAACAAGCTAAAGAATCATTTTACTAAGGAATTCAGATATTGCAATTTTTAAAATAAAATTTAAACAAGGCTTCTGTATTTTGCTTCTGAAGCAAAATAACTGAAAACACGGGCAATAAACAAGATGTATACCAAAAACAACTAAATAGATATAAAAAAAGAACTAAATATATCATTTCCTTCACGAGGGTCACAAGATATTCTCTTTCAAGGAGTGTGTCATATTTTTCTCCGTATGACTACAATCCAGCGTAAAATTAGTAGACAGGAATTGTTCCATAAGTGTTTGTGGTTGATACAGCTGCCCCAGAAGCAGCTGAAGACAGAAATTTGCAGGGGAGAATTTATGAAAAAAAAAAAAAAATATTAAGAAGCAAAACAGAAGAAAACCTACAGAGATGCTGCTTTATCTAACTTACTTTGGTGGGCTATAGAATACAATAACTGTTTCAGACTATTCCAAAGTTGATAAAGAAGACAAACTTCGGCCTGTGGAGGCATTGAGTGTCAGTGAATCCTACCTAAAAAAATGAGAACTGTAGCTTTACCAGCATAAAACTGGCCAAAAATCCTAGCAGATTTGCTGCGAGCGGGAGACTCAGTTTGGGCAGAGGTGACATCTTGTAGCTTTGCCAGCTTTAATTGGCAAACTCAATAGGAAATGAATGGGAAACACCTGCAACCATGCTACCCCAAGATTGAGGTCTCAGTGTGGCAAGCAGGCAATCAGGAAGAAATTAATGCGAGATTCTGGAAAGGTGAGAACCACAGAAGTGCTGAGTTACGTTCTCTGTATTTACCTGGCTGAATGGGAAACTACATACAGGAGCAAAGTAGACCTGAGAGAATGCAGCAAGAAGTAAAAGTCAAAGGAGATGTGGGAACAGGCTCTAAATATGAATGTGTTCCCCAAACCACAGAGACATCTAACTGCCTAGGATGGCAGCCTTATGGGCTTCAGGTGTTTGAATATAAGCTCTTCTCAAATTATTGGCTAACCACTAAGCTATGTAAACACCAGAGCAAACCCTAGAGAGCGAGGCTAAAAACTAAAATGGAAAAATCAAAGAACTAAGCAGAAACATCACTTGCACTGAGTAGGAGACCGATTCCACAGCTTAAGTCTAGGCAAGATATTAAAAACAAAACAAAATAAAGAAAAAACAGAACAGAACCTAGGATGTTGCTATATTATGTTAAATGTCCCATTTTTATTAAAAAAAAAAAAATTATGAGCCATGCCAAGAAAAACAGGAAAGTTTGACTTGTACTCAAGGAAAAAGACAGTCAATGGAAACTGACTGAGTGGGCCAAGAGGTTGGATTTAGCAGAAAAAGCTTTTAAAGCAGCTTATAAAATTATTCAAAGGACACAAGGTAACTGTGTTTTAAATATTTAACTGAAATAGAATAAATTGACTCAGTAAAGAGGCAACTGAATGCCAAAGGAGAAATAGAAACTATACTGAAAACAAACATTGGAAATATAGTTGGGATAATAAAGCTACAAGACATACAAAGAATAAATAACAAAATGTCAAAAATAAGTCCTCATTAGTAATTACTTTAAATGTAAATAAATTAAATTATCCAGTCAAAACACATAGAATGGATATAAAGACAGAATCCAACTACGTATTGTCTACAAGAGACTCATTTTATACCTAAACAACACACATAAGTTGAAAGTGCAAGGATGCAAAAAGAAACTTCATGCAAATAGTAACCAAAAGAGAGTAGAGGTGGCTAACTAATATCAGAAAGGATAGGCTTTAAGTCAAAATCTGTTACAAGAAACAAAGAAGGACATTATATATTGATAAAAGTTATCAGTTAAGTAAGAAGATATAACAATTACTAACATATATGTACCAAACAGCAGAGCTCCAAAATATGCAAAGCAAACATCAATAGAATGTAATGGGGAAATATGCATCTCTACAATAATAGTAGGAGACTTCAACACCCCATTTACAACAACAGATAGAACAATCAGACAGAAAATAAATAAGGAAATAGAGGAGATGAACACAATAAACCAAATGGACCTAACAAACATATACAGAATACTCCAACCAACAACAGCAGAAGGTACAGTTTTCTCTGTGCATATAGAACACTCTTCAGGATAGACCATATGTTAGGCCACAAAACAATTTTATAATTTAAAAAGATTAAGATCATACAAAGTATAATTTCTAATTATAATAGAACTAGACATCAATAGCAGAGGAAAAGCTCAAAAATTGCAAATATGTGTAAATTAAACAACTCAAACAAACAATGGATCAAAGAAATCATAAGTGAAATTAGAAAATATCTTGAAACAAAGGAAAATGAAAACACAATATACAAAAACTTATGCGAGATGAGCATAAATGAAACAAATTCCTAGAAAAACACAATCTACCAAGACTGAATCATGAAGAAATAGAAAACCTGGATAGATTTATATTTAGTAAGAGATTGAATCAATAATTTAAAGGAGTAATTTGGGAAAATAAATTTTGGAGATGCATATGGTGATGGTTTAATAACAATATGAATGTACTTAATGCCACTGAAATGTACATTTAAAAATGGCTAAAGGGTAAATTTTATGTTTTGTATATTTTACTACAATTAAAAAAAAGAAACAAAAAAAAGTCCAACATTCATTCATGATCAAACATCTCAACACTTTAGGAATGAAAGGGTACTTAAACTGTTAGAGAACAGCTAGAAAAAAACCTACAGATACCATCATACTTAACAGTAAAGGAATGAACTCTTTCCGTTTAAGATAAAGAACAATGTAAGGATATTTACTTCTTCCATTTCTATTCATCATTGTAGTTAAGGTTACAATTAGTGAAATAAAAAGAAAAAAAAGAAAGCATACTGATTGGGAAGGATGAATCATTCAGATAGCATGATCTTGAATGCAAAAATCTAAGGATTTTACAAAAAACATCTGCTAGAACTAACAAGTGAGTGTAGAAAGTTTGCAGGATACAAGACCAATAAACAAAAAGGGAATTGTGTTTCTATATATAGTTGACCCTGAACAACATGGGTTTGAACTGTGCAGGTCCACTTATATGCTGATTTTTTTAATAAATATATTGAAAAATTTTTCTGAGATTTGCAATAATTTTAAAAAACTTGCAGATGAACCACATGGCTTAGAAATATCAAAAAAATTAAGAGAAAGGTATGTCATGAATGCATAAAATTTATGTAGATCCTACTATCCTGTCTATCCTTACTTAGTCATAAGGTGAGTGATATTTAATATAAAATTAATAATGTGTTAGTGTCTTTAATAACTTTGCTTTCAAAAAATTACATTATTGTACAGTGTGCCTTTCTTTCTTTAACATGTAACTATCATTACAGGTAAGTATTTCAATAAAAATATAACAATGTTTCCAATACTGTATTACAATTATGACTGTAATACTGTATGCCATAAAAATTTTATAACGATTCATCCATTAGTGTATATGTTAGGCTACTGTGAAGCAGTTTTATCGATTACTCTAGGCTCCCATAGTGCTGATTTTTCAGTATCAATGCATAAGTTGTTATAAATAAAGATGAATTTTTCACATTATCTTTTCATTTGTGATGTCTTTGTATTAGTATTACATTTAACCTCTACAGTGTTTTGTATCATATAAGACAATATTCATGTAGGCACTGACAGACAGATGATTCATCTTATAAACAGAGGATGTAAACTTACAGTATCAATAAACACAGTACAATACTGTAAATGTATTTTCTCTTCTTTACGATTTTCTTAATAACATTTTCTTTTTTCTACTTTATTGTAAAAATACACTATATTATATATATAACATACAAAGTATGCTATAATCTACTGTTTATATTATCAATAAGGCTTCCAGCAAGCAGTAGGCTACTAATAGAGTTAAGTTTTGTGGGAGTCAAAGCTTATTCATCGATTTTTGACTGCACAGGGGTTGGTGGCCCTAAGCCCTGTGTTATTCAAGGGTCAGCTGTACAATCAGTGAACAACCTAAAATCGGAATCCTCCCCAAGTTAATCTACATATTGAACACACCCCCTACAAAAATTCCAGTAGGTTTATTTGTAGAAATTAGCAAGCTAATCCTAAAATATATATGGGAAGTAAAAGAACCCATAAAAATGAAACAATTTTTTTAAAGAAGAACAAATTGAGAGAACTTAAACTTCTGGATTTCAAAAGTTAATATAATGCTACTTTTCAAGGCAATGATACTGGCATAAAGGTAGACATACATACAGAACAGAATAGAGAGTCCAGGAGTATATACCAATTGATCAATTGATCAATTTTGATCAATTGATATTTGACAAAGGTACCAAGAAAATCACATAGGAAAAGATAATAATTTCAACGGATGGTGCTTTAACGATAGGATATACACATGTAACAAACAAACAAAACTTAGTCTATCACCTCACACCATACATAAAACTGGACTCAAAATGGATTATAGGGCTTCCCTGGTGGCGCAGTGGTTGCGAGTCTGCCTGCCAATGCAGGGGACACGGGTTTGTGCCCCGGTCCGGGAAGATCCCACATGCCGCGGAGCGGCTGGGCCCGTGAGTCACGGCCGCTGAGCCTGTGTGTCCGGAACCTGTGCTCCGCAACGAGAGAGGCCACAACAGTGAGAGGCCTGCATACTGCAAAAAAAAAAAAAAGGATTATAGAAATAACTGTAAGTGTTGAAACTCTAAAATTTCTAAAAGAAAATAGAAAAAAACGTTGTGACCTTGAGTTAGGTAAAGAAATCTATGCTATAACACCAAAAGCATCATCCACAAATAAAAATGGCCAAAGTTGGATTTCATCAAAATTTAAAACTTATGTTTTTCAAAAGACACCATTAGAAAATGAAATAAATTACAGACTGGGCGTAAGTTATTTGCACGTTATGTATTTGATTATAGACATATCCAGAATAATTAAAGAACACTTATAACTTAATAATAAGAGGACAAAAAGTCCCCAAGAATGCACAAAAATTTAGTCACTTCACCAATTCAAAAGTTAATTAAGGGACTTTCCTGGTGGTGCAGTGGTTAAGAATCTGCCTGCCAATGCAGGGGACACGGGTTCGAGCCCTGGTCAAGGAAGATCCCACATGCTGGGGAGCAACTAAACCCGTATGCCACAATTACTGAAGCCCGCACGCCTGGAGCCTTGCTCCGCAGCAAGAGAAGCCACCGCAATGAGATGCCCGTGCACCGCAATGAAGAGTAGCCCCTGCTCTCCTCAGCTAGAGAAAGCCTGCACGCAGCAACGGAGACCCAGTGCAGCCAAAAATAAATAAAATAAAATAGGACTTCCCTGGTGGCGCAGTGGTTGAGAGTCCGCCTGCCGATGCAGGGGACACGGGTTCGTGCCCCAGTCCAGGAAGATCCCACATCCCGCGGAGCGGCTGGGCCCGTGAGCCATGGCCGCTAAGCCTGCGCGTCCGGAGCCTGGGCTCCGCAACGGGAGAGGCCACAGCAGTGAGAGGCCCGCATACTGCAAAAAAAACAAAAACAGAAACAAACATAAAAATAAAATAAAATAAATTAATTTTAAAAAAAGTTAATGAAGACAACCCAAAATAGAACAGAGTCTATTTATTCAGAGCTTACTATAGCAAGAGTGTCAGCCACCATCCCTTGAGTCTGGAAGAGACTCAAATGCAGGCAAAGGAGTGGGAAATTTTTAGAGGAAAAAGAGGAAAAAGTTTCAGCTATGCTTTAATGAGAGAGTATTGGCACAGAAAAGCTGGAGGTGGGCTAACTGAAATGGGGCAGCCAATGTGATTGATTTGGGAGAATATCTGGCTTTCTCTGATCCTGATTTGAAAGCAGAGGCAAAAATACGGAAAGCTGACAATTATTGGCCAATTCCTGACCTTTCTGAGCCAATTGCTGCAGAGGTTTTTCTTTGCCTTTCCTGGACTTGTTGCTGCAGAAGTTGTGGGTCAGGGTGTCATATGTGGTCAGGCCATGGTCCATTTTCATGTTCAGTCTTTCACCAAAGAAAATATCTGAATGAACAATAAGCATATGGAAATGTATTGAACATTATTCGTCATTAGGGAAATGCAAGTTAAAGTTACAATGAGATACCACTACCTAATGACTAGAATGGCTAAAATAAAAAAGATGGCCGATACCAAATTTTGGTGAGAGTATGTCGCAACTGGAACCCTCACACACTGCTGGTGGATACAGTGACTTTGGAAAACCGTTTGGCAGTTTTCTCAAGAGTTTAGCATACACTTAGCATCTAATCCAGCAATTTCACTCAAAGGTAGCAGGTAGCTTTCTCAGTGTTTTCTTGGGGCTGGAGGTGGGGAGGGAAGGGTGGGAGCAAGAATTGGTTGTAAACCTGTGTGTGGTAACACTTTGAGGTGATAAGAATTGTCCTACAACTGAACTGTGATGATAATTACACCATGTCATGCATTTCCTCAAAAGCACTGTTTATTTAAAATAAGTGGATATTGTCTTATGTAAATTATAAATTTAAAAGGACTAAGTTGGGACTTCCCTGGTGGTGCAGTGGTTAAGAATCCTCCTGCCAATGCAGGGGACACGGGTTCGAGCCCTGGTCCGGGAAGATCCCACATGCCGCGGAGCAACTAAGTCCACGTGCCACAACTACTGAACCTGTGCTCTAGAGCCCATGAACCACAACTACTGAGCCCGAGTGCCACAACTACTGAGTCCATACACCACAACTACTGAGCCTGTGCTCTAGAGCTCGTGAACCACAACAACTACTGAAGCCCATGTGCCTAGAGACCATGCTCCGCAACAAGAGAAGTCACCACAACGAGAAGCCCGCGCACCGCAATGAAGAGTAGCCCGCGCTCGCCGCAACTAGAGAAAGCTCGTGTGCAGCAACAAAGACCCAACGCAGCCAAAAATAAATGATAAATAAAATTAAAAATAAAAAAAAAAGGATTAAGTTGAATTTCCAGAAATTTACGTTTAGTAATGAAAATTTAAAACTCAGTAAATAGCTTAAACCACACAGTAAGTGATCTTCTTGACTTCAGAGTCCATATCCTTAACCACTGTCCTATATCCTATATCCTGAACGTGTTTTAATTTTACACATTTCCGAATTGTCCATAGTTTAATGTCTTGAATAAAGACTCCCTTTTTAATTTTCAATAAAAGATGCACAAATAATTATCGGGGTCTTTTTTCATTCTTGTTTTTTATTTTCCTGGACAACACAACTAGGCTGAGCTCTCATGTCTTTACGGCATGATTTTGCCCATGTCTCTCTGCCCTCCTGTATCCTACAAACTGGCAGGTAAATCAAAGTCTCAATTACAATCTTCCTTTCTGGCCTCAAAATATACAATGGTTTCTTGCTTCTTATCCAGTGAAAGTAATTCAAGTTGGTATTTTAATAATATGTGCAATGCTCCAGGTTCTGGAGGATTAGTAATAGGATATTATATAAAATAATATAAAACATATATTAGGCTCCAGTTCCCAAAAATCCATGAATTCATAAATTCGAATAGTAGGCATATTCCATTTTGGGGGGATAAATAATCACCTTCTCTGAATTTCTTTCCTATGGGTTAAAAGACGGAGGTGAAACTTTAAAATAATTTTTATGTCTTTAATACAACAACTAGTGTACCCCTCACAAGCCCTAAGAACCAACTACATCTTTCCTGACAGGGCAAAGAGGCGCTTCATGCTTTGATAGAGCCAATTTATCTAGCTATTTAAAAAGTATGAATATTCACAGCACACCTCCCATGACATCAGTCCACTGGTAAATTCCAGTGCAAGAATCTTGAACTCTGGAGGTCAATTATTAAACAAAATAATAAAGACTATGTCTAATATGTAGTTAACATTTTGATTAAAACTCATTTGAAAAATTATATTTTATTTCTTTTTATGTAAACAACATCATTCTATTGCCAAACAAATTTTTAAATATTTGAGGCTGTATCATTGGGTAAATTACCAGTCCTTGGACTTATGGTCATTCTATTAGAGATAAAAAATAATGCCTTGGGCTTCCCTGGTGGCTCAGTGGTTGAGAGTCCGCCTGCTGATGCAGGGGACACGGATTCGTGCCCCGGTCCGGGAGGATCCCACATGCCGCGGAGCCGCTGGGCCCGTGAGCCATGGCCGCTGAGCCTGCGCGTCCGGAGCCTGTGCTCCACAACGGGAGAGGCCACAACAGTGAGAGGCCCGCGTACCGCAAAAAAAAAACCAAAAAAACAAAAAACGCCTTGATTCCACTGCTGTAAAGGGAAGTACTTCTTTGCAAGTATTTTTTTTCTTTGCCTGTGTCTTCCTGAGTGGGCCCTGTTGTCTGTATAAATGTGATGATGACAACTTTGATAATGATCATGATCATAAAGAAATATAGGGTATTAGAGAAATTAGAAAAAAAATTAGAGAATATTTTTTAAAATTTTATTTTATTTTGGAGCATAGTTGATTAACAATGTTGTGTTAGCTTCAGGTGTACAGGAAAGTGATTCAGTTATACATATACATGTATCTATTCTTTTTCCAGTTCTTTTCCCACTTAGGTTATTACAGAATATTGAGCAGAGTTCCCTATGTTATACAGTAAGTCCTTGTTGGGAAATTTCTGAATATTGACATAATTTTAGAACAAGTGAATTGAGGACACAGAAACTAAAATCTGCCTTGGCTTTGTAAAAACCATGTTATGTGTAAGTAGTTCCATTAACTGCTTACTAACTAGCATGTGACAAAAATAATAATTTTGCTACATTGGACAGAAAGAACTTAGCATTCAATTCAAAGCATGGCTACAAGAATGACCTGCAGTTTATTTTTGTCACTGCTAATCGAATCTTGTCTTGCCTGGATGGGTTCAAGAACATATTCTCAATGGTTTGACCTGAAATGATTTGGCTGTTTTGTAATTCCAAGCCCATAGGAAACTGACAGACAAGAATCCTCAATTATTACAATGTACAGGAATATCTAAATAAATAATCCTTCCCGTCACTGTGGGATTGTGGTGTGTGGTGTGTACGTTGGAGAATTCTGAATAGTAAACCCCATGCTGTAGGCAGTGGTTGTTTTGAAGGCATAGAACTGAAGATGAGGGAGCCCCTTGAGAGACGTCTCTGACACGTTATCGTTACATCATAAACTGCCACTCTTCATTTTAGGGTCTTTCCACTATATAATCAGGGCTGGTCAATAGACTCATCCTCTACACCAGGTATTTTGGAAAATATATAATGGCAAATGTTTTAATTCACAATGGCATTCACAATGGCAAATCATTTAATTCATGGATTTCCTTTCTTTGCTGTTATTTGAGCCATCAAAGTATTCTGGTCTTACGACATTACCAAATAATGTATATATATATATATATTTTGAAGGCATCCCAAATGTCATCAGTCTCAGTTGAACTGTTTTCTTTTGAAAGATTTATTTTAATGGTTAATCTAAAATAACTGTTGACATAATTCAAAAAAAGTCATGTACCGCAATGTTCACTGCAGCACTATTTACAATAGCCAGGACATGGAAGCAACCTAAGTGTCTACCAACAGACGAATAGATAAAGAAGATGTGGCACACATATACAATGGAATAGTACTCAGCCATAAAAAGAAACGAAGTTGAGTTATTTGTAGTGAGGTGGATGGACCTAGATTCTGTCAAACAGAGTGAAGTAAGTCAGAAAGAGAAAAAGCAAATACCGTATGCTAACACATATATATGGAATCTTTAAAAAAAAAATGGTTCTGAAGAACGTAGGGGCAGGACAGGAATAAAGACGCAGACATAGAGAATGGACTTGAGGACATGGGGAGGGGGAAGGGTGAGATGGGACAAAGTGAGAGAGTGGCATGGACATATATACACTACCAAATGTAAAATAGATAGCTAGTGGGAAGCAGCCACATAGCACAGGGAGATCAGCTCGGTGCTTTGTGACCACCTGGAGGGGTGGGATAGGGAGGGTGGGAGGGAGACGCAAGAGGGAGGGGATATGGGGATATATGTATACATATAGCTGATTTACTTTGTTATACAGCAGAAACTAACACCATTGTAAAGTAATTATACTCCAATAAAGATGTTAAAAATATATATATATACACACATATATACATGTATATGTATAACTGAATCACTGTGCTGTACACCTGAAACTAACACAACACTGTAAAGCAATTTTTAAATATTCTAAATAAAATTTAATTTAAATTAAAAAAATCAATATTTTAAAGAAAAAAATGTTTAAAATTTTAAAAAAGGCATAAGGAGTAAAGACATGTCCCATGAGCTAAACCCTCACTCAGCACTGACTTTCTGCCTTGGTAGCAACTGATATTTTGAGTGTATTCTCCTTCACAATCCCATTATTATGATCCAAATAAGACCTGAGAGCAAAGCTCTGACAAAATAATTCAAGAGTATGCATGACTTTTTGGTGAACAATCACAATTGCTGGTGCAAAACTTGTCAGTGTGATAAACGATCATGTACGATGGGGAGTTGAACTGAGTTGAATGGTAGTGTTGCTGCTAAAAAGATCTGCCTTTTGGCTATGGTGAGGTTTCCTCCAGCCTGTGTTCTAGGGATGTGGGAGTAACTGGGCCTTGTCTGAATTTAGTTCACGTCTCCTTGTTAATGCTGGTTTCAGGTTGTTCTCATAGAAAAATCTCTCCCATATGTCAGGGTGGTGTCCTGTTGAAGAACCTCAAATACAATGACGCTGTGCTTATTCCATGGTATAATAGAGGTGGATGGAATTCCATGACAATGGACCCTGTGCAACTGGTAATTTTTAAAGACCAATCTCACACTATTCATGCTTCCTGAACAATCAAATAAAAGGCAAGGAGTTAAACCAGACATAATTTGATACCTTAACATCCAAGAAAACATGGTTTAATCTTAGCAGGATCTTGAGGAATTGAGAATTTGCTGACTTGAAGGTTGTTCAATTTTAAGAAGCCATTTTAAGCATAAGATCAAAATCCTTACTTGAATAAGTAAGCAAAAATAGATTGCAACCAGAGTCAAAATATTAGTGACACCATAAGCACAGAGTCTGGGTTAGGTACTCCAAATAAACATCCTAAGATGAACAAGAACTTCTTACAGTGATTATAGATTATCTCAAAGTATAATTCAGCTTGATGAATCAACTGATTTTGTAGCTGAGTCAGATGTACGGGTTAACACCATACAACAAGGAGAAAGAATGATTCTGTGAGTCACTGTAACTAGTTGAAAGGGGAATCACCACATTCAATCTCTTTAGAAATTTTTTTAAATTAACCTAAAATACAGCTTAGTATATGAGGATAAATTTGCACCTGCTAAGCTGGTTTAAAAAAAATCAGATTAAGGGCCTGTTAAAAGAAAATAGCTTTCGTGAGCATATAGCATCATGTAGCATCAAGAACTTGCCACAAAGATTTTGCCCCCAAATTAAAAGACCTTGTTTTCACTGATTTTCGTCAGTACAAACAGCATCAGAGGCAATGCTCAAAATAGTCATGCTTCTTCTGTGATTTTTGTGATAGTTTTGCTTCTGTAAAGAGTTAACATTTTTGCTGAAACTCCTGTGTGAGCAAGAGCTGTCCCTTTTCAACACCAGCAGAGAGAAGAATGTCCAAGTACTAGGGCAAAGCACCCATGACCTTGCTGATCTGAAACAGCAGGTCCTGATACCATCAACTACTTCCAACTGATAATGAAATATTTACCTCTTTCACACATCACATGCTTGCTTCCGTGTTCCTGCTTTCACCTGATCAGTCTGTAACATATAAAACTCCTAACTATCTGAAGGTAGGACAGATCCTCCTGCTGGCAGCAAATCAATGGTTTCTTTTTATCGGTCCACTAGGTGACCTATGTTTCAAAATCTTCCTTCATTTCTGAGCACACTGTTCCTCTTTTCCACATAGAAATGAAGGGGTATCTCATGGCCACATAAATATACATATTTTTAAACTGAGAAATTGAGTTTTATAAGCCTGAGAAAAACTAGAGATTTTTAAGTTAGCCCTTTAACTGAATCCACAAGTAGGAAAGCCTGAGAAGAGTCTGCTTATTTAAATACATTTTTCAATCAATTTCTTTTTTTCAGTTGATTGGTCTTGCAGGCAGTTCCACTTCCGGTTTTGTGTGCTTACATGTCCCTGCTAACTCAGAGTGAATTTGAACAGATACATTAGTGATGCGAGAGATAAGATTATTTGAAAATAAAATCGGGGCTTCCTCTAGGTAGTCTGGACAATGAACTAGTACAGACTAACTTAGGTTTTAAAATCCTTGATATGTACAAAGCACTTTGACATATATTATTACTTATTGACCCTGATAATAATATTGTAAAGAAGTTTTAACATTCCCATATTATGGCGGAGGAGACAGAGTTCCCTCCGCAATGCCTGCTGTATTAAAGTTTAAAAGAGACAGTGAGTGATTTTTACTATGATGCATGGGGGTGGAGGGGCCTCAGTGTAGAGGTATCTGCTACAATTAGAGTATTCTCCTCCTTATTCATAGCATACAACCAAAGCTTTCGTTGGGGTTCAGAAACAGTGAAATACAAAGATCAGCCACGCGTTAATTCAAAGCTTTGGGCAACAAAACTGATGGCTGGAATTCAAAAGATTCTGCTCATGGTTGCATCCATTCATTTACTTATTTTTTCTTCAATTCATCCACCCACCCATCGATCCATCCATCGATTCATCATTCTCTGCCCCACAAATATTGAGTGAGTGCACACCACGTGCTGGAATTTCCAAAGGGACCATGACAGAGCATCTGTTCTCATTAAGATGAAGTTCTAACAGGGGAGAAAGAGACATTAAAGAAAGGTATGTTTCTTACACAGCTGGATTTGTGGACTAAAATCATAGCGGCTGTACATATTATATAACATAAAAATAATGAAATCACAATTGTGACATAGGGTACTGTTTATGTATATGAAATGAGGACTTAGTCTGGGATTGGAAATTGCTTCCCTAAGGAAGAGGAAATTGCTTGTGCTAAGGTTTTGAGGTGGGAAAGAGATTGACAAAAATGAAAAACAGAAATGTTTGGGGCATGTTGATCAAGTTATAAGAGCTAAAACTTGAGAGATGGACACGGATGAGATCCTGTAGGGACTTTTAGGATGTGTTAAAAGATTTTGGTCCTTATGTTTAGGTCAATGGGTTACATTTGAAAGATTTTTTGCAGAAAACTGCTGTGATCAATCAAACTGCTTTTTACTTTCTCTTCTAAATGCTGCAGCTTTATTATTATATATAACATTTTTTTCTATTTTTTGAAAATGTAATATTTTCTCTTAGTCCAGCTTTAAAGGATTAAAAAAATTATACATTGAAAAACCTTCCTCCCACCATATTTTCCTACCCCCTTATTGCTCCTTACCAGAGGAAACAATTTTACTACTTTCTTTGAATCCCTCCAGAGATACATTTAGTGTGGATGTAATTTCATAAAGCTTTTTATTATGTAAAATATTAAACGCCTATAAAACGTAGTGATAACAGTGTAATAAACCCATCACATACCCATCACATAACTCCACCAATTATCAAATCAGAGGTGATCTTGCATGTCTATAGCTCCACCCACTTGCCCAGCAACCCTCTCATAAATTATTTTGAAACAAACCCCAGGCATCATATACTTTTATCTGTAAATGTCTTAAAGAGCATCTCTCAAAGGACCCCTTTAAAAAGCATAGCATCAACCCTATAATCACCCTCCAGACAAATAAAAAATAAGTTATTATTATAAAATTCCCAGGGTGTTAGCCTGCAGTCCCCAAAATAACAGACCCTGAGACAAAGACTTGGATGTCACTTTGGAGGGTGACAGCAGTGGGAGGAAGTGGGCAAGTGGAGGGGACAGAAGTCGAGGAAGAGTGTGTCAATGGAGAGGCACTACTGTGTGAAGGAAGGATTCAACTCCTCTGGAGACCCTCGGAGACGTGTGGGGCAAATGTCAGAACAGTTCCAAAGAAGGTCAAGGAAACAAGGCATTTATCCTCTGTCACATCTCACAGTTACCTCCTGGGACGTCTGGTCTTTTACTCAGGAAGACCCAGGTAAGAACTACTGTCTCTGACCGCCTGGATAGACTGAGGGAAAGTTCCTGGGGCAGAGTCAGCAGCCCATACCTCACACAGATTTCACGAATTCTATATTATTTTCACTCTTTGCCTATTGAATTGGGATCCAAGCAAGAGCCATGCATTGTGATTGGTTAACATCTTTCCTTTTTTTTTTTTTTGAAGTGTTTCAAACTTCAAAAATTTTATTTATAAATGTTCTGGAGTTTATTATATATGCACATGTAATTTCACATAAATGTTTTTATGGATTTGTTTGATAATTTTGATATCCTATGAGAATTCTTAATAGACTAAATTTATTTTCTCCCTAAATATCTCCAGTCATATTTCAATTGATACCACATTTTTATCTTAAAAAATATTTATTTATTTATTTGACTGCATCGGGTCTTAACTTGCGGCACTCAGGATCTTCGTTGCGGCTTGTGGGCTTCTTGCTAGCGGTGGCGTGCATGCTCAGTAGTTGTAGTGTGCGGGCTCTAGAGCATGTGGGCTTAATTGCCCTGCGGCATGTGGGATCTTAGTTCCCCGACCAGGGATCGAACCCACATCCTCTGCATTGGAAGGTGGACTCTTAACCACTGGTCCACCAGGGAAGTCCCAATACCATGTTTTTAATACAAAATACATTCCTTGGATTGTGTAGAGATTATTTTTTCTGTTTTTTATTTTATTTATTTTTAAAATTTTTATTGGAGTATAGTTGCTTTACAATGTTGTGTTAGTTTCTGCTGTGCAGCAAAGTGAATCAGCTGTAAGTATACATATATCCCCTCTTTTTTAGATTTCCTTACCATTTAGGTCACCACAGAGCATCGAGTAGAGTTCCCTGTGCTATACGGTAGATTCTCATTAGTTACCTATTTTATACATAGTAATATATATATATATATATGTCAATCCCAATCTCCCAGTTCATCCCAGCCTCCTTCCCCCCTTGGTATCCATAAATTTGTTCTGTTTAAAGATTGCTTTTTAAATTCTATTGGAGTATAGTTGATTTACAATGTTGTGTTATTGCAATAACTTGTTCTTAAGTGTCTTCTAATTACAGATTCATCCTCCATTTCTCTTTGTTTTTACATTTTTTTTGTTATTGTTATAGAATTGTCATTTTTCCAGTAGAATTTCTTGCAGACTGTGCTGTGGAGTTCATCTCCATAACACTCACATGCTCTGTCGTTCCCTGCATTTCATGTACATTGGTAATTATCATATTCAAGTTTGATTTTTTTCCAGGCCAATTTATACACAGGTGGTGGTGTATTCCTCCAACAGAAGGTGTATAGTTTCCAGTTTTCCTTCCCGTTATGATAGTAGTAGCTACTGAAAATCATTAATTAGATGCATTAATTCATTAGAGGTTATAGAAGGGTAATAGTCTAATTCTATCATTCTTTCTTCAATCATTACTGTGAATACTTCTATAAAGAGAAACTTGTCTTCATCAACTATTTGGTTGCCCTAAGGTATAGCTCTTAAGGGTTAAATGCTTGGTTATTTTCTTTTATCTCTGAGTTTTCAAAGTAATGAGTTAGTCTTAATATTTTCCAAAGGTGATGACTTTTTTTGCATCATTATAAACTCATGGATTTAAATAGTTTAATATTTTTCAAGCCACTGCAATTATTATCTTTACTGATGCTCAAATTGGCTCATCTTGGACCCGTGAGTACCTGTTTAAGTTGGCTCCTAAGCTTTTTTGACCCAGTATGGTCCTATTTGATAGCTTCCTTGCTTTCTGGTGTAGAAATGTTCATTTTGTTTCCTTTTATCCCCACTTTTCCAGGTACCCTCTCCTTGTTTATTTTGAAAAGTATCTAAGATATATTTTCCTGCCTGTGAGAAGTCCGGGGTTTTTTTCAATTGGTTTTGGTATGTCAAGGCCACAGTTAGGCAGTAGGGGTTTTAATCCACTATTTGGTCATTCATTGTTTTTAGGCCTTTCCAGTGGGCAGAACTAGAAAATACACATTAAAAAGTGTAAGATGTGGGACTTTCCTGGTGATCCAGTGGTTAAGACTCTGCTCTTCCACTGCAGGGGGGGCACGGGTTCAATCCCTGGTCAGGGAACTAAGGTCCCGCATGCCTCGTGGCACAGCCAAAAATAAGGTAAAAAATAAAATAAAATAAAGTAAAAATAAATAAATAATAAGATGCGTTTTGAATTTATACTGATTTTCCAATTAAAAATCAAGACTATAGGGCTTCCTTGGTGGCGCAGTGGTTGAGAGTCCGCCTGCCGATGCAGGGGACACGGGTTTGTGCCCCGGTCCGGGAAGATCCCACATGCCGCGGAGCGGCTGGGCCCGTGAGCCATGGCCGCTGAGCCTGCGCGTCCGGAGCCTGTGCTCCGCAACGGGAGAGGCCACAGCAGTGAGAGGCCCGCGTACCGCAAAAAAAAAAAAAAAAAAATCAAGACTATAGAGATTTTACTTAATATCATTGAACTTACATCAGTATCTCATTTATCCCATGCTTCAAATCTTAGTTCTCAGTTATGCCTTAGTTCTCAGTAATGACTTAACTACTCATTTGCTTTATCTCACATTATACACACAAAGGCCTCATAAGAATAATATAACATTACCACCAATGATATGGTTACTGAAAACAACCACATTTTTTATTTTGCAATTTGTTTTCTTTGGGATCTATTCCACTATGGATGTGTGGCTAAATTATAAAGTCCCTTGAAATATTTATTCTCTGACTGGCTATGCCAAACTTTGAATCACACAGTTATTTTTTATTTCACTTTAGTGTTTATTTCTAAGGTTGTTTTTTAAATTATGTAATACATGTACATGATTTCAAAGTCTAATTTCTAAAACAAGGGATAGTCAAAGAAGTTTAGCTTGAATTGGTGTTCCCTTTACCTTATTCTCACCTACCTACCGCAGGCACCCTTAACAATGTAAGCAAAGATATATATGTGTGTGTATATATATATATTATATACATATGTATATAGTGTATACCTACACAGATATATACATTCACACACACACACAAGTATTTGTATTCCCTTCCTCCTTAGATAAATGATAAACTGTACATACTCTTCTGTACCTTTGAGAATGATTCTTTAATTGGCATTGAGTCTGTACCTAAGAAGCTGATGTGCAGTGAAGGGCAGGAAATGTATGGATGTGAGGTGTCTGGTAAACACAAAGCTGAAGTTCATTACATAGTATAGTGAACAATTTGTATTGTTTTATGGCTTTTTCTAATGAAATTCCTAATTGCTATTTACTTGCTTGTCTTTGTTTGTGCCTGGTTTTGCCAGATAAAAATGCTTCTTTGATTTGCCTGAGATAAAGATTACTCTTTTGAATTTTGATAGAGTTTCCTACAGGTTTTTATAAGAACAGTCTGCAAAATTCCCATTTGCACACACATCCCTTATTGCTACATGCACACCCTAGCAAAAAGACCTAGGCTTTCCGATGTATTAGCAATTTCAATTTAGAAACACCATGTACTCTTTTGTTATTTTCAATTCAATGTACTACTTTTTGCATTTAACAGAGTTGGTAATAAGTGAAACTGGATTAGTCAATTTCACTATGGATTACTGTTCAATTTAAGTCAGTTTCTTTTGCTGGCCCTCTGGAATTAACATAATGAAGAAAGCTCTGGCGCGGAAAGGAAAACAAAGGCCATTTTTCAGGTTATATGTTCTTTTTTTACTTTTAAAACCCATTTTCTTTCAATTGTGTCATGAAAACGAGTGTTCCTCTATTACCTTAGACAAAATACAATTTCAGATTCTTTTACAGCACACTAAGTCTGGAAAATGGAGTTGACATTAACCAGAGGAAGCAAGTACATACCAATGAGCTTGTGGATTTAATAACATTTTCAAAACAGGTGGGTGTATGGGTGGGGAGGTCTAAGAAGAGACCCCGGGATGGAAGATGAAGGAGCTTCCATGAATGGACACTATGTGGTGTGTAATTGAGGTGGCTGAATTGTAATGCATGAACTGCCGCCCTTGAACTAGAGTATGAACACTTTGTGAAGCCTTGTGTAAATACACACCTACTTACAGTCACAGATCTTTTTAAAATAATGTAATCAAAAAGTCATAGTCTTCCTGAAATTTCATTTCAAAAATCAAAATCATTCCATCTAACATTATTTTAACAACACTGAAACTACCAAAAATTGCAACATGAGAAAAATAAATGAGGAGTTAAATATCACGTACTAAGAAAAAGATTCATTTCTGGTTTCCTCTAAATAGCAAGCTTCCCTAACATTCTCAATTCACCAGCATTTGCTGTAGCTGTAGCATTTACACAGCTGTTAAGTAAAAGTAGGTTTATTAATGATAGTAATTTTTATAGCTTCATCCACATAAGATCATGGGTGACACTGGGAAGTCAACTGCAAGTATTAATGTGGTAAGCAGAAGATGGTGAGGAAGTAGAAAAAAGCTGATATAATTTACTCACTTTTATTGAACTAATATTTATTACTCTGTTAACGAGTCTGTGTGTATACGAAAAAGAAGTAGGATGGTAGTATGAAGGCACAACAGGATCAAAGGACAGTTTCCTTTTTTGTTTTTTTGGGCCACTTGGCTGCACCAGTCAGCTTGCGGGATCCTAGTTCCCCCACCAGGGACCGAACCCGCACCCCCTGCAGTGGAAGCGAGCAGTCCTAATCACTGGACCACCAGGGAAGTCCCAAAAGGACAGTTTTCTGATGAAATTTTCCCGTTTAGAATGCAATTTATTTTATATCTAACTATTTAACATGTTTTAAACTTTTGTTTTAAATAATAAAAATGCATTTTTTTGCAGGTAAGACATTCATTTTGGTTTAGAAAAAAATCAAACCAATATAAAAGGGTCCTGTCTCCCTTTAAGGCAAAGCCTCATTTATTCTGGTTTTTGCCTGTTGGCCTCCAACAGGTAACCACATGTATCATTTTCTTGAATATATTTACTGATTTTTCTTTATGCAAATATAAGCAACTATGAATATATGTGTTCACTGCTGTAAGTAGGCTCTCAGTCACATGGTGTGAGGTATGGTGGAAGGAGAAGTATTCTGTGGTCCTTGATGAGATTTCAGGCTTTTCCTGACCCTATCTATCCCTCCAGACTGTGAAATTCACAAGTGTTGCTCAGTTTTTTTCTCTCCCCATGGGTGGGGGAGGATGGGAGAGTTGGCTGGAGTTGGGTATTTCCTTTCCCCCAGGTCAATTAGGCTCTGATAACTACCCCAGAAGATTAGGCTCTGGTTCACCAGTTTCTCCTGAGGGCCGACTCTACTATGTTGACTTTTATTTTTAAACATTGTACATCCTTCAATATTTAAAAAGTTCACATTTTCAGATGATCACCACTATGATCATACCTGGTATCTATTATTTTAGTTTCTTTGTATGTGCATTAGAAAATGTATATCGTCCTATGTTCTTCACCCATCTTCCTCTCCCTCCTTTCTGCTCCCTGTCCTGCCAATGACTTAACAGTATTTTCCCTTTATGTTCACCAACGCACCCTTAAGTATGCTTATATTTCCACTATTTGATTTGCCAGCTGTAAAGGCTATCTTTTGCCTCCCAGCTACTAACGATGAGGCATCTGCAAGTTTTGACTTGCACCTCTCACTTTCTATTTTTTTTTTTTTCTGCGGTACGCGGGCCTCTCACTGTTGTGGCCTCTCCCGTTGCAGAGCACAGGCTCAGGACGCGCAGGCTCAGCGGCCATGGCTCATGGGCCCAGCCGCTCCGCGGCATGTGGGATCTTCCCAGACCGGGGCACGAACCCGTGTCCCCTGCATCGACAGGCAGACTCTCAACCACTGCGCCACCAGGGAAGCCCCTCACTTTCTTCTTTTTGTTAGCTGTTTTCTATGTTATCAAGCCATCTTGTATTTCCAATTATTCTGTTACCATTATTCTCACATTGGTTTTAATTTTAATTGTAGCAAAACAGAGTCTTTGTTCACCACCAGTCTGCTGCTAATCCTTCCCCAGTCATTTCTAGACTGAGTAAAATTCCTATAATTTTTCTCTTCAAGTAGAACTTATGGAAAAAGTATTCTCTGAATTTTTCCATTTTAAACTGTTAGTTTGTAGTTATTGTATGTGGCTTTTAATCTTTTATATGCTTAAAGGATAGCTTGCCTAGATAGAAAATCTTTGACTCATACCCTGTTTGCCTTTAATATTTTTCAGGGGCTACTTCATTGTTTTCTGGCACTGGGTATCATGGTAGAGAGAGAAGTCTGATGTTAATTTAATTATATAAAGGACTTTTTTTCCTTAGAATTAAATTTTTTTTTTTTTGGTGTCCTGTATCTGGAAAATTCTTTCATTATCGTTAACATTCAAAAACTTTACTAGTATGCATCACAGAATTGACTATTCTGGTCCAGTTTTTTTCTGGGACCAAAATGTATGTTCAAAGTTTCTCTACTTTCAGAAAAGTTTTTTTGAATTACATATTAAAACATTTGTTTCATGCCATTGCTTTTTTTTCGTTTTTAAGAATTCCAATATATATGTATAACTGAATCACTATGCTGTACACCTGAAACTAACACAACATTGTAAGTCAACTATACCTCAATTTGAGAAAAAGAATTCCAAATATAAATATGTTGCCTGCCCTTTGCCTCTCTTCTCTGTATCCCTTCTATCTCCATCCATTTTATTTCTTTTATTTTCTCATTTTTACTCTGTCCCTTCAGTGGCTACTGACAGCCACAGTCACGACTCTCCTTGCACTCTTTCCAGTAATCTTCGTTTCCGTGATCCTCTTGTCATTCTTCTCTTTTTTCTCTGGGTTCCATCAGCTCATGCTCACCTCTCCCTGTCATGTGGCCATTTCCCCCTGCGTCCTTATTTTTCTGCCTTGTGGTCTTCCTTCTTGCAGTGAGTGCTTCATAACTCATTTTAATGGTGGGATCTTTGGCTAGATCTTCAGCTGCAACTTGGCAATATTTTTCTGGTGACTGTTCTCTTGTCGGAAAGCTTAACTGCTTTTTTACACCTTTGTAATAGCATTTTTGTATGGATTCTGTGCCGCTGTTCCTTTACGACTCAAGGATAAATGGATTAGATGTTTCCGGACTTGCTGTTTGCAGTTTTCCATGGCGGGTGGGACGGAGGATGTGTGGGGCAAGGAAAAATCCTTACACATCAAGGGTTTATCTTGTGCTGCTAGATATGCAGACTGTTGACTCCAGTATTACATTTCCTTGTGTTTCTCTCTGTGACTTCTCAAGAAGCCTCCACCCTTTTCCAAAATTAATTTGGTCCAGGAGGGTTTCTGCTACCAGCTCTGGGCTCACAGGTGGCTCTTTCCATGGGATTTATTTCAGGGATATTTCATAAAATACTTTCTCACATCAGCCATGGCTTGTCCCAGCCTCCCCTGTCACTTTTCTTGCCATCTCTGAAGCTTCTGGATAATCCCCAGCTCTGTTCTCAGCTGTTGTACCTTAGCGTATGCTGCCCTTTCTCTTCAGGAAGTAGATTGTTACCAGTGCTTTCTGGGGGATCCCACACTCAGATTCCTTACCATTTCCTTCACAGCTCACTGCTACTCTTGACGCCAAATACCATGCCAGCTGCCTCACAACCCTGCCCCATCGGCTTTCCATATTCGTTTCACTTTAGAGTATGTGAGCCTTTTTGCTGGCACTTTTTCTTTCATCATTTCTTTCTGTAGTTTCCAAGACGAAAGGGGGAGATTCTAATTTAAATTCTTACCAGTATATACTACTGTGTTTTTAATTTGTTAGTTTTTAGTTATTTTTATGTGACGAGACTTGAACACAGTAAAAAGCAAAAGGGAAAAAAAGCCAACAGAAAGCTAGAAACTAAAATTGTTTTTAAAAGAACTAGAAAGCAGTTCTTGAGAGATGCAAAAGACTACAGTGTCAATAATACACACAAAGATGTCTTGTCCTCCAAGACAGGAGGGAAGAGAGATTCGGGCAACATCCATGGGGATGGAGGATACTGAGATAGTGGGAAGCCTCTGTTGTTAGGTGAAGTGGAAATGAGATTAGGAATTGATGCTAGATGCAGTGGAATTTCTCACTAAGGTAAAGAAGAAAACAAACAAACAAAAAAGTCACCTCTTGAGAGTCAGGCATATAGAGATGACTCTGGGCATCCGAAGGCTACAGAAAGAATTTAGAATCACCTCCTGTGAGATATTAAAGGTGTTAACAAATGATAAATAAAAGTTTTTCTGGGCAGTCCACGCATCTAAGTGAACTTGGATAGATGAGTGAGGAGATGACAGAAAAGGAAATTTCACGACTTTCCATGTTTAGCAACTGGGAGTAAAAGATTGGGAGAAAAAAGAAAGATGAAAGACTCAGGGATAAGAATTGGTACAGGAATGGCAGAAGTTCATGGGGGGGGGTGTTGGTGGTGAGAGGTTCTATAGTACTCAAAAAGGCTGTAACTACAAGGTCTGCCACTGTCTGGCACTTTAGCCTTCACCTAAAGCTCTCTCCATCAATCACAGGTCATTCACAGCTCTGTTCAGCCTATATAGTAATAAAGAAGAAAGGCTTGATATAATGTAAAGACAAATAAACTTCTCTGGCTATTTTTCATAGTTATGAGCATCCACATAAATACTACCCAAAGTCTAAAATTCTACATAAGACATTATGGCCAATAATGTTCAACTCATTCTTTAGTTAAGTGCTCTGATTTATCTCAACATGAAGATCATTTCAGGTATGTAAAAACCAGGGAAAACATTTTGGTTGGAAGGAATCACTTTATTTGAAGAATATATTCTAGTCCTTTCTAATTTAATCTGAACAAACCCAAATTTTGTGTGTGTGTATGTGAGAGAGTGAAATCTGTTTATATTTCAAGTTTAGGTTGTGTATGTAATATAAACGCATGTGTGTTTATATCGGAAATTTCTAAGTATGTTACCGAGTCCAAGCTGGTACTGTTCCCCACACAACAGCACAACAAATTGAGAGACTGGGTGCTGGGGCAAGGAATAGGGACTTTATTCAGAAAGCTAGCAGACCAAGAAGATAGTGGACAAGTGTCCCAAAGAACCATCTTACCCGAGATAAAATTCAGGCTTCTTTTATACTAAAAGGGGAGGGGGGTGTGGCTGGTTGTTACAAACTTCTTGGTGCTGGAATCCTTTTGCAGCTATCCAGGCAGGTCTGATCACAGTGTTCCTATAAACCTACAATAAAACACTTGTTGTTTTCTGTTCTGCAACTTTTTATCTCTATGTGAATGGAAAAGTGTTAACACCTTTAAGGGTCAAGCCTGTGAGGCAGAGCCTTGAGAATGGGCTACCCTGTATATTTCAGGCTACAGGCAACATTCTATTACAAAAAGTGCAGAGCCAGCATGACTCAGCACAGGCAAGGGGCACAGGGTTAGAACTAAAGGAACAGATCCTGTATGAGACACGTTTGTTCTTCTCTGTTACAGCTAATCTTTGTTTTTATTCACAGAAGTGCACATGTTCTGTTTTTTTTTAAACATCTTTATTGGAATACAATTGCTTTACGTTGTTGTGTTAGTTGCTGCTCTATAACAAAGTAAATCAGCTATACTGTATACATATATCCCCATATCTCCTCCCTCCTGTGTCTCCCTCCAACCCTCCCTATCCCACCCCTCTAACTGGTCACAGAGCACCAAGCTGATCTCCCTGTGCTATGCGGCTGCTTTCCACTAGCTATCTATTTTACATTGGGTAGTGTATATATGTCCATGCCACTCTTTCACTTCGTCCCAGCTTACACTTCCTACTCCCCACGTCCTCAAGTCCATTCACTACCTCTGCGTCTTTATTCCTGCCCTGCCCCTAGGGTCTTCAGAACGATTTTTTTTTTTTTTTTAAGATTCCATATATATGTGCTAGCATATTTGTTTTTCTCTTTCTGACTTACTTCACTCTGTATGACAGACTCTAGGTCCATCCACGTCACTACAAATAACTCAACTTCATTTCCTTTTATGGCTGGGTACTATTCCATTGTATATATGTGCCACATCTTCTTTATCCATTCATCTGTTGACGGACACTTATGTTGCTTCCATGTCCTGGCTATTGTAAATAGTGCTGCAATTAACTTTGTGGTCCATGACCCTTTTTGAATTATGGTTTCTCAGGGAATAAGCCCAGTAGTGAGATTGCTGGGTCATATGATAGTTCTATTTTTAGTTTTTTAAGGAACCTCCATAATGGCTGTATCAATTTACATGCCCACCAGAAGTGCAAGAGGGTTCCCTTTTCTCCACAACCTCTCCAGCATTTATTGTTTGTAGATTTTTTGATGATGGCTGACTGGTGTGAGGTGACACCTCATTGCAGTTTTGATTTGTATTTCTCTAATGATTAGTGATGTTGAGCATCCTTTCATGTGTTTGTTGGCAATCTGTATATCTTCTTTGGAAAAATGTCTATTTAGGTCTTCTGCCCATTTTTGGATTGGGTTGTTTGTTTCTTTAATATTGAGCTGCATGGGCTGCTTGTATATGCTGGAGATTAATCCTTTGTCAGTTGCTTTGTTTGCAAATATTTTCTCCCATTCTGAGGGCTGTCTTTTCGTCTTGTTTATGGTTTCCTTTGCTGTGCAAAAAATTAAGTTTCATTAGGTCCCATTTGTTTATTTTTGTTTTTATTTCCATTTCTCTACAAGGTGGGTCAAAAAGGATCTTGCTGTGATTTATATCAAAGAGTGTTCTGCCTATGTTTTCCTCTAAGAGTTTTATACTCTCTCTCCTTATATTTAGGTCTTTAATCCATTTTGAGTTCATTTTTGTGTATGGTGTTAGGGAGTGCTCTAATTTCATTCTTTTACATGTAGCTGTCCAGTTTTCCCAGCACCACTTATTACAGAGGCAGTCTTTTCTCCATTGTATATTCTTGCCTCCTTTATCAAAGATAAGGTGACCATATGTGCGTGGGTTTATCTCTCAGTTTCTATCCTGTTCCACTGATCTATATTTCTGTTTTTCTGCCAATACCATACTGTCTTGATTACTGGAGCTTTGTAGTATAGTCTGAAGTCAGGGAGCCTGATTCCTCTAGCTCTGTTTTACTTTTTCAAGATTGCTTTGGCTATGTGGGGTCTTATGTGTTTCCATACAAATTGTGAAACTTTTTGTTCTAGTTCTGTGAAAAATGCCACTGGTAGCTTCATAGGGATGGCACTGAATTTGTAGATTGCTTTGGGTAGGATAGTCATTTTCAAAATGTTGATTCTTCCAATCCAAGAACATGGTATATCTCTCCAACTGTTTGTATCATCTTTAATTTCTTTCATCAATGTCTTACAGTTTTCTGCATACAGGTCTTTAGTCTCCTTAGGTAGATGTATTCCTAGGTATTTTATTCTTTTTGTTGCATTGGTAAATGGGAGCGTTTCCTTAATTTCTCTTTCAGATTTTTCATTGTTGGTGTATAGGAATGCAAGAGATTTTTCTGCATTAATTTTACCAAAATTATTGGTAACTTTACCAAATTTACCAAACTGCAACTTTACCAAATTCATTGATTAGCTCTAGTAGTTTTCTGGTGTCATCTTTAGGATTCTCTATGTATATTGTCATGTCATCTGCAAACAGTGACAGTTTTACTTCTTGTTTTCCAACTGGATTCCTTTTATTTCTTTTTCTTCTCTGACTGCTGTGGCTAAAACTTCTGAAACTTTGTTGAATAATAGTGGTGAGAGTGGGCAACCTTGTCTTATTCCTGATCTTAGTGGAAATGGTTTCAGTTTTTCACCACTGAGAATGATGTTGGCTTTGGGTTTGTCATATATGGCTTTTATTATGTTGAGGTAAGTTTCCTCTTTGCCTACTTTCTGGAGAGTTTTTATCATAATGGGTGTTGACTTTTGTCAAAAGCCTTTTCTGCATCTATTGAGATGATCATATGGTTTTTCTCCTTCTATTTGTTAATATGGTGTATCACATTGATTGATTTGTGCATATTGAAGAATCCTTGCATTCCTGGAATAAACCCCACTTGATCATGGTGTATGACCCTTTTAATGAGCTGCTGGATTTTGTTTGCTAGTATTTTGTTGAGGATTTTTGAATCTATGTTTATCAGTGATATTGGCCTCTAGTTTTCTTTTTTGTGACATCTTTGTTTGGTTTTAGTATCAGGGTGATGGTGGCCTCGTAGAATGAGTTTGGGAGTATTCCCCCCCTCTGCTATATTTCGGAAGAGTTTGAGAAGGATAGGTGTTAGCTCTTCTCTAAATGTTTGGTAGAATTCGCCTGTGAAGCCTGTGAAGATAGAATTTGCCTGTGAAGGTCCTGGGCTTTTGTTTGTTGGAAGATTTTAAATCACAGTTTCAATTTCAGTGCTTGTGATTGGTCTGTGTATATTTTCTATTTCTTCCTGGTTCAGTCTCGGAAGGTTGTGCATTTCTAAGAATTTGTCCATTTCTTACAGGTTGTCCATTTTATTGGCATATAGTTGTTTGTAGTAATTTCTCATGATCCTTTTTATTTCTGCAGTGTCAGTTGTTACTTCTTTTTCATTTCTAGTTCTGCTAATTTGAGTCTTCTCCCTTTTCTTCTTGATGAGTCTGGCTAGTGGTTTATCAATTTTGTTTATCTTCTCAAAGAACCAGCTTTTAGTTTTATTGATCTTTGCTATCATTTCCTTCATTCTTTTTCATTTATTTCTGATCCGATCTTTATGATTTCTTTTCTTCTGGTAACTTTGGGGTTTTTTTAATTCTTCTTCCTCTAATTGCTTTAAGTGTAAGGTTAAGTTGTTTATTTGAGATGTTTCTTGTTTCTTGAGGTAGGATTCTATTGCTATAAACTTCCCTCTTAGAACTGCTTTTGCTGCATCCCATAGGTTTTGGGCTGTCCTGTTTCCATTGTCATTTGTGTCTAGGTATTTTTTGATTTCTTCAGTGATCTCTTGGTTATTTAGTAGCATATTTTTTAGCCTCCATGGGTTTGTATTTTTTACAGTTTTTTTTCCTGTAATTGAAATCTAGTCTCATAGCATTGTGGTTGGAAAAGATAATACGATTTCAATTTTCTTACATTTACCAAGGCTTGATTTCTGACTCAAGATATGGTCTATCCTGGAGAATGTTCCATGAGCACTCGAGAACAAAGTGTATTCTGTTGTTTTTGGATGGAATGTCCTATAAATATCAATTAAGTCCATCTTGTTTAATGTGTCATTTAAAGCTTGTGTTTCCTTATTTATGACCATTTTGGTTGATCTGTCCATTGGTGAAAGTGGGGTGTTAAAGTCCTCTACTGTTATTGTGTTACTGTCAATTTCCCCTTTTATGGCTGTTAGTATTTGCCTTATGTATGGAGGTGCTCCTATGTTGGGTGCATACATATTTACAATTGTTATATCTTCTTCTTGGATTGATCCCTTGATCATTATGTTATGTCCTTCTTTGTCTCTTCTAATAGACTTTATTTTAAAGTCTGTTTTGTCTGATATGAGAATTGCTACTCCAGCTTTCTTTTGGTTTCCATTTGCATGGAATATCTTTTTCCATCCCCTCACTTTCAGTCTATATGTGTCCCTAGGTCGGAAGTGGGTCTCTTGTAGACAGCATATATATGGGTCTTGTTTTTGTATGCATTCTGCCAATCTGTGTCTTTTGGTGGGAGCATTTAATCCATTTACATTTAAGGTAATTATCGATATGTATGTTCCTATTCCCATTTTCTTAATTGTTTTGGGTTTGTTATTGTAGGTCTTTTCCTTCTCTTGTGTTTCCTGCCTAGAGAAGTTCCTTTAGCATTTGCTGTAAATCTGGTTTGGTGGTGCTGACTTCTCTTAGCTTTTGCTTGTCTGTAAAGGTTTTAATTTCTCCATCAAATCTGAATGAGATCCTTGCTGGGTAGAGTAATCTTGGTTGTAGGTTTTTCCCTTTCATCACTTTCAATATGTCCTGCCACTCCCTTTTGGCTTACAGAGTTTCTGCTGAAAGATCAGCTGTTAAGCTTATGGGGATTCCCTTGTATGTTATTTGTTGCTTTTCCTTTGTTGCTTTCAATATTTTTTCTTTGCATTTAATTTTTGATAGTTTGATTAATATATGTCCTGGCATGTTTCTCCTTGGATTTATCCTGTATGGGACTCTCTGTGCTTCCTGGTCCTGGACTTGATTGATCTTTCCTTTCCCATAATTGGGAAGTTTTCAATATAATCTCTTCAAATACTTTCTCAGTCCCTGTCCTTTTCTCTTCTTATTCTGGGCCCCCTATAATTCGAATGTTGGTGTGTTTAATGTTGTCCCAGAAGTCTTTGAGACTGGCCTCAATTCTTTTTATTCTTTTCTTTTTTATTCTGCTATGTGGTAGTTATTTCCACTATTTTATCTTCCATGTCACTTATCTGTTCTTCTGTCAGTCATTCTGCTATTGATTCCTTCTAGAGAATTTTTAATTTCATTTATTGTGCTGTTCATCATTGTTTGTTTGCTCTTTAGTTCTTCTAGGTCCTTGGTAAACGTTTCTTTTATTTTCTGCATTTTATTTCCAGGATTTTAGATCATCTTTATTATCATTACTCTAAATTATTTTTCAGGTAGACTGCCTATTTACTCTTCATTTGTTTGGTCTGGTGGGTTTTTACCTTGCTCCTTCATCTGCTGCATATTTCTCTGTCTTCTCACTTTGCTTAACTTACTGTGTTTGGGGTCTCCTTTTTGCAGGCTGCAGGTTCATAGTTCCTGTTGTTTTTGTGTCTGCCCCCAGTGGGTAAGGTTGGTTCAGTGGGTTGTGTAGACTTCCTGGTGGAGGGGACTGGTGCCTGTGTTCTGGTGGATGAAGCGGGTTCTTGTCTTTCTGGTGGGCAGGACTACGTCCAGTAGTGTATTTTGGGGTGTCTGTGATCTTATTATGATTTTAGGCAGCCTCTCTGCTAATGGTGGGTTTGTGTTCCTTTCTTGCTAGTTGTTTGGTATGGGGTGTCCAGCACTGGATCTTGCTGGTCATTGAGTGGAGCTGGGCCTTAGCATTGAGATGGACATCTCTGGGAGAGCTCTCGCCGATTGATGTTACGTGTGGCTGGGAGGTCTCTGGTGGTCCAATGTCCTGAACTCAGCTCTCTCACCTCAGAGGCTCAGGCTTTACACCCTGCTGGAGCACCAAGACCCTGTTAGCCACACGGTGAGTATGTGGGGATTTTCTTGCTTTTTGGGAAATCTGAGGTCTTCTACCAGTGTTCAGTATGTTTTCTGTAGGAGTTGTTCCACATGTAGATGTATTTTTGATGTATTTGTGGGGAAAAAGTGATGTCCACGTCTTACTCCTCCACCATCTTGAAGGTCCTCCAGTGCACATGTTTTAAATCACTAATATATATCTCATGTAAACTGATGAAATACTTACTTTTGAGGTTCTGAAACAGCCCAAATCAGACTGCATAGATCAACGCCAACATATACTTCAATCATAAACCCACCTCGGGAGTGAATAAGCAGAATATTCTAAAATGAAGGTGAACAGTCATTCAAAATCGGACCAAATTCTATAGAGAAACTTCTGACCAAAGCAGAACATAATAGGAGGTGCTGCATAGTCAGCAGAGTATGTACAGAGCTGGGATTCTAGTCACAAGCACATAGTCAAATTCAAGCTCTTGAATCATTGGATTCAGTTATTTAAAGAAGTAGTGTAAATCCTTATAATACTTTACTTGTTGTGTAACTGAGAGAAAGTATCCCTACGTGATATTCTCTTGACTTAATTGTGTCATGATCCAGTTTCAGGGAAGGAACTGGTCATTAACTACTTGCTTGCTTCTAATTGCGAGTAACTCTGATCTACAGAAAGCAAGAGTTCAAATGCATCTTTTCCGAAAGGAGTGCCACATCTATGATACATTTTCAAAACACAAAGGTCTATATTTTCTCATATTGACTCATTACCACATACAGAAGTTAAAAAAAGAAAAAAACAAAACCAAAAACACCTGTCTCTGGTTCTTGAGGGATATCTTTAAGGCAGCCTTATAATAGCTGCTTGACGAACAATAGCCACAGAAGCATAGAAGGAAGACAAGGATGCCAACTCCTGGCTGTTGTGATTGTTTGTTTGTTGCTGCCCTTTTGATTTTAACCTGGGTTAGAAAGTTCTTAAGGAGGCTTAAGGATGCTGATTAAATTATTAGAACACATAACTTTTCCCCATTTGTTAAAAGTTAAAATTTCTGCCAAGTACTTAATGTTGAAAATTGTCTAGAGTTTTAGAAGGGAGGAGGGAGACATGGCAATAGTGGTGGGATTAAAAAGAAATTGGTAATATCTTATACTTGCTTAAGAAAACAAAGGAAATCAAATCAACAGAGTAATTTATTTCTCTCAGAGAGGCAATTTAGCAGCTTGACTGTATGGAAAATTGAGGGTTTAAGGGCTTCCCTGGTGGCACAGTGGTTGAGAGTCTGCCTGCCAATGCAGGGGACATGGGTTCGTGCCCCGGTCCGGGAAGATCCCACATGCCACAGAGCGGCTGGGCCCGTGAGCCATGGCCGCTGAGCCTGCGCGTCTGGAGCCTGTGCTCTGCAACGGGAGAGGCCACAACAGTGAGAGGCCAGTGTACCGCAAAAAAAAAAATTGAGGGTTTAGGGGAAAATATTTCAGATTTAAACATTACAGGAAAGTTACCTGAGGTGGTCTTTAAAATATCTTATACACTGTTTTGCACAGCACTGCATAGGGTGAAATAGGAGTTGTTAAGTACAAAAAGCTGCAGAGTCTCTATAGGAGAAAGCAGGATAGAGAAATTGTACTTAACATGTAAAATGTGGAGAAAGAAATTATCTGGGAGAGTTTAGAAAATAATTCTTCATGTATCCACTTTATTTCCTCTCTACCAGCTGAAATCACCTTTACACACACATGGGCCATAATAAATATTTGTTCAATACATGAATGCCTTATGCCACAATGAATCACAACCACCACAGTCCTTCTCTACAATGCGGAGAAGGGAAATTAAGTAATGGAAAAAGATAAGTGTAACTAGAAAGATGTGAGGTCAGTGTATCATCTGAATATAGTGGTTACATATAGAGACTGGAATTTGGACCCACCGAGGTTCAAATCCTGACTTTACCATCTCTTCTTGTCTGTCACTTGGCAAGTCATTCAACCCTCTTAACCTCATTCTTTTTTCATCTACATAATGAGGATAACAATAGCATCTACTTCATTCTGCTATTGTGAAGATTGAATGTTATAAGACATGTTAAGCAATTAGCATATTATTACCATACAGTAAGAACAAATAAACATTAGCTATCATCATTATTATTTTATTAATAAAACAATAGTCCAACTTCTTTATTTTTGCTCTTGTTTCAAGTGTTTTAGGTGTCATATATAAAAAGTATCATTGCCAAGACCGATGTCAAGAAGGTTTTTCCCTGTGTTTTCTCCTGGGAGTTTTATAGTTTCAGGTCTTACATTTAAATGTTTAATTTTGAGTTAATTTTCTGTGAGTTGTGTAAGATAGGAGCCTAGTTTCACTCTTTTTCATGTGAAAATCCAACTTTCCCAGCATCATCTATTGAGGAGACTGTCTTTTCTCCATTGACTATTCTTGGCTCCCTTGTCAAATATTAGTTTGCCATATATGAATGGATTTACAGCTAACAATACTGTATTGTATATTTGAAATTTGCAAAGACTGTAGATCTTAAACGTTTTCATTACACAAGAAAAAAAGTTGTAACTATATGAGGTGAGAGACGTTAACTAACTTATTGTGGTGATCATTTCTTAATATATACATGGATCAAATCACTATGTTGCACACCTTAAACTTATGCAATGTTATATATCCATGATATCTTAATAGAATTGAGAAAACAAACAAATGAAGAAAAACGCTTGATGGTGGTATAAGCTGTCCTGCATAGAGGGAACCAACTGAAACCTCATTATTTCAAAATCACTTAAACCTTGGATTATCTATCAACTTGTACCTCAGACAAGGAATGTTGACTGAGCAAAATAAGTAGTAAAAAAAATAAATAAATTACTAAGTGCATTTACATGTTCAATATAAAAAACTGCACAGAAATCTCTTGTATTTCTATACACTAATGATGAAAAATCTGAAAGAGAAATTAAGGAAACACTCCTATTTACCACTGCAACAAAAAGAATAAAATACCTAGGAATAAACCTACCTAGGAAGACAAAAAACCTGTATGCAGAAAACTATAAGACACTGATGAAAGAAATTAAAGATGACACCAACAGATGGAGAGATATACCATGTTCTTGGATTGGAAGAATCAATATTGTGAAAATGACTATACTACCCAAAGCAATCTACAGATTCAATGCAATCCTTATCAAATTACTCATGGCATTTTTTACAGAACTAGAATAAAAAATCTTAAAATCTGTATGGACACACAAAAGACCCTGAATAGCCAAAGCAGTCTTGAGGGGAAAAACACGGAGCGGGAGGAATCAGACTCCCTGACTTCAGACTATACTACAAAGCTACAGTATTCAAGACAATATGGTACTGGCACAAAAACAGAAACATAGATCAATGGAACAAGATAGAAAGCCCAGAGATAAACCCACACACCTATGGTCAACTAATCTATGACAAAGGAGGCAAGGATATACAATGGAGAAAAGACAGTGTCTTCAATAAGTGGTGCCGGGAAAACTGGACAGCTATGGAAAAGAATGAAATTAGAACACTCCCTAACACCATACACAAAAATAAACTCAAAATGGATTCGAGACCTAAACGTAAGACTGGACACTGTAAGAATCTTAGAGGAAAACATAGGAAGAACGCTCTTTGACATAAATCACAGCAAGATCTTTTTTGATCCACCTCCTAGAGTAATGGAAATAAAAACAAAAATAAACAAATGGGACCTAATGAAACTTAAAAGCTTTTGCACAGCAAAGGAAACCATAAACAAGATGAAAAGACAACCCTCAGAATGGGAGAAAATATTTGCAAATGAAGCAACTGACAAAGGATTAATCGCCAAAATTTATAAGCAGCTCATGCAGCTCAATAACAAAAAAACAAACAACCTAATCCAAAAATGGGCAGAAGACCTAAATAGACATTTCTCCAAAGAAGACACACAGATGGCCAAGAAGCACATGAAAAGCTGCTCAACATCACTAATTATTAGAGAATTGCAAATCGAAACTACAATGAGGTATCACCTCACACCAGTTAGAATGGCCATCATCAGAAAATCTACAAACAACAAATGCTGGAGAGGGTGTGGAGAAAAGGGAACCCTCTTGCACTGTTGGTGGGAATGTGAATTGATACAGCCACTATGGAGAACAGTATGGAGGTTCCTTAAAAAACTAAAAAGAGAATTACCATATTACCCAGCAATCCCACTACTGGGCATATACCCAGAGAAAACCATAATTCAAAAAGACACATGCACCCCAATGTTCACTTTACCACTATTTACAATAGCCAGGTCATGGAAGCAACCTAACTGCCCATTGACAGACGAATGGATAAAGAAGATGTGGTACATATATACGATGGAATATTACTCAGCCATAAAAAGGAACGAAATTGGGTCATGTGTTGAGATGTGGATGGATGTAGAGACTGTCATACAGAATGAAGTAAGTCAGATAGAGAAAAACAAATATTGTATATTAATGCATGTATGTAGAACCTAGATAAATGGTACAGATGAACTGGTTTGCAGGGAAGAAGTTGAGACACAGATGTAGAAACAAACATATGGACACCAAGGGGGGAAAGCAGCGGTGGGCTGGGGATGGTGGTGTGATGAATTGGGCGATTGGGATTGACACGTATACACTGATGTGTATAAAACTGATGGCTAATGAGAACCTGATGTATAAAAAAATAAATAAAATTAAATTTAAAAAAACTAATACTAAACTTTCTTTGGGTTATTTGTATGGAAATATGTTAATATAAATGTTTCAGACATTACATGAAATTTCTAAAAATCTTATATGTTCTGGTACAATGTTATAAGTCATAATTCTAGTTAATATTTTAAAATGTGTATCTCAGAAATAACTAAATTTCCTTGTCAATTGCATTATTATGAATTTTCATCAAATCTTTAACCATGGTCATTTTTAAGTCTTTTGTCATTTACAGTCAGTTCTGGGTGTACTCTGACGCTTTTGCAGAAATGTTCCTATAAAAGGGTTTCATCTTCAAGGAATTCATGGAAAAGACTGACAAGTACAGGTTTCCGGTAACTGACTATACAGCTGAACTGAAGGAATAAGCATTTTCAGAACTCTAATGGAAAACTGATGAATTCATAACAGTGCTAACAAAAGATCAAGATGAAAAAGAAATTACATGGGACTGAGTGAACTGATGAGGATGATTATAATTTTTGTGACTTTCTGTTTGAATAAAAAAAAAAAAGAAAAAGTAATGCCAAAAACCAAAAAACTGTGAAAGTAGAGGTGACCTGGGGGTGCCCTGCCTACTTAGAGTAAAACGACCCTGGGAAGGAGAATCAGGCTGAAGAGCACCTCTGGGGATGGGTGGAAGGAGACTCAACAGTTCTCACAGAAGCGGCTCATTGAACTGCGGAAGAGATCGCTTCAAGTGTTAATGATTACGGAGATTGCGAGTCAGGAGATGTTAAGTGATGAGAGAAAAGGAAAAATGTCTTCCTTTGTCAACCGAAGTCTTGTTGGGTGGATAAAGTTGGAGGGGTGGGTATACAATGCAAGGTTTGAGTCTAGCTGCTTTCATCCACTATGTCTGAATCAGCTTGTTTTTACTACAATGAAATGTTTCATTGAAGTCCC
Source organism: Aethalodelphis obliquidens (assembly GCF_003676395.1). NCBI lineage: Eukaryota > Metazoa > Chordata > Mammalia > Artiodactyla > Delphinidae > Aethalodelphis > Aethalodelphis obliquidens. The sequence goes on along the minus strand of NW_020837969.1, from coordinate 26,953,749 downwards.
ATGAGCACAGACTCTCAACCACCATCCTGTGAAAGCTACGGTTAGTCCAGTGGGAATAGAAATGCAAGACTTCACTCGCCCCATCAGTCCAAGATATTGAAACTTACAGTATATTGATGGTGTCATGAGATGGGCAGTACGTAAGCAGCCCTATCCTGTAGGAACCACATGCTGACTGGATGCAAGGAAACCACTCTTGCAGGTCTAGAGCACACCACTCACCTAGCCTGGTGTTTCTTTTGATGGGAAATCAACCATTTAAGCTTGCAAAAATGACCCAGACGAATGGAAATGTGTAGTAAAGTGCGAAGTGAAATAGAAATCATCACCACTGTCACGGGTAACGCTCACTTAGGGCTTACTGTGTTGTGGGCACATGGGTAAGTGCCATTTGTGGATTAGCTCATTTAATCATTATGACAACCCTAGGAGATAGGAATATTATTATTCTCATTTGAAGATGAGAAAGGAGGCTTAGAGGGGTTGGGTCAGTTGAGGGGTGGATGGCAGGACACACCTGAATAATAGGCAGAGTATGGAACCTCAGTCTCTTACTAGTCAACAATAACTACCTACTCATCTAAGCCTCAGCTATTATTTTCAGGACTTTAGAAGACTTGTCTTTAGATCCCTTTAGAACATATGTAAAGTATAATATGTTACCTATGCATCAGGCAGTTTTTTATGGAATTGGGTTCATGTAGGCTAACAATTGGAAGTGACAAGCCAAAAGACCTAACTCAGAACTTTTTTAGCTGGTTTTGTGATTCAGAACATTTTACCACTAACCCAGTCTTTTATGCAGAATGAGGAGGCTATCAGGAAAATGTGTGAGTGTCAAACTGGAGACACTACCAAGTACAACCCAAAGACATCAGTGTCAAAGCAACAGGAGATGTGGTTCATCACGCATCACGTACATTGTGGAACGTGTTGGTCCTGCTTGAAGACACTTTACTGGACTCGGTCTTGCTCATTGCTTTGGAGGAATCAGGCATGAACATTTTATTTCATCCTAGCTAACCAGAATATTGACACTTGCTAAGAAATCACGAGAAAGAAAAAGCTACATTTTGGGCTGACCTTTGTAAAATTCTCAAGAGTTTGGAAACGTGCCTCCTCCCATCATTAACCTGCTTTCTTCCGCAAAGAAATAGCACAGCCTTAAACCTATGAGGAAACTGAAAGCAATTTTATATTTCTTACAAACCACTGATCCAGAGACCCTGTCTACCCTGGTCACTAAGAAGCTGACTTGGGCTTCCCTGGTGGTGCAGTGGTTAAGAATCTGCCTGCCAGTGCAGGGGACACACGTTTGAGCCCTGGTCCAGGAAGATCCCACATGCTGTGGAGCAACTAAGCCCATGTGCCACAACTACTGAGCCTGAGCTCTAGAGCCCACGAGCCACAACTACTGAATCCCATGCACCTAGAGCCCGTGCTCTGCAACAAGAGAAGCCACCGCACCACAATGAAGAGTAGCCCCCGCTCGCTGCAACTAGAGAGAAGCCCGCGTGCAGCAACGAAGACCCAACACAGCTAAAAATAAATAAAATAAAATTAACTAATTAAAAAAAAAAGAAGCTGACTTATTCAAGGCTCATGTGACGTGTAACAGGAGGGGCTTTTTACAGCCAGAGAGCAGGGAGGGACCAGTCATGGTTCTCCTAGATGGAAATTCCTCCCAAAGTTTGCAGAGAACTTTTTGATAGGGGGGGACACATCCATCACCCAGCCGAGTGGAAAAATAAGAGTACCACTGAATCTGGATTATACTAAGGTACAGGGAAGCTTCTGGCTAGAGAAGAGGAATTAAGCACAAGCAAAATAACTTGAAGTGGATGTATCAGTTCTTTCTCCGTATTAGCAACACACCTACAGAGAGCTGGGGCGGTGTGCTTGTCACCAACAGTGGACATCCTTCATGTTCACTGCTAAGGCAAGATAGCCTCCCATTAGCTACACAATGAGTTTCCTCACGTTTTCCACAGCACAAAGTAATATCAGAATTTGTGTTGGGGTGACAATGGTGACAAGATGTCCCTAACAGGGTCCTGTTTGAGGGTTATTCCTGTCATTATCTCTTTCTCATCAAGTGCTTACTACAAACTAGATACCACATGGGATGGTGAGTTCCTCCCCATCCTGCCAGGGCCAAGCGTGATCCTGCACAAATGACACTGGATGGGGATGCTCCCGGGGGTGCCTCAAGCCAGCGACGGCTTTGATGCCTTTCGGGCTGACAATGTGATTTTCAGCTGTTCTCTGTGATGCCTCAGAGACATTTCAAATGTTTGTCAGATGCCAACCCAGTGGGGACAAGCTGACTTTGGTCTCTTTATTTGTTCCTTTGGGAAGCTCAAAATTCAACCCCTCTGGAATATTTCCTGAGAATTCAGATCAACACTGGCTTGAGGGGAAGGGCAAGAGATAGGAACAGGCATTCCCTGATCCCTTGAATTAAACGGAACTTCTGGCCCTACAATGTTGCAGACTTAAAAACATTGGGCATAAGATAATACTATATAACATTGATCAGATACTTGTGTTATAGGTGTTTTTGAGGCACATTACAGATGTTGTCTCATTTAATCCACAATCGTGTATTCCGTATAGGAGGGATGACTGTCGCCTTCGTTAGACCTGGGACATAAGGACAGGGTCTAAGTAACCTCCCTGTGGTCACATAGCTGGTAAGCTGTAGAGGCAAGCTGTGAATCCAAGCCTTCTGGCTGTTTCTAGAGTCCACCAGATAATTTGTGGCTTCTGTAGGCTTTGAACATCTTGGAGGCTATATTTTTGTGGCTGAATTAATGGAACCTCAATTTCATAAATAGTTTTCAATTAAATAATGACTTTTCATCACACTCTGTGCAATAAATGTCTTGTCATGATGTAAGAAAATTCAGGGACCCTCCTGTTGAAATACTGGATCTGACCTTATTACAGAGCCATGGCTCATAATTTTTTTAAAAGCAGTTCTATTCCTCCAGACATCACAATCTGTATTTGAGAGGCTGTCTGCAAGAGCCTTATTATGGCAGCTTGTTGCTGACAAGTAATGCACTATTGCCATCTATTGTAATGGAGAGTAAGCTGATTTACTGCAAAGGATAGTGAGCTAATAGGAAACATTCAGTATGCAGCTAGGAACCGCAATTCATCACTTCTGTTCACAAGAATCTCTAAATAGCTCAGGGCAACCTCCATGCCTTGTTCTCATGGACAGTATTTGACCTGAAGAAACTCAAACCTCACTCACTCCAGGGTCATGAATCCTATTCGCTGATGATGAAGCTATGGAAGATGAAACCATTCTTTGATTCTTTCTTCTTTAAACTCAAGGGGAAACACTAGTAGCATCTTTTGCAAAAGCAGCCTTTTGCAGAAGATCTAATTCCAGTAGCAGCATTGGCGCAAGGAAGGCTGGGACTAAGCTCCTAGGGGCTTTCCAGTGTGACAGTGAAGGAAATGACCTCCTGTCCTTCCATGTCGGCACCACCTCCTATTTCCTAAGGAGATGCAAATAAAGGTTCACTGATTTTGGAAGACTGTCTATGGTATCTCATTGCCTTCTTGTCTTCCAAGCTGATCAGAAAGCCTTAGGGGGCCATGACACTCACTTCACTTCCTGCTGGTCTTAAATAAATTTGTGATCTGCTGGTGGGCGCTGGGATCATTCACAGCGGACATCGCAGGGTTCCTCATTTCTGATCTGCCATGGAGCCAGCCAGCGTATGCTGCCCGTCTCTGGAAAGCACAGCCAGGCAGTCAGCATGACTATCCATTCAGCCTGTGGCTATTGAAAATCTGGCACGTCCAAGCCAGAGCCACGTCTCAAATAGCGTCAGTTCTTCTAGGAAATTAACTTGAATTCCTTTCCATTTACGCTTGACCCCCTTGGCTTGCTGCCTTTTCTCCTGTGCCAGGAGAGCACACCACTTTACTTTGGTATCACTCCATTCTGTCTGCTTTCCTGGATTTAGTGCCTCTCTGGGGAGAATCAGAAGCTCCCACTCTAGCTCTGAGACCATTTGAACCCCTCTGGTTACATCAGTTTCTACCTCTTTCCTCTTGGCTCTTCCCATGACTCCTAAGGGAAGCAGGATAGAGTCAATTAATTTTTAGAACCTTCCAATTGTGTTTTCCATAGCAATTTTGAACTTTAGAAACTTAAAAATTGGAGTTATGCCTCTGTGAGGTAACATGGAGTTAATGTGAACAAAATTCCTGTACAAGCGACCCTTTCTAAGGGATGCAGAGGACACTGCTGGTGCCTGGGACATCCAGCTCCCTGGTTTGCCTTGTTGAGTACCTGTCTCATCCATTCTTTACTTCAACAAATACTACTGAGGTCCAAGTACAAGTCAAGCATGGAGCTGGGCACGGAGGTGCAAAGATGAATAAGAAATGATCTTTATTCTCCATAAGTTTATGGAGACAGACATGATATACAGATGCCTCCCGCGGACTATTTCCAGGACATGACAGAAATGTTCATGACATGGAATGGGGCTTTGGAAATTTTCCTGGAGGAGAAGATATTTGAGCTAGGACTTGAAGCTAAGCAGTAGTAAGAGAAGTGAAGGACGACAGAGCAAAGAACTGAACCAAGTTCCAGAGCCCAACTTTGGTATGAAGCCAACTGCAAGAGTTTGGTATCACTTGAGTGTAAAGTGTGCAGCAGGCAAACATTCAGCAGGTAATTGTTTCTAAAGGAAATACAATGTGTACAGGCACTACCTTAGATGCCTAGAAGAATCTGGTTGTCTTGTCTACATCCCTGCCTCCGGTGTCTTAGCCTAGATGCCTGATAGTTTCATTGGATTCTGCTTTTTACCAAACCCAAAGACTCTGGATGGTGGCACAGGAGTCTTAAAACACTTGTAAGCCTAGGATTAGAAAGGATAATGAGAAAAACTAAAATGACTGGGACAACTTGTATGTAGCCTTTATCCAGGCAACTTGACTCCCCCAGCTCTAGCAAATGGTGTCAGCTCTTACAAACTCAACAAAGGGTTCCACTGCCTAATTTGCCATGGATCCCCTTGACTTGATTTGGACAATTTAATCAGCATGAAGATGAATCTCCTGCATGTCCCATCTGAGTATGTGTCATTTCTCTCCCTCTCTGGAACCTGTATTTGCTTAAACAGTCTCTCAACGGGGCTCTCACTTGGGATGGGGGTACAGTAGGAAATAAGAGCCAACATAGACACGAAGCTCTAAACTTGGTGGTAACATATTTAGTGGGCATAAGGCGAAGTCTGAAGTGCATTTTAGGATTTCACAAGGTCAGTCTCTCTCTGTCTGCAACGAGCAGAGAAAATATTCCATCAATTTAGTATCATGATCATCATTCTTCCCATAAAGAAAAGTACAACTGCCTCTTCTAATGAAGTAGACCTTTCTTCCTGCTTTAGTTAGTGGATTGGACTCCCTTTTAGGCTTAAATAATAATGGTCTTATAGTCTAATACAGTAAAAAGGAAATCAGCAAAAATATCTAGATGACCAAGAGTTACTATCCAAGCCACTTAAAGAAAACCGTATCTGCTCCGCCTTTTACAGATCTGGAATTTTAATATCTATGTAAGGGAAAAATAGTTACAGAATGTTTGAGGTAAGCAAAAATATCTGATGAAAATAAAATGTAAACCTTGTCAAATTATCTTCAGTTTGTGGACAAAACTTTGTAGCACTTAGATCACTTAACCCCTTCAAGGAAAGCGCCTCAGAAATCCTACTTCATAGGGGATCTTGCCTCTGCTGAAGTCCTAGAGAACTTGCAGACCATACTTTAATTTGGCTACTAATCCCATATGATTCATGACATTCCGTGTACTGAACTGATACTTGTCTCTTGTATTGCCATTTAACTTTTCACGGTTTGATAAGAGGTGGCTAGCCGAGGAGGAAGGGTGCGGGTTTTAGAGACAGCAAATCTGGATTCGAATGGGATAAAGCAACCTGGATTGCCCATTTTACAGCTATGTAGCGTGGTGCAATTAGGTACCAAGTTGGACCCTCAGTTCCCTCATCTTTACTTTATTTTTTATTTTTTTAATGATTTTATTATTTAGTTTGGCTGTGTCAGGTCTTAGTTGCGGCACGTGGACTCTTTTGTCCACGCGCGGGCTCTCTGTTGTTGCGCATGGGCTTCTCTCTAGTTGTGGCGTGCGAGTTTTCTTTTCTCTAGTTGTGACGCACAGGCTCCAGGGCGCGTGGGCTCTGTAGTTGTGGCACGCGGGCCTTAGTTGCCCTGCGGCATGCAGGATCTTAGTCTCCTGACCAGGGATCAAACCCGCATGCCCTGCATTGTAAGGTGGAGTCTTTACCACTGGACCACCAGGGAAGTCCCTCATCTTTAATATAGGAATAGTGATACTCACTTTCCTGGGTTGTTATCAGAATGAAATAAAATATATTCATAGTATCTGGCATGGGGATCAGTGTTCATTAAACTATTATTTTATTTTATTTTATCCATTGAAAATGATTTTAAGCTCTTGGTCCACTTGCTTGGGGGAAGCCAGTTGCCATGTCAGAAGTTCAGCTATGCTGAGACTGCCATGTAATGAAGGAAGCCACATGGAAAGGCTGCATGGGGAGAGCATGAGAATGAGAAGAAATGCCCAGCCAGCCCCCAGCTACTCCAGCCGACCCAGCCCAGACATGACATGTGAGGGAAAGAGCCTCCAGATGACTCCAGCCTTGTTGCCATCTGACTGCAACAGCATGGGAGACCAAAAGGAAAACCATCCAGGTGGGCCCAGTCAATTCCCACAACCTAGAGGGACGATAATAAATGTTTGTTTTAAGCCACAAAAAGGATGGTGATTTCCATTAAGTAAGTGTTACTTATTACACGTTTTGCACTTCCCAAGATCTAGCCCCCTACCTTATGCAAAAATCACTATTTACAGATGGACTATTATTTCCCTTTTATATTTTTATTAAACTAAATACCAATATACCATATCAATGGATCTCTACAACAATATACAGATTTCGAAATGCTTGATTTTCTCTCCATGCATTTTCACCAAGGGGTTCTTTTTTTTCAACATGTATAGAGGCATAATCACATACATTTTAAAGTTGTGATTACTTATTGAGAATGTATGGTATGTTAATACTATGACCAATTCATCTACGAAACATAAGAATAAAAAAATCAGAAAAATCTCATGATAAAAAATATGTATCAGTCTTGGTGATGATTTTTTGAGTCTGACTCCAAAAGCAAAGGCAACAAAAGCGAAAATCAACAAATGAAACTACATCAAAGGAAATAATTAACAAAATGAAAAGGCAACCTATGGAATGGGAAAAAAATATTTGCAAATCATATATCTGATAAGGGGCTAATATCCAAAATATATAAAGAGCTCATACAACTCAATAGAAAAAAACCAAACAAGCTGATTAAAAAATGGACAAAGGATCTGAATAGACATTTTTCAGAGAGCACTTACAGATGGCCAACAGGTACATGAAAAGATGCTCAACATCACTAATTATTGGGGAAATGCAAATGAAAACCACAATGAGATATCACCTCATGCCTGTTAGAATGGCTATCATCAAAAAGACAAGAAGTAACAAGTGTTGGTGAGTATATGGAGAGAAGGGAATGTAAACTGGCGCAGCCGCTATGGAAAACAGCATGGAGGTGCCTCAAAATTTAAAACTAGAACTACCATATACGTGATCCAGCAATTCCACTACTGGGTATTTATCGGAAGAAAGCAAAAACACTAATTTGAAAGGATACATGCACCCCAATGTTCACTAGAGCATTATTTACTATAGCCAAGATAATGAAACAACCTAAGTGTCCATTGATGGATGAATGGATAAAGAAGATGTGAAACGTACACACAGACAATGGAATACTATTAACCATAAAAAAGAATGAAATATTGCCTCTTGTGACAACATGGATAGATCTTGAGGGCATTATGCTGAGTGAAATAAGTCAGACAGAGAAAGACAAACACTGTATGGTCTTATATATATGTAGACCAGGCCCATAGACACAGAGAAGAGACTGGTGGGTTGCCAGGGGTGGGAGGTGGTGTGGGTAGGTGAAATAGGTGAAGGGAGCCAAAAAGAACTGACTTCAGCTATAAAATAAATAAGTCATGGGAATGTAATGTACAGTATTAACTATAGTTAGAAATACAGTAGTTCCCCCTCATCTATGGGGGTATATGTTCTATGACCCCAGTGGATGCCTGAAACCTTGGATAGTAGTGAACCCTACATATGTTTTTCTCCATGCATACATACTTATGATAAAGTTTAATTTATAAATTAGGCACAGGGATTAGCAACAATAACTAATAATGAAACAGAATAATTGTAACAATATACTGTATTAAAAGTTATGTGAGTGTTGTCTCTCTCTCTCAAAATATCTTATTGTATATATTAAATGTCTTTTCTATCCTAACAAAACATTTATCATGCACTGTGGCTGTATCTTTTGCAGTTTGAGGTGTGAAGGCAAAGCTGGACTTTCACCTTTTTACTTAAAGGAAGCACTTTATGACTTCTCTTTTTTTTAAACATCTTTATTGGCGTATAATTGCTTTGCAATGGTGTTTTAGTTTCTGCTTTATAACAAAGTGAATCAGCTATACGTATACATATATCCCCACATCTCCTCCCTCTTGCTTCTCCCTCCCACCCTCCCTATCCCACCCCTCTAGGTGGACACAAAGCACCGAGCTGATCTCCCTGTGCTATGTGGCTGCTTCCCACTAGCTATCTATTTTACTTTTGGTAGTATACATAAGTCCATGCCACTCTCACTTCATCCCAGCTTACCCTTCCCCCTCCCCGTGTCCTCAAGTCCATCCCTAACACCATACACAAAAATAAACTCAAAATGGATTAAAGGCCTAAATGTAAGGCCGGACACTATTAATCTCTTAGAGGAAAACATAGGCAGAACACTGTATGACATAAATCACAGCAAGATCCGTCTTGACCCACCTCCTAGAGAAATGGAAATAAAAACAAAAATAAACAAATGGGACCTAATGAAACTTAAAAGCTTTTGCACAGCAAAGGAAACCATAAACAAGACAAAAAGACAACCCTCAGAATGGGAGAAAATATTTGCAGATGAAGCAACTGACAAAGGATTAATCTCTAAAATTTACAAGCAGCTCATGCAGCTCAACATCAGAAAAACAAACAATCCAAAAATGGGCAGAAGACCTAAATAGACATTTCTCCAAAGAAGATATACAGATTGCCAACAAACACATGAAAGGATGCTCAACATCACTAATCATTAGAGATATGACTTCTCTTGGGCATATTCGAATTGCCAGCCTCCTTACGCTTGCACTTTGGGGCTATTAGTAAGTAAAATATGGGTACTTGAGCACAGGCACTGTGATACCTCGACAGTCAATCTGATAACCTAGAGGACTATCAAGTGACTAACCGGATGGCATGAGGTTTTATCAGAACTGTGCACAAATTAAAACTTACAAAGAGTTTCTTTTTGGAATTTTCTATTTAATATTTTTGGACTGCTGTTGACCATGGGAAACTGAAGCAGTGGAAAACAAAACCATGGATGATAAGGGGGAATAGCTGTACTGGGTTTCATATTTTAAAGTTGGTAGAGAGTAGATCTTAAAAGTCATCATCACAATAAAAAAGTTGTAACTACATATGGCAACGGATGTTAACTAGTCTTTTCGTGGTGATCATTTCACAACATACACAAATGTTGAAATATTATATGGTACACCTGCAACTAATATAATGTAATATGTCAATTATACCTCAATTAAAATGTGTCTGCTCAAAATTGAGAGATTCCATAGCTTCTACAGATCCCTGGTCACAGTGAAATGAAACTGCCTCACCTTGAGGAACTTCAGTAGCCATGGTATTTAATAATACCTAACTCCACTCTGTAAATGGTGCTTAGTTTGTTCGTAAATGTATATGCCTCCCCTCTTCCTACTGTCAGTTTTGGACAATCTGTTCAACTAACATTCCAGGAAAATTCAGGATGGCTAATAGCCACAGATATACCTTCATCACTTCACTAAAAGTTTAAGTGTAATGATTAATTCTAGGATTCTGTTCAGAAATCATGGCATGCAAAATTTTTTAAAAACTGTATTTTGGGGGGTTGTTTTCATATTTCTCCTAGGTTCCCAAAAGAGATCTGTGACTTCATAGAAAATAACAAAAATTCTCAGAGAAACTTAGATTAGGCAGTAATTACATTCAAATGTCATATTTAGCCTGAGCTTCCAGTTATTAAGCCAACAGATAGACAGTTAATAGAAAGAAAAGTTTACAGTGCCTTCACAGTCTGAAAAAACCACACATTTCAGTTATTTAGAAGAGAAAGTGTCCGGCGTTAAATTATGTGCAAAACAGTCTAATACAAATCCTGCCATCAGAGCTCCTGATTAATAATGGATGAATCCTTCAAAAGAAAACTTGTTAGAAGATGCAAAAACATACTTCGTGTAGGCATTTCTTATAGTGACCCTAAACAAAAATAAGGATGTAAGGTTAGATTTTAATTCAGTGAAAGTATTTTATTCTATCTGGTGTGATACCAGCAAAGGGATGAAGGTTGGTGGGAGCTGGTGGTGAGGGCTTTGCTGGAGAAGCAACAAATTAATCTTATTCATTCCCTGTGGTGAAGGAAAAACAGAGTTGAACACTGAGATCATGAAATATATAGAAGGTGACAAAAGCCATATAAGAGAGAAAACAGAGATAGAGCCAAGAAATTAACACCGGGCATCAGGAACTCAAAAATCAGGTGGAGCTGATGAGAGAAAGAGGTACAAGGAAAAAACAGACTCCAAATGACACTGGACGGACAAAATGCCCAATTACAGCAATTTCATATAGAGCTAGGCTACTGTTTGTGATGCCCCAGCGGTCCTCCCTAGCACCTGATAAATTGATGCCAGGTGAAGGAAACATATCCTAGATGATGTTTTCTCTTCACTAGCAAACTTGATGCTAAATAAACTTTAAAAAGGCTATAAGAATGGATGATGTTTGTCTTATACTACCCTAGGTATGTTCCAATCATCCTGAGTTTTCCTTTTGCATGAGTAGAAGAAGAGCTAATCTAGATTAAGCTCTGACAAGAATCTGGAGTTCAGACTGTCGGCACATTAATAAGGCACATCCTTTGGTTTTCATACGGTTGATGGCAAAGCTAACATTCTGATGACGACTTATAATCTTCCCTTATGAAAGGTCACATAGCTTCTCTCAGAGATAGAGGTGCCTCCTTGTGGGCAAGGATTGTCAATAAAGCAACTTAAAATATTAGTAACTTACATTTATTAAGTGTCTACTCTGTGCTTGGCACTCCGTTCAGCACTCATTTCTTTAATCATTATGGCAATATTATGCTAGTACGCAATAATATAACAATTATTATCACCATTTTACCAATGGGGAAACTGAGGCCAAGAAAGGCCAAGGCGGGGTTCCCTGGTGGTGCGGTGGTTGAGGGTCCGCCTGCCGATGCAGCGGACGTGGGTTCGTGCCCCGGTCTGGGAAGATCCCACATGCCGCGGAGCGGCTGGGCCCGTGAGCCACGGCCGCTGAGCCTGCGCGTCCGGAGCCTGTGCTCTGCAACGGGAGAGGCCACAACAGCCAGAGGCCCGTGTACCGCAAAAAAAAAAAAAGAAAGGCCAAGGCCTCACAAGTAGCAAAGAGCAACTTCAAGTCTTTTGGAGAGTTTATATGAACATTTGCCTGCATGTGTGAATATCTGTTTATATGACACATCTCTATGTATACTTCTAGGATTTTTATATGTCGGTATATATTATATATTTATATATGTTTATACATGTACTTAGTTTTATCATGCTGAACAGAAACATAATCACAGAGTTTATCCAAGTATATAAATTTATGTGTTCATCAATTAACTTCAGAATTTGTCACTGCAGTAAATCCAGGAAACATCCTTAATGAAAATTAACTCCACAAAAACTAAGTAGTTATGTATGAGATGTAGATCAGTGACTGGCAAACGATTTTCCGTAAAGGGCCCCAAAATAAATATTTTAGGCTTTGCAGGCTAGACTGTTTCTGCTGCAACTACTCAATTCTGCCATTGTGTGGGCATGAAAGCAGCCAGAGACAGTATGTAAACAAATGAGCAGGGCTGTGTTCCAATAAAACTTTATTGACAAAAACAAGCAGTGGGGCACGATTTAGCCCTTGAGTTTAGTTTACCAACCCCTGATATAGAAGCAATATACATACACATACATTATAACCAGATATATGCAATATATTACTACTTCCTTTCTTTTTATATAGTTTATTTCTCACACAGGTATGATATTCAGCTGGTTTTTGTAACAGTACTCTGATATTCACTCTTTATGACAAGTATTATAATTTAAAAAATAATAAATGAGAATTCAGTTAAATATTATGTATTCATTATTGTATAGATTTTATTGTATACAATTACCGAGGTTTCTTCCTCTATAAATGAAGTTTTAATTCACACTGTCAGTAAATTAAGTTGGATGAGTTGGACTTTTAAGGGAAAGATACAGAGATTATACTTATATTTGTAGGTAGTAAGTGATTCTTTGCCTTTTGATCTATTTGTAGATGCCTTACACAAAGAGTTTAGATTTTAAAAATATTTCTTGCTGTTGTTAATAATACAAAATATAAAATTTCTTTTCCCAACAGGAAAAGGAAGATTTTTCATCATTCATGATGTGCTTCTAAATTCCACTTAGCTTGAGTAATTAAAGGGTCAGATTCTTTCTATTACGTTTTTGGCTTTCAGCACTGCCATTTTTCTTTTCTTGGCACTTTTTTATAAAGATCCAGGAGATGCTTAAAAGGGTGAAATTCTATTTTTCTCGGCATTAAAAAACATACATTTACTTGTTGCTAATATTTATTTAATTAATTTATTTATTTACTTTGGCTGGGCCGGGTCTTAGCTGTGGGATCTTCCTTGTGGTATGCAAACTCTTAGTTGTGGCATGCATATGGGATCTAGTTCCCCGACCAGGGATCGAACCTGGGCCCCCTGCATTGGGAGCACGGAATCTTACCCACTGAACCACCAGGGAAGTCCTTGTTGCTAATATTTTAGATTATTTTACATTAACTGATTCTTACTACTGTTCAAAAAAAACAAAAACAATAACAAAAACTCTTACAACACTAATATTCAATACTGAAGCTTAAACAATTCAAATGCTGTTTTTAAGGATTTAATATTTCATTGGAAAGGAAGGCAAATAAAAAATGCCTAGTTTCAGACATCCTAGATCTTTTCTGCTAGTTCGCACACACCCATTTCATGACCTTGGGAAGCTTCACAGTGTAGGACAGGGAAGTCAGAATCTCAGATGCTTGGATTGGAGTTACACCTCTCAGCTGAGCTGTGCCTGAATTATATAAACTTTGTGTACCTCAGTGTCCTCACCACTGACTTGAGATCAATGAAGAGGAAAAAGCAAAATAAAACACGATGGAGTGTGAGTGGGGTACGTATCTCTTCTCTTCCTTTTAAAAAGTGGTGTCTTCCTCCTTCTGGAAGTCCCTTTTTCATTTTAAAACAAACACCATTCTTTGAAAATGAGAGTGCTAGTGAAGAGAACATCACCCAAGTACAGAAAACAAAGCAGAAGAGGATGAGAGGTTGCGTACTGAAAGACATATTTAAGAACAAATATCTTCATGGGGAGTGAGAACCCTCATTCCTCTGACCTGAATCCTTTAGCTGTAACCCAAGATAGAACTAAAGGTTCAAAGAAGGTAATTACTTATTATTTAGAGGGTAATTGTAATGAGCCGAGATAACAGAACGATCGCATTTCAAAGCCTGACACTGCTTTTTTTTAAGCAAAGAAAATGACTTCATTAAGGAATATTCAAAATTGTTCAGGTTGGACTTGGGCATGATGTTTAGAGAGAGACAGATGACAAAATCCGCTTGCATGGTCTTGCATGTATTTGCTGAGGCACCCAGGAGAATGGAAGGGGTATGCATGAGGTAGGAAGATACCATCTTATCAAAAAACAAATTGGACATCATATGCCCTCAACTTGACAGGGGAAGCTTTCGAGAACACCAACTGAGCTGCTTCTCAGTTTTGCGGCAGAAATTGAAGTCAAAGACAGGAATTTTTCATCTGCAGAGTTCCTAATTCACAAGAAAAGCAAGAACTTTCTTTGTAAATTGATTTTTGAGTTCCTCATCTGAGGTGTGAAAGAGACCAGGGTATTGTTTTCCTATTAAACAATTTTTTTGTTTGACTATCTTTTTCTTTAGAGATAATCAAATCCCTTAACCTTATCAGACTTTCACTTTGGCATTTGGAGATGCCAGAGGATGATTTTCTTAGTAAAGAAGGTTAGGGATCCAGAAATGTCTCCCTGTCCCTCTCTGCTGGGTACAGTTATTTTCCTCCACGATTTCTCATCCTGTGTATCTATTTATCTAATGTCAAGCTAGCACGTCAGGACACCCTGTGACAAGCTGGGCTGATGATGTGACCGCATGGGGACCAACTAACCCTGGTCAGTACTCACACGTTTTCTCTCTTGGGGACTGAAACCAGGCTTCATGCTGATCACTGATGGCTCTTCCAGAACGAAGCTTTGCCAGTTTCCATCGCCTGCTAGATACAACCAGCAACTGCAGCTTTCCTGAGTGGGTATCCTCCTATTGATCATGTGCTGAAAGTCGGAACATTTCTGGGAGTGGACGTGTGTGAGTGTGTGTGCGAGAGAGCCAGAGAAAGAGCAGGCTTTCTTGTTGCAATGAAACAGAATTTATGAGTAGGGGCAGACAGCTTTCGCTCCTGTTTGGCACTGTGCATAAAAACGAGGCCTGTGTCTCCGTTTTCTTAGGGACTCAGTTCCAAAGGTTTTTTTTTTTGTGTGTGTGTGTGTGTGTGTGTGTGTGTGTGTGTGTGTGCGCGCGCGCGCACCAGGGAAAAAGGATTTGGGCGCTTGGGGAGAGCTAAGGGAATTAGTGCAGGCAAATTCATAAGCAGGGCAGAGCCAGGAAAAATCAGGACTGGGGCACAGTCCTTTTTCCCTTCAGAGTATGGGGTGTCCATGGGATGAAAACCACTTCTGCAAAGAAGCCTTTGAATTTCCACAGTGATGTCAAAGTCTGCATGAGCATCATACTGCTCTATAAAATGAATGGAGCCCCTCTGGGCCATGGCCAAGGTGCCAGGCAGGTAGGGAAAAAATGGTGAGAGCCCTTGATTACAATTACCTGGGCTTTCTCTTGGCCTCTGGGACTCTGGCTGGGATCCCTCATTGCCATCAAATTCACAGTCTTTTGCACCATCATCTTCTGCCTGAATTAAAGCTCTCCCCCCTTTTTTTTCCTCGCTGAATCAAACCACACTGTGAATCTAAGGTTTTAACCTCAACATTCTATATTTTCAGTTTAATTAAGTTCGTATCCTAGGAAATGCTTTCCTGCCAACCTCTACAGTGAGACACTCTTGTCAGGCAAGAGCTGATCCTCAGTGCTCTCTGGACCAGCCCATAATTAATTTTAAGAACAAAAGGAGAATTATTAAGAGTTATCTATGTTTGATCATGTTGTCGGGAGGTGCAAAATATATGCTCACTTTCCAGGGTTACTGTGTCACATGCTGTCCAGATTTTGCATGGAATTGGATGAAGACACCTCCAGCCATGCGACCCCTAACCCCTACCCAGAATTTGTTATCAGAGAAATCTTGGATTGAGCAGCAGTAAATTCCTAGGAGACAGAGGTTTTTATGGGTACCTTTTTACACTTTTCATTACCAGCAGAAAAGACAGAATTTTCCTCTCCCAAAGCAGACCGTTGTTTCCAGGCTTGATTCTCTGTTGTAATGAAAGCTAAGTATGTGTGTGAATCTATGGGGTGTGTGTGTGGCTGGCGGGATTGATACTTCAAAACACATGGCCAGTGGCATTTAATGATCGTCAATGAAACAAAGAGAGTGAAGGGAATTAGCTTCGGTGCTTCATCTGCAGTTCCTATCATTAGTCGAACTTCAGCTAAATAGCATGCCGACGTCCTAGAGGACTTGGCTTCGTATTTCTCCCATAAAATGTCTCCCATAAAATGAAGTGGAAAAGATGTTGCCCATCAATGAAGACCACAGAGGGCTGTTGAATGCCATAGAAAGCTTTCTAGATGGGGATTATAGGGGATGTGACAATACACAATACCACAGTCATTCCAGGCAGACTCCTTAACTAAAATAAATGTTAAATCATATAGAAACACTACTAACATTTCCAGTAAAGATGGCTCAAATCCCTCAAGCATAAAGATGACAAGACTTTTGGATAGGGGCCGCCTTGTGGTGGGAAATAGCCAGTATCTGAGTATAGCGACTCAGGAGCACTTGGGAGAGACTTTGACTGACAATTGTTAAAGAAAAAAAAAAAAAATAGTGATCCAGGAAGCCTACATCATTTCTCAGTGTTCTAACCCACTCATAAGAGTTCAATCAGATGCCGTGACCTAACGTCTCCTCCTAAACTCCCTCTGAGACACTGACTCAAATAGATGTTTCATCAACTGTCTGGGGCAGTAACAGGTTAACTGACAGCTGAAAAAAATGCCCCAAACCAAATCATCACAGACGCACTTTTACTAGTCACACAAGTTGATGAGACAATGTCTGGATGATAGTAACGAACTCATCCTTTTATCTAGGAATAAAGGCAAAGATATTTTCATTTAAAAAAATAAATGTTGCAAGTAATTAAATCATGTACCTACATTGCAAAGCCATTATTTATACAATAAGAGAGTCCTGCTAACTCTGCCCTCCGTTATTCTCCAGCCCAAGATTCAGTTGGACTTGTTCACTCAGGACTTTCTTAACCAGCTGTGAACTTCTGCTGCTGCAATTCTGTTGTTACACCTTCCTCTTACTTTCTAGATCTCTGAATCGTAACTACTCCTCCAACACCCAATTTCTAATCTGTTCCCTTGTTGATAAGGTCCATACTCAACAGCGGTATCCTTTATCAGTTTTGGTCTTTATTACTCATTTGACATACGTTACTAGCTAACTTGTTTTCTTTCTGAAGTTTTATTTTGAAATGATTTCAGATTTACAGTGTTGTAAATATAGTACAGAGTCCTGTATATCCTCCATCCATTTTCCCTTTACGTTAACATCTATATAATCATGGCATGTTTATCCAAACTAAGAAATCCACATTGGTTCAATACTACTATTAGCCAAACTGCAGTTTCTTTGGATTTCTCCAGCTTTTCAAATATGAAAATATGACCTTTTTCTGTTCCAGGATCCAATCCAGGATCCCACGTTGCATTTAGTCATCATATCGCCTTGATTTCCACCAATCTGTTTCTTTTTTTTTTTTTTTTTTTGGTGTGTAACCTTGCCACTTTTGAAGGGTGCTGTACAAGTATTCTGTAGAATGTACCTCTGTTTGTGTTTGTCTTGGGTTTTCTCATGGTTAGATGGAGGTTATAAATTCAGGGGAAAAATATTAAGGAGATGAAATGCCCTTAATTATCACATTATACCAGAGGGCACATGACATCATTGTGACTTATTAGTGGTGATGTTAGCCTCAAACACTTTATTAAGCTATTGTCTGCCACCACGTTTTTCTGTTATTTTTTTATTTTTCTTTTCAGATTCTATTCATTAGAAGCTAGTCACCAAGGTCAGTCCACATTTCAGGAGAGGGGAATTAAGGTCCACCTCCTGTAGGGAGGAATACCAAAGATTTTCTGGGAACATATTAAAAACCACAATGGCAATTAATAAGTTATGGGAGAGATGCTTTCAGGCTATTCATTTATCCTATTTCTCCTTCACATTTTGCTCACTAAATTTTAGCATCTATCAGTGGATTCCTCAAGAAGCAATTATTACTATGGTGGTCCAGTGGTGCTTTTCTATTTCCTTCATTCCTTCTATATTTATTATTTGGGATTCTTCTGTAAGGAATAGTTGCCCATGTCCCCGTTTATTCATTTACTTAATCATCTATTTATATCATCATTTCATGGACTTTTATATTATTATTTGTGTTATGATCCAACACCCTCTCTCTTTATTCTGCTCCAGTGTTGGCCATGGAAGCTCATGTGTCTTTTCGACAGGCCTCTGCTTTGGGGAGGGGGCACTTCTTTAATTTCATGGACTTTTATATTATCATTTATGTTATAATCCAACACCCTCTCTCTTTATTCTGCTCCAGTGTTGGCCATGGAAGCTCATGTGTCTTTTCAACAGGCCTCTGCTTTGGGGAGGGGGCACTTCTTTAATTTCTGGCACTTCAAGATGCTCCAGAGTCATTTTGTATTTCCTGGATCCTAGAATCAACTATTTCCCCAAGGAGCCCTGGTTTCTATTATCAATGAATGGCTTTTAGAAACAAAGATTTGGGCACCAGTTGTGCTTGTTGCTACTGGCCTGTCACTGCTTTTAGGTGCTCTCACTGCAGAGAACTAGGTAATATATATGTATGGATACTATATATTCCTTCTGTATTTCAGTACCACCCCTCTCTTCTCTCTTTCTCTCTCAGATACTACAGCTCTTACTCAAGCCCACCTTTCATTTGCTTTTGTCACTTCTCTCTTTGGCAGTGAGACACCTGGCTCCCTATTCACAACCCACTGACTGACTTGTTCAACTCTAGTATACATGTAAAGCAGTTTCAGAATTGCTAACCTGTACCGCTGAAAAACACACTTACCAACTACAGTACAATGTTTAGGTATAGGTTTTGGGGTTTTTAAAATTTAATTTATTTTTGGCTGCATTGGGTCTTTGTTGCTGTGCGCAGGCTTTTTCTAGTTGCGGCGAGAGAGGGCTACTCTTCGTTGCGGTGCACGGGCTTCTCATTGTGGTGGCTTCTCTTGTTGCAGAGCACGGACTCTAGGCACATGGGCTTCAGTAGTTGTGGCATGTGGGCTCAGTAGTTGTGGCGCATGGGCTTAGTTGCTCCGCGGCATGTGGGATCTTCCCGGACCAGGGTTCGAACCTGCGTTGGCAGGCAGATTCTTAACCATTGCCCCACCAGGGAAGCCCTAGGTATAGGTTTTTTTGTCTTTAGTATCCTATTTTCTAGTCACCACTGCTTACTCCATTAACTTAGGTCACCTCATTTTTTGCCCCATTCTCTCCAGTGAGGTTTTCTCCCATATTTGTAATACAGTTAGATTCATTTGTCCGAGTCTGCATTTTATCTGGGATCCTCCAACATTTTCTGTTTGTTTGTTTTAATTTGTGTGTAATGAAGTTCACTCCTTGTGGTGTATACTTTTGTGGGTTTTGACAAAGGTACAGAGTCGTGTATACCCCATCACCGCACCGTACAGAATTGTTCTATCACCCTACGATTTCCTCTGTGTCTCCCCTGAGTCAATCACTCCCCCTCCTCAAATCCCTCAAACAAATACTTATCTCTTTTCCACTCTTATAGTTTTGCCTTCTCAAGAATGTCACATAAATGGACCAGGGTATATGTAGTCTTTTGTTTTGGTTTCCTATACTTAGCAAAAATGCATTTGTTTCATCAATGACTCATTACTTTTTTTTTTTTAAATATTAACTGAGGGATATAGAAAAGTTGGATATAGCAAAGTTGGGGTGCTTACTTAGGGACAAATGACTGTGAAGCTTTTATTTATTTGGTAGTTGGTTTGTGTGTGTGGGGTTTTTTTTTGCAGTTTATTAATTAATTAATTTATTTTTGCTGTGTTGGGTCTTCGTTTCTGTGTGAGGGCTTTCTCTAGTTGTGGCAAGCGGGGGCCACTCTTCATCGTGGTGTGCGGGCCCTCTCACTATCACGGCCTCTCTTGCTGCGGTGCACAGGCTCCAGACGCGCAGGCTCAGTAGTTGTGGCTCACGGGCCTAGTTGCTCTGCGGCGTGTGGGATCTTCCCAGACCAGGGCTCGAACCCATGTCCCCTGCATTAGCAGGCGGATTCTCAACCACTGCGCCACCAGGGAAGCCCGATGACTCATTCCTTTTTATTGCTGAATAATGTTCCATTGTATGGATGCATCATGGTTCACTTATGCATTCACCTGTTGAAGGACATCTTGGTTGTCTCTAATTATCAGCAATTATGGACAAAGTGGCTATAAACATTTTGTGCAGTTTTTTGGTGAATGTAAATTTTCAATTCATTTAGGTAAAAACTAGAAGTGGGATTGCTGAGTCCCACAGATGCTGAGTCATACAGTAAGGGTATGTTTAATTTCATAAGAAACCAACAAACTGATCTCAAAAGTGGCTAAACCACTCTGCATTCCTACCAACACTGAATGAAGGAGAATTAACTTTTTATATTGTTTCCACCTGTAACACCAGAACGTGTGGGACATTATTTACTCATCACAATTACTTATTGAGTCCCTATGGATCAACCAGTATTCCAGTGTATTTTAATAAAGAGTCACTCAATTGGAAGAGAAAAATAAATGGGTATACAAATAAATAATTTTGGAGAGTGATGAATACTATTAAGACGATTGTTCCGTGATTGAGATGAACCACTTTGAAGAATTACAGAATTAAAATTTCATTTGCCCCACTGACTAAGAATTTAAAAATTCACTGAGACCAATGGATATGTCATGGGTGTTCTGACATGATGCTTTGGAAATGTGCTATTCAAAGAAAATTCAATAAACTAAATCTTTCACTGGATCTCTGGTTCTAAAATCTCTTCTTTGCATGCAAGTGAACAAGGATCTCTTGAAGTGGGCTTGAGCATCTGTTTTACGTTTATTTGTCTGTTTTTTAAATGTAATTTGGAGAATAAAGAGTAGAGGGCCAGAGGAGGAGGGATATCAGAAGTAGAGGGAATTTCTCGACTGTCATCTAAGACAGACTCTGCATTGACTGAAAGGTGACTTAAATAATATTTGTATTATTAAGGAAAAATAATTCAATTGGGTTATGAGTATTCTTGTCTTTAGAAATGGATGATACAATGTTTTTTTAAAAGAAAACTATGAATTAGTTTAAAAGACATCCTTTGGAGAGACGTATAGTATCGTGCATGGAAGCAGGAAAGAACTTAATGTTTAGCTGTAGGGGGTTTAGAAATGGATTTTTATAAAATCAAATTTATGATTTAATAATTTTCCATTTGGATGGAGGCCAGGGTGTCAGAGCAGTTTTCCTGATACCATCAAACTTCTCATGTAGAAATGCATTATTTATCTAACCTAGGAAGAGACAAACTTCCTGAAACTAGACGTTTTAAAATGTTAATCATGGAACTTTGGCCAATAATATAACTTGAGAATGTCCAGAAATCTATGATGGTGCCCAACTAAGGTTCTAGATGCACTGAACACTGGGTGTGATAAATGTGTTTCTTGGGGGTTAGCCCCCCCTTAGAAAGGCTGAGCTTGACAGGGATAAATGAGCTTCACTGGTGATGAACATGGAGTTAAAACCAACTGAGTTCCAGTAACTGTAATATGGACGATTGCTACTGATGTCTGCTCTGCAGACATTCTGATTACTACCGTTCTACCCAGTTCCTCTAAGCTCAGGAAACTAACAATTGCCGGTTCTCAGTCAGGTAGGGAGTATGTAGCTGGCTTCCGGAGACTATTCGGTTTAGTCGGTTCTTGGGGAAGGGAATCATTTGTGCGGGAAGTTGCGTTGGGTGTCACTGGAAATCGATGCTTTGCCAGAATTATGAGCAAAAACGTTCAGAAGCCGTTTTAGAAGGCTTAGAGTTATTTTTCTGTGAAGCAAAAAATTCAGAAATGTCTTGTGAATTTGGAAGAGTTTGTACAGTTCCCTATTACATTCTCTGCGGCATCATAATTCCAGGAAGCTGAGCTCTGAAATCACTCACTGGCTAATGATCCCCAGAGCTGTGAAGAAGAGATGGACAGGCATAGGGTGGGCAGGACTCTTGGCCTTGTTTAGCATTTATTTCCTTGCAGCGTCTCTTTAGCTCATCAGCAACTCATTTCAGATGGATAGGAGTGATTTTCAACTTGTTGCTGTTGTTTTAACCTCACTTTATCTTCATGCACATCCTTTCAATGAAATAACTACATTTCTTCAGTCAAGATATGAAAAGACATTAATGAATAAAACATGGATGAATTCTGTAGGGAAGATAAATACATACATATACACATATATATGTGTATATGTGTATATCTCTTCTTGATCCAGTTTTGATTTTTTTCCTTGTCTCTGATGGACAGATTTCTGAAGTTAGAGCTTCTGTTCTTGTCCGTGGTCCCTGCCACCCTTAGATACTATTTCTCTCAAAGCCAAGAAAGACAGCACGAGGTTAAGGGAAGAAAAGGCGGGAAATGAAGTCTGGATTCTCATATATTAAAACAGACAACAACAATACTCTCGGGGCTTACCAAGGGAATTGTAATGTAATGAATATATAAAATATTTTAATGAGGTAAACTAGAGTTAAGCTCATTTAAGGAAAATAATCTGACAGTGATTAAATAAAAGCCTAGATTTATTTAAATGTAGGTCAAAGTTTGGGTCCTGTGCAAATATGCTATTTTAATTTGTGAATGAATCACCTGCCTAGTGATGAGTAAATATCACTTCTGGTGAGAGAACGAGGGCTGGCCCCTCTGCTGTCTGCTGCGGTGACACCCGGCCCCCAAAGCCGCTGGATACAATCCTGCAGGCACTCCCAGCCTACTGATCCGCTTTGCAGCAGCGCCACCTGTCGGTAACGCCGGGCAGGGGACGGACCAGTGCAAATCAACCTCAAGGCAGATTTCATTCCGCTCGGCCTGTATTGTTTCCTCACTGCGAGGGAACAGGCAGAAGGACCTGGGACTTTCATTTTCAGCCTGACGCTGCATGTTGCCCAGACTGAGCTGAGGGAGAATCTGTCATCGCGTGTCAGTTTAGTGCTGGCTCTGGGAATTAACTCTGTTACACATAAAAGGACAGGGAGGGGATTTGCGGACTCAGTGAAGGGAAATGCTGTCTGAGGATTCCAACCTTGCATTACTAACAAATATGAATAAAGATTTTCATCCCTTGGAAACCCTAGCAGGAGCTTTCTCCTTTTTCC
The DNA here is from genome assembly GCF_003676395.1 of Aethalodelphis obliquidens. Lineage (NCBI taxonomy): Eukaryota > Metazoa > Chordata > Mammalia > Artiodactyla > Delphinidae > Aethalodelphis > Aethalodelphis obliquidens. The sequence goes on along the minus strand of NW_020837969.1, from coordinate 26,930,644 downwards.
ATCTGTCAGATGGCTGTGGGGCAGGAAGTTGGGAGCTCCTCAGAGGTAATGAGCTTTGAATATTCGATTAAGGAATTCCATTCCACAAGCAGACTTTCTGGCTTAGGGGTTTCAGAGGCCTTGGAGAGAGGGCTGCACTGACGTTCAAGATATAAAACCGTCCATCCTCTGCATCCTGGGCAGGGTGATGCCAGTCTGGTAAATGGTTGCTTTGGTGGATGCCTGGGAAGGCATTATGGCTATGTTGATGGTAGAAACGAGCTACTTTGCAGAAATTCAGAAGAACGCTGAATACCAATATTTCCTTAATTCTTCATTCCAAATGTAATTGGAATCACTTGTAATTTTTGTTGTTGTTGTTCTTATGGGGAGAAGAGAAAGAAGGATTCCTAGAAATGAAAGAACACCCGTGTTCTACTTTTCTTATGAACAGCTTTAATTATACCCTCTGCTACTGATTGATCACTTTCTCTTGTTTTCCCCTCCAAATTCAAAATGAGAGGTGAAGAGAGACAGATGGGTCATTTTGGTTTCAAGTAGGATACAGTCAGGGTTGAAGGTTAGGCGCAGAGACACCATTTCTTTTTTATGTGCTTTCAAACCCTAAGTTGGAGCAGGTTTATTGCTGCCATATAACCATGACTCCCATGATCATTTTTTTATGTTGACTAAATAGCCTCAAGGATCCAGCCTCAGGCCCTCATTTGATTCCAATTCTTCCTCCTTGAAATAATATATGAATCTAAGAATCTGAAGTGGGTGTACAGTCATGAAGGAAGCAAATTCCTTCCCAACAGTATATATATAGTAAACACAAACAATGAAATGGGTGAAACCATAGCGACTATACCAGGGCATGAAAGAGTAAAGATTGTGAGTTAAAATCAGACTTGGCATTTAAACTCCATTGTTATGAACACAGAGTAAATCTTGTCCTCTCTGTCTTGTCATTTCTCAGAACCAATTCTAGAACCATGTATGCTTCAACACTCAAGTCCTGAGCAAAATGATGTGAATGGCAAGATGATTCCTTTTAATAGCATCCCACCAAACAGTCACTGTTCAATTAAAATACACCAGGTGAGCCTTGCTGGAGTTAAGTGCCTTGATCATCATCACAAAAGTAAGGGACAGCAAAGGATGAATATATAATCTACAGTTAAATTAAACAAACTAAGCAAAAGAAATGCACCCCTTACCCCAAATGAAACACAATAAGCATGAATATTTCACTGTGTATTCTAAGGGTTAAAACAAGTCGAAACAAAACTGGAGTGATTATTTGGATAATATGAAACAGAGCATTAATTTCCAAGGGATATTTTATGCCTAAAGACTTTAAAATCCAGCAAAGAGATAAAGGTGTGTGTATATTAAAATTAAATAAGAGAAGCATAAGCTACAACATGGAACATTACATAAGGCAGTGATTAATTAATTAGTAAATCAGTTGTATACCATCTTCTATGAGTTTATAAGAGGGAGTGATCTCTAATGGTCTGGAAAAGCAAAGAAGGATTCTTTGGGCTTTGAAAGATAAATTGAAATAACTATATGGTAATATTACTACCCTTTCTTAGTTCTTAAGTGTACTCTTCAGAGGTACCTTACTTTGAATCTCTTATGCATTTTCTAGGGTAAGTGGTTTATGCTTCTTAATCTAAGCAAAGCCTAAAATATGTCATAAAATATAAGAAAAAGTTAAAAGGCAGCTTTGAACTCCAACCTCTTCAAAGAGTTGAGATAAATGAACAACCAGAGAAAACAACAACAACAAACCTTTGATGAGTTGGAATATATAGAGAGAAACCATAAGACTTTGATTTGAAAGCAGAGTGGACATAAGCCATTTATCTAAACACCAGTACCTAGCAACATGTTTCATAAATGAAATAGTTTGCCCTTGCATTTGTACTTCCATTCATTTTCTCAGTCATTTGCCAAATCTTTTTTTTTTAAATTAATTAATTAATTTTTGGCCGCACTGGGTCTTCATTGCTGCGCACAGGCTTTCTCTAGGTGCGGTGAGCAGGGGCTACTCTTCGTTGTGGTGTACGGGCTTATTGCGGTGGCTTCTCTTGTTGCAGAGCACGGGCTCTAGGTGTGCGAGCTTCAGTAGTTGTGGAGCGCAGGCTCAGTAGTTGTGGCACACGGGCTTAGCTGCTCTGTGGCATGTGGGATCTTCCCGGACCAGGGCTCAAACCCATGTCCCCTGCATTGGCAGGCGGATTCTTAACCACTGTGCCACCAGGGAAGTCCCCATTTGCCAAATCTTTACTGGCTCCTTCCTTGAAGAACAAAGCTTGCTCTCATGAAATAGGAAATAAACACTGGAAAAAGACATTGATACTTGGCTTTTAGAATCCCTCAAAATAATGAGGAGGCAAAGGGTTTTTAGAGCCAAGGTTAACACTGTGATGGAATAGTTACATACACAAAGGGTACAGAAATTAAGTCTGACCTTGGGATTAGAGAAACTACCACAGTACCACAAAGTCTTTGGGCCTTGAAGAGTAAGCAGAATTTTTACAGCAGAGAAAAAATATATAATTCTCTATCATTATAATTATATACTTATAAATAGAATAAATAAAGTGAGGGAAGAAGGAAGTGAATAGTTTTAAGTAAAATGTGAAACGTTGGAGTGGCAAAAGTATAGAGAAGAAAATTGTCAAAGAGACTTGGGGGCTTCCCTGGTGGCACAGTGGTTGAGAGTCTGCCTGCCGATGCAGGGGACACAGGTTCGTGCCCTGGTCCGGGAGGATCCCACATGCCGCGGAGCGGCTGGGCCCGTGAGCCATGGCCGCTGAGCCTGCGCATCCAGAGCCTGTGCTCCGCAACGGGAGAGGCCACAACAGTGAGAGGCCCGCATACCGCAAAAAAAAAAAAAAAGAAAGAAAAAAAAAGAGAGACTTGGGTACCATAATAGGAAATTTGGACTTTACCCACATAGCAATGATCCTCAGGCCATGACATGATTCTAGGCACTGATATTTTAGATATTGGCTGTGTTTAAGAAGTAAGGCAGCAGAAGAGAGGGCTGAATTTTACAGGATATTTGAAGCAAAGTATAATTGAGAATAAATTACATTAGGTCTAATAAAAGCTATGAAAACATGAGACTAAATGGGTACAATTACATGGGGATAAGAGTGGTAAAAATGGAGAGATTAAAAAAAAATGATACACAGGGAGAATCCTGGGCATTGTGAATGACTGGGTATGCAAAGGAAATAAAGACAAGAGGGTCACTTGTGAAAACATTATTCACGTAGGTGATAATGTTGGTCAGGGTAAGCTAATTTCTGTGACAACTAACTCCAATAAACTGTGGCTGAACACAACAAGGATGTATTTTACACTCGGTGACATTCTAATGAGATCTGACAGAGGACTGACCAGCTCTGTTCTGTGAGGTAACTCAGGGACCCAGGCTCCTTCCATTGTGAGCTCCACGACCCTGTAGGATCTTGAATTCCTACACCAGAGCCTCTGCATCTGGCCAACAGGTGAAGTAAGAGACAAAGACAGAAAGGACTATTTCACAAGGTTTAGCATCACGCCCAGAGAGGGTGCCATCAGTTCCACTTCTATCCCATTAGACACGTCTCAGTCACATGATCCACTGAACCACAAGGGAGCCAGGAAATGTAGTCTAGCAGTGTGATATTAAGGAATAGGACATGGATACTGGTGAACAATTGGCCAGTTTCTGTTAAAATGGTCAGTGGATGGTAATGCCATGAACCAAAAAAGAAAATGACAAAACCAGTCTGATGGGAAGCAAAGAACGTGAGTTCGAAGTTGGACATCTTGAGTTAGTGTTGTATGTGTAACTTCATGATGGTTGAAATATTCTGCAGAGAGTGTTCAGTTTGAGTTTGAATATCAGGGTGGAATTGCTGTTGTGGAAATCATGAGTATATAGGTGATGGTATAAACAACGTTGTGATTGAGATAAAGAAGGGAAAACCCTAGATGAAGCATTAGGGACCACGCATGATAAGGCATGGTCGAGGAGAGGAAGCAAGCAAAGGAGACTGAAAAAACCAGTCAGGTGTGTGGAGAGAAAATATGGAGAAAAGGCAGTCAAGGTAGCCAAAGCGGACTAGGGCAAGGAGGAGGAGGACTTGAAAACCATCATGTACTGCAGGAGAGAGGCTGAGGAAAGGTGGAGAAATGAGGATGAGTGAAGATAGAAACATTTGCTGAGAAGTGCAGGAGAGGTAAAAGGACAGGAAAACAGGGAAAGGATGGAATCAATTAGCAATGAATATAAGCATTGGCAAGGAGTATTTTCTTGTCAAATTGAATTATATAGTAGATTGTAAATTCTAGAAATGTGAAAAGAGCAATAGATGAGTTTGGATTAAGATTTTTAATTCAGATCTGCTTGGCCTTGAAACCTGGGGCTAAACATTTAATCTCACTTAGGCTTCCCATATGTGAAATGAAGCAATTGGACTCCGTGTTTTTCAAGTTCCTTCTCTCTTCACAAATATGAGTCGTATTGTTAGTGAAGGCAATAAGGTATTATTGTGAAGGTGAAGAAATGAACTCTGCTTAGTTTCATTCCTATGATGCAGCTTTGATCAAATCATTAAAATTCTCTAAAGTTCATTTCCTTTCTGTAAAATGATACTGATAGTTCTGTTCACAGCAGCACTATTCACAACAGCCAAGAAATGGAAGCAACCTGAATGTCCATCAACAGACGGATGGATAAAGATGTCATATATACACACACACACATATACACACCATGGAATATTACTCAGCCATAAAAAAGAATGAAATAATGCCATTTGTAGCAACATGATGGACCTCAAGATTTTCACACTAAGTGAAGTAAGTCAGACAAAGACAAATATGATATCACTTATATGTGGAATCTAAAAAATAGTACAAATTAACTAATTTACAAAACAGAAACAGACTCACAGACTTAGAAAACAAACTTATGGTTACCAAAGGGGCAAGTGGGGGAGGGATAAATTAGGAGTATGGGATTAACAGATACATACCACCATATATAAAATAAACAACAAGGATTTACTGTATAGCACAGGGAACTATATTCAACAGCTTGTAATAACCTATAATGGAAAAGAATTTTAAAAAGTGTATAACTGAATCACTTTGTTGTATACCTAAAATTAACACAATATTTTAAATCAACTATGCTTCAGTAAAAATGACAATGATAGAATTTACCTCCTTGTTTTAAGATTTTTAAGTTATTGATTATAAAACACAGAGCACAATGCCAGATATTTAGTAAATAATTCTAAGTGTGAGTGCTAGTAAGACAAAAGAAGAACAGTTAGGCCATTGGGATGCATATGACAGAGAGTGAATTCAGAGAAGGTTTTTGATGTGAAATTTTGGAAAAAGAAGAATCAGCTTGTAGTATCTAGGAGTTGCTTGATTCTTACTGATTACACAAAAAAGAACATGTGTAGGCTTAAACAGATTAGAAAACAAGAATGGAAATTTGTGTATTCCCTCAACAAAAATTCGTGAGGATTTATAATCTATCTGGACTCTGTTTTTGGTGCAGGGAGGAAAAGAGAAGTAGATAAATAGGAAAAAAATCTATTTTCCATATTTATCTTGTATAAATGCCTAACTTGCATCTAGTTTGTTTCCTAGATGTCCTTAAAACAATGGAGAATGATCTTGTTCTCTAAATGACTGTGTGAGCGTTTAAAGGCCAAAGACTTACTAAAATAGAGAGGAAATAAAATGGGAAAAAAGTGTTGTTCCTTTTTTCTGTAACCTTAAATGGGCACCCTGTAAAAGACCAGCAGGAAGCACTTGAAATATCCACTTTTAAGCATCCCTGGTAATTTTTCACACACAAAAAAGACACTCTTGTTTATTTGAGTAGGAGAACTGAAAAAAATATATGCGCCAGCAGCAAGATAAATCAACGTCCTCACTATAGTAGAATTAGTTGGCTACAGACAGTGTTTTATGGGCTGTTTCACTACCACTTTAATTAACTTCAAACAAGGAATACATTCTAGCTTTGCTCTCTTTTTCAAGTATGTGAAGCTGTAATCCGTGTGCGATGATTATAACACTGAATTCCATCCTTCGGGAAATCAACCTGACATTGCTCTGAATTGCGCATTGAGTATACAAGACACTCAAGTTCTTTAAATGATAAAGGACAATGTGAAGAGAACCTTGCCTTCCATGTCCTCATTGGCTGCTACCTTGTTCCTCTGAGCCAACAGCATTAGCAAGTTCAATTAGCAGAGCTAAGTTGGAGTCCGGGATAAGGACTGAGCAGATTGAAGAGATGTAAGGACGACTAGAAATACAGTACGATAACTATTATAGCTATATGCAGATTTCTAAAGTTATTAAAGCTTTTCAGAAGGACATTAAAAAAATTAGAGTTCAGTGGTGACAATCTTTTTTTAAGGATTTTTTTCTTTAGCTCATTTTATTAAATGCATGATGTATTCCTTAATTTTCTCTGTGGTATACATACATTCCTATGCTATCTGTATAGTTACTATTTATTAAATTTAAGTGCTAGGGAACATGATAAGTGCTTTGCATATATTACTCTTGTAATCTTCACAATCACTCTAAAAGGTAGTTATTATGATCCCCACTAAACATGGATAAAATGAGGCTAAGAACTGGCAGAGCTGGAATTTGAACACAAACTTACATCCCAAGCCAACACATTTTATAATCACCAGGCTATAGAGCCTACCAGTGACCACATATTAGGAGACTTAAAGAAAAGGCCCAGGGACTTCCCTGGTGGTCAAGTGGTTAAGAATCCGCCTTCCAATGCAAAGGACACAGGTTTGATCCCTGGTCGGGGAACTAATATCCCACATGAGGTGGGACAACTAAGCCCGCACGCAGCAACTATCAAGCCCACGCGCTCTGGAGCCCACACCACAACTAGAGAAGCCGTCACGCTGCAACAAAAAATCCTGCGTGCTGCAACTAAGGCTCGACACAGCCAAATAAATACGTAGATAATAAATAAATAAATGTTTAAAAAAATGATTTAAAAAAAAAAAAGAAAAGGCCCGAAAAAGGATTACTCTTAAAGGGACTTAGACTCAGGATGGGCTCTATCATGTGTCAACAATTAGCTGAGCTTGTCTTTGGAAACTTCTGTAGGATCCATCCAGAACAGCTTCTTCTAAAGTTTCAAGGGAGTTAGAATAATGATTTTTTCATGTGGAAACTTGGCTGGAGAATTCTTATGCATGATGGATAAAAGATAGGAAGAAGAATAGGGGCCTGACTGTGAACTAGAAGAAATTCTTTTTACTTCTCAGCTGTGGGATGGACCAGATGAGGGTGTGGAGTTCCTTTCTCCTTTATACCTTCTGAGTCTGTGGCCAGCTTGTGAAAAAGAGGAAGAGAGATGGTCCCGGTTGGGTTTGGCTGCACCTGGAAACTCCCTCAGCTGGGAAAGCAAGACATTTCTCTCCCAGGTACTTTCACCTGGAAAGCCAGCTTTTCCTGGCTCTGGAATACTGTGTCACTAGCATAATGCATGAGAAGCTCAGAAATGGCCACGGCCTGGCCAACTCCCTGTTGTAAAATCAAAGTCCCTTCCCCCCCATCCCCGCTGTAAAGAAAGCTGTTATGAATTCTCACTGTGACTTTTCTAAGGTGAAACACACATGCATACAGCTCAGCGCTGTGTGTGGCTTCAGAAAAGTCAGTCATCGTCCCACCCAGCAAAGATCACTCACAAATAGGAACGGTTTTGACTCTTTGTTTTTTTGAACGGTTGTTTGTGGGCATAAATTCATCACCGTTCCTCATTCTCCATGGATACAAGAGACAACTGTCACATGGCCAGGCTACTGTCTCTGGAGATGTCCTGCCCTCCTCCCTTTTGAGATCCAGCACCTAGGATTTGTGAGTGTGTTTGAGTGTGTATCTCTGGGTCTGTGTACGTTATCTGGAGAGAATTTGTGATACAGAGGAAGGAGAAATGGCAGTTTGTTCAACCCTGATCCTTTCTGACCCTTCACTGTCATTTCAGTGAGCCACATCCTTTACTCTGGAGACAAAGAACTCCTCGAACTGGAGATTGAAGACCGAGTTAGAATTCCAGTTCCCGCATACAACGTGTGTGCACTGGGTACTCACTTGACAAGTCTGAACCTTAGTTCCCTGGGCTATGAAATCAATGCTATAATGCTTGTGTTACAGGTTTGTTGTGAGGATGAAAACAAGATGATGTAAGGAAAATAGTGTTGTGACGGGAAGGGCATCACGCAGCTGCTTGTGGTATTAATAGCACTGTTCTGGGTAGGTGTGATCAGTCCTGCTTTTCCCTTGCTATGGCCGGGTTACCTGGACAGGGATTAGATGCAGGTGATGGGCAAGGAGATGGAGGGGAGAGGAGAGAGCCAAGGCTGATCTGTTAACTGCAGCTAAAACAAGCCAGGGCTCAAAACTGTGCAAATATTTCCTTAGCTTTCCCACAACCTGAAGGCCAAGCCTTGATATTGGGCCCTTTTCCCTTTAGATCTCTAAAGCTAAAATGTTCTGCAACTTATTATAACTTCTAATGTTCTTTGGGTTTATTTAAAACATAACTTATATAAATGTTAGGGATGGAATGAAGTGTAAGGGGAGATGCAAGAAAAGTTAAAAATTTCCTCTGACCTCATACTTCCTAGGGAAATCTCTGGGCCCTAAATCAACTTAAGACATCCTTAGGGATAAGATAAAGATTATGACCATTGTTTTCCTTCCTTCTTTCCCTCCTTCCTTCCTTCCTTTCTTCCTTCTTTCTTTTCTCTTTATTTTTTTGTTTTAATTTTTATTGAGGTATAGTTGATTTACAATGTTGTGTTAGTTTCTGGTGTATAACAAAGTGATTCAGTTATAAGTATATATAAGCAATAAGGCTAAGTTAATGGGAGCAAGTTTTTAAAATTTTGGCATTGATGTAACTAAAGAGATTCTGATTGTGAACTACTCACTGAGAGTTTGGCATTACTGTTGGTAGGTAAATTTCCACATTGACATTGTACTTGGACAAGCCAAGGGTTAGTAAGAGATTGAGTTATAAAACAGGTAAAGATCTCTGATTTACAAGTAGCTTATTTTTTTGTGGATTGCAGATGTTTCACTGAAAGGGAGTCAAAATACGCTCCCTTAAAATAAGACTGGAATTGATGTCAGAAAGTGAGTCAGACTTATTAACCCAAAGAGGAACACAGATTGTGTACAACTCCAGTGTACCAAGTACAAATCAAAAGAGGCTCATCACACATTTTTGCAGTTTTAGAATTTATATTGTTTCTCCTTCAGTACCGAGAAGAGTCCCTTGCAGAAAGCACTTCCCCATTAGTCCTTAACTAGCAGGGAAAGAGCCTTCTTCAGGCACTGAAACCATAGAGAACATCTGGTTGATTAACAGATGTTAATGCCAGAATAGCTTTGGTTTGATCAACGATGTAATCAATCACGACAGTTATAATTTTCGCAAGGTTTAGACCATTCCATTAAATAAAGATGGAACATGTCTGGTGTTCCAGATTTTTAGAAAAAAATCTATTTCTCTAAAACCAGTATTTGGGCAACATCTGCATACATCTAATTTTAGATGTGATTTTTACACGTCCATATGGCAACTACCTTATGTAAAAGTGATACAAGTGGGGGAAGAGGTGAAGGTTTATTTTTCTCTTGCAGGTGGGGGAGGATCTAAATTTAGTTTGATTTTATGAATTAAAAAGACAACAGAGAAAATATAGACTAAAAAAAAGAACTGAGATCCAATTAATTTATTTACGAGGGAATTGTTTAATGGATAATTATGTTTTATATGCTCATATTATGGCATCTGAATGTGGGTTTTAGTTTTATCTTCTGCCCCTAGACAAAAGAGAAAACAACACAACAAAATGAAAAATTAAAGTTAAATCAGAGTAAAATGACAGTAAAGCATTTAATGCCCATTCTTCTACACAATAGGACATTTTGAAGTCAAGGCATAAACCAAAAAAGAGACGTAATCTACAGCAAAGGAAGAACGCAACTCATCAGGGATACAACAAAGGAGAGGGACTGGAGGTGGAGGAACAAAGAAAAATAATTCAAATAATCCATGGAAAAGTTTTCCGAAATGAATTTGAAGATAAATTACTTGCCTACAAGTGGTTGCTAAAACAGCAGAAAATAAGACTAAAGCCCAGGGGCATGGTTTTCAGAAAATTTCTCAGAAGGACCTCCAGTATCTAAAAGAGCTGATGATTGCCACCATCATCAAAAATCTGAGGCCTCCCATCGAAGGGCTGCATCCACAGACGAGGTCGTAACAGGGATAACTCTGTTGCATGGACGCACAGAGCTCATATTTCAATTAGCTGAAAGGCACAAATATATGTAGCGAACAAAAGCTTTGAAACCAAATAATGAGTAACTAGTTCCTGTTGTTATACTGGCCTCAGATGTGTCTCTTAATCTCAACTAGTTTTATGTGTAGACACAAATCAGAAATATAAACTAGAACCTCTAATTATACATAAAGACCAAATGGATTGAGAGTTTCTTACATCTTAAGGGTTCTACATGCATTAAATTCATTTAGGTGACACAATAGCAAAAGGAAAGATACAACTATTTTCTTTCTTTGTGGATGAGAAACAGGCCCAGAGATATTAAAACTTGCCCCACATTACACGGCTATGAAATGGTAAAATTAGGATTCAAACTCAGACATTTGTAACCATGATGCTATACTGATGGGTTGTGTTTTGTGTGAAACCGTGACTCAAAAAGGAATTTAAAATATTTTATACATTATTTTTTTATCTTATAGTTTGGCTGAGAGCAAAGCAGGGGATAGCCAAATTTGATCCCCAATGGTATAAAAGACAGTATTTCACCCAAATAAGCAGTTCACTTCTCCCCACCCCTTCGGTTCAAGCACGTTAAACATGTGTTGACATAAAACTATCTATTTTTCTTATGTTACTTGGAAAAAAAGGCCTTTTGAGAATAAATTTTAAGCCCAACTTCTCAAACATTTTGATTGAGAAAAGTTTTCTACTGTCAACCAAGGGTTGTGTTCTTTATAACTATTCTGATAAAAAGATTCTTAATAGCCTATACCAGTAAAGAGAAACTTTTAAATCTATGAAATATAACACCATGGAAAGAGTTATATACTACCCTTTTGTAATTCAAAATTAGGAAATATTTTCCTTCTCAGAAGCACTGATACTTAAAAATAACCAAATAAATAAGCTTCTTGGTTTACTGACACCAAATTTAGTTCACCTTAAGAGAAAAGGGGAATGGAAAACAGTAACAAATTTTAACGTTCCTTCCTATTAATTTGGAACTTTTTCCTTAGTGGTCTTAAACATCATGTGTATTTGTCAGGGTTCTCCAGATAAGCAGAACCAGTAGTCTCACACGATTGTGGAGGCTGGCAAGTCCAAAATCTTCAGGGCAGGCCAGCAGGCTGGAGACCCAGGGAAGAGCTGATGTTGCTGGTGAAAGCAGACAGAAGGCAGAATTTGCTCTTCCTTGGGGACAACAGTCTTTTTTTCTCTTAAGGTCCTCAACTAATTAGATGAGGCCCACCTATATTATGAAGGGTAATCTGCTTAAAGTCTATTGATTTAAATGTCAATCTCACCTAAAAATACCTTCACTGTAACATCTGGACTAGTGTTTGCTCAAATATGTGGGTACCATGACGTAGCCAAATTTACACATAAAATTAAACATCAAACGATGAAAAAATTCCTTCTAAGGATTTTTCCCCCTTTGGCAAAGTGATGCTTAACTTCTGTATCTAAATTCAGTGCCAGTAGATAAACATTTAAGGTATAATGTCTGATTTCACCATTTATTTCTATTACACATAGCAAGGTACATTTGTCAATTACATATCTCTCAGCTTGGGTGATGAGAGAGAATGCTGTTACTCAAAGTAGAAGAGAACAAGAGTTTCTTGTTACACTTGAAGGCTACATTCTATGCCAGATTTCAGGCCTGTCTGTGGGACTGCAGACTATATGAGATCCCTTTAAATAAATATTGTTGCTCGTTGTAGAAGCAGAACATGGAAGAGGTCCAAGATGGATATCACTCTAGAGCCATTGTAAGGGATGGGTATAGAGCACTTCCTGTTGAGGAGGTCCTTTCATTACTTGTGGTGTTTTAGAAAGTTAACGCCCAACCTGCAATCTTTTATTATCTTTATGTGACTTTAAAAAGCTGCACTTCTGTGGAGCTGCAGGGCTTTTGAAAATGAATTCAGCTGACACACGGAATTGGGATGTATCAAGAGGGATGGCAGATTCATATTCCAGTACATCACATGATGTGCGTTAGCTGAAAAGTTTAAGGAGGGGGAAAAAATCAGTTGAAGAAATTTTATCTCTGGCAAACCTGGTTTAGGAAACCTGTGGTTATTAAAGAAACTTTATATTGTGAATTGGCTCAGAGGTTTTAAAGCCTGTAAATATGGTGATATTTCTGTTTAAATTTGGATGGCAACACAATCAGTGGCTGAGATGTTGGACAGCATTTTGGAGTCCAAAGGGAAAAGCAAGGAAGCGTGAATGGCAAGTGGTGGATATAAGGGGGGTGGGGGGAAACGTGAAGATGGTGTATAGTTTAAGAGAAGAGTAGCTGGGTGCTATTAACTGGAGAAGTAAAACTGCAACAATTTTATACGGCAGATAGTTCAGCTCAATCAATAAAGAAATTAAGATTGTGTGGATTTTTCTAATATTTAGGTAATATTTTTAAAATTAAAGAATAAAAGCACTTATGGTGTGAACCAATGTCTGTTACCTACTATGTACCAGACACTCTTCTATGGACCTAGAATTCAATCAATGAACAAAGCAGACAATCTTGGAGGTTGTATTTTTGCAGGAGCAGATAAAAATCAGCCATAAATATAAAAAAGAAGTAAATTGTGTAGTGTGCTCTAAGGTGATTAATGCTGAGGAATCATGAAAAAAATTCATCAGGATTGCAGAGATTGGGAGCACCTTAGTGGGGGTGGGAAGGGCTGGTTTCTCAGGCAACCCTCACTGAGAATGCGATGATGGAGACAGGATATAGGGTGGGTGTAGGAGTTCGCACCACTTGGCTGACTGGGGGAGAGCACTCCAAGCAGAAGGAATGTCAAGGCTGGAGCCCCATGAGGGAGGGGGAGCAATGTGAGGTTATGAAGTCAGAGGAAGCCAGGTTGGTAGGGTTTTCTAAAGATCAGTGCATTGAATTTAGCTTTTATTTTAAGTGACATGGGAAGATGGGTGGTTTTGAGAAGGGAAGTGAGATAATCTGACATATGTTCTAAAAAGATGACTGTGGCTGCTGTGCTGAGAATAGAGTCTTGCAGAGGGTAGAGGTAGAAGCAGGGAGACATAGGAAGTAACTGCAATAAGCCAGGAAAGGAATGATGGTGACTGGTCTCAAGATGAGAGCAATAGGGGACTTGAAATTCTAGATGTATTTTTGAAGGTAGAGCCAATGGGATTTTTGGCAGCCTGGATATGGGGAACAAAAGAAAGAGAGGGAAGAACTCAAAGACTTTTGATTAGGGTCACTGGAAGGATGGAGTTGCCATCAATTTAGATGGGCTATGCAGGAGACGGAATGGTTTGGTGGAAATGAGCAGGAGGTCAGTTATAAACACTCAAGGTTTGTTATATCTGTTAGCTTTGGGACATGCTGAGTAGCATCTAACTACACTGATTGGGATGGAGAGGACACATCTGCATTGAGAGTGGCACCATATAGATGGAATATAGGCTAAACCATACACAACTGACAAGACTTGATGTTTTTTTGATGGGAAATAATAGCAGTTTCATATGATTCAACCTAATAAAAATCTCTGGAACTGGAAGAGATCACCAAGGTTGATAGCACAGATAGAGAAGAGAACCAAGGATGGGGACTTAAGACAGTCTTACATTAGGAGGTAGAGGAAAGATGAAGAACTAGCAGAGGAGACTGAAGCAGGGCAGTGGAGAGGAAGAAAGAAACTGTGCTAACAAGCCAACCTAAAAAAAAAAAAAAAAAAAAGAATCAAAGCAGAGGATGTAATCATTGAGTCAGATGCAGACGACAACATAGAGGTCATCAGTGACATCGATAAGATCTTTTCTTGCTGGAACGTGGGGGTTAAAGCATAACTGGAGTAGTTCCAAACAGAATGGGTGGGAGGAGAATTGGCAATCATATATGCAGACAACTCCTTTGTCACAAAGAGGAGCTGATAAATGGGGTGTTTGGTGAAAGTGGCCTTCACATAACCTTAGGTTATAAAAGAACGTAATATGCTTTTAATATGGGAAAAATTTGTATACTGATTGGAATGAGTCTATAGAGAGGGGAAATTTTGTGATGTGGGGAAGATAGGGGACATTTACTGAAGCAGTGTCTTTGGGTAGGCAAGAGGGAATGGAATTCAGCTTACATTTAGATTTATATTGCCATTGTGTGGTCTTAGAAAACCACACAAACAGCTGAACTCTAGAAATGGAATGGAAATATGGGCACAAACACAGATGAATTGAAAGTTCTCTGACAGGAGCATGTGAAAGTCCTTTTTCAATTGTTTCTACTTTCTTAATGGAAAAAAAAGCAAAATCATCAGTTGAAAATCAGGAGGAAGGGCAAGATGATTAGAGACTGTAACAAAGGTAAGAAACAGTTACTAGGTGATTTGGAGATAGAATGGAATAGGGAAATGCGGTAGGATTGCCAAGGGGCACTAAAGGCCCTTTGAGGAGGATGGTCATGAATCTAAAGTGAGGATAATTGCAGGGTTTATGCTTTTCTCCAGCCACATTCTGCTGCATGTGTGCTGGTATGAGTTGGAGGGGAAATGAATTTACTCAGGGTTAAAGTTTTCAAGGTGAATAGGATCAATGGAGAGAAAAGCAACTGAGTTGAGTGTATCTATAGAAGAGAATAATCATTAATATAATGAGACCATCGTATCTAAGGTGTGTTAAGAAATTCAGCGAGGATGTAGGGAGCGTGAGAGGAAAGTGAAACAATTATACATTCTAAGGACTTAAGGACTTTGGAGTTGGAGTCCTAAATGCAGTGAACTGGAAAGGTAGGAGGTGGTACTTGAAATTGAGAATGTAGGAGAGATGTGGTTATTGACATAGGAGGCCTAGGATATGACTATAGTAGTGGGTGAATGAGGCCAGGGAGAAGATGAGATCACTGGAGGAGCAAAGGTTAAGTAACTGAGAGCCTTCATACTGGAAGTATCATCAGTGCAGATACTGAAATGATCGAGAATTAATCCAGTAGGCTCATTTCATTCTTGCACAAGACAACTGAATATTTTAAGGATGCCAACTTACTCTATGTGTTTAAATGCAAATGCATTGAAAATCACAAAAGTTCTTTTTGGAACTTGCAAGCATAAGTAAAGAATTCTGTGAAAATAAAATGAGAATCCTGCAAAAATTTTGGTTCATTATTCCAAAATTAATATTCAAAAATCTGAATATTAAAAATCATAATGAGGGATTTATATTACCAGGTATTGCAATATAGTATAACTTAAAAAAAACCCAATAGAATAATGTGGTAATGGCCCATGAATTAACAGAAAGACCAGTTTAACAGAGTAAATAACTCAGAAATAGGCAAGAGCATATTGGATTTATTGAATGATAAAACTGACATCACAAATAAAGATGTTTAGAAAGTCTTAATAACTGAATCTAGGACAAATAGTTAATTGTTTGGAAGAAAAATAAACTCCATAACTTACATAAAAATGAAAATTTAAAAAGTTAATTGTAAAAAGTAAACCATAGGAAATAGAAGGTATCCCAAAAGAATTACATTTTTTTGTATTTTAATATAGGAAAGGGACATTTTCAGCAACCTGATAGGATTGACATTTTAAAAAGGTTACTCTGGCTGTTGTGGGAAGAGTGACTGGGAAATGTAAGATGGAATCAGAGAGGTGAGTTGGGAGGCTATTGCAATGTTCAGGTGAGAAATGATGGGGCCTTGCATGAAGGTAGCAACTTCTGATGGAAGGAAAGTGTAGATTTCAGATGTTAATCAGTAAATTACACCCCTAATTCCAATTATCAATCTCATTCAAAAATCACTTCCCTAAGAAGGAAAAAACCACTCTCAGAATTTGAGTTTTTCCTGAATCTATGTTGTTTTTTGGCTTATTTCTGCTGTATCATTTCTTATTTTGTGTATTTTAGTTTATTTCTTTTTAAAAAAATTTTATTGGAGTGTAGTTGATTTACAATGTTGTGTTAGTTTCAGGTGTACAGCAAAGTGAATCAGTTATACATATACATATATCCACCCTTTTTAGATTCTTTTCCCATACAGGTCATTACAGAGTATTGAGTAGAGTTCCCTGTGCTATACTAGTCTATTTCTTTATTTCTTTTTATTTCTCTCGTTTTTATAGATTAAGTTATTCCCTTTTCTCTCACCCCATTCCCACCCCTAGTTTATGAGTTACAAACCCACAAGAAGTTGTAAACATAGTCCTGTGTATTCTTCATCTAGCTTCCCCAGATGGTACTTATTTTTTTAAATAACTGTAGTAAAATACTAAAACCAGGAAATTTGTGTCTGTGCATGTGTGTGTGTGTGTGTGTGTGTGTGTGTGTGTGTGTGTGTGTGTGTAGTTCTGTGCAGTTTTATTCCATGTGCAGATGCATGTAACCACCATCACGATCAAGATGCAGAACCGTTCCATCACCACAAAGGGACCCCTTGTGCCTTTCCTTTTACAGTCACTCTCCCTTCATCACTATCCCCTGATAACCGTTAATCTGTTCTGCATCTCTATAATTTTGCCATTTTAATTTTTTAACAGCTTTATTTGGATATAATTCACATATCATGCAATTCACCTATGTAAAGTATACAACAGTATTTGGTATTTGGTATATCACATTATTTTTTTAAATTGTGGTAATATATATTACAAATTATATGTAACACAACAGTTCCTTCTACCCAGTACATCATAACTGGCTATCAAAAAAATTATAAGACATACTGAAATGCAAAAAMCCCCACATTTTAAAGAGACAGGGCCAACATCAACACCAAACCTGGATATGGCAGGGATATTGGAATTGTCAGACAAGGAATTAAAACAACCATGAATAAAATGCTGGGGGTTTTCATGCATAAAGGAGACAGCATGTAAGAACAGATGGGAAACGGAAGCAAAGAGGTGAAAATTATAAGAAAACTAAATACTAAAAAAATAAATACTGAAGATCAAAAGCCCTGTAACAGAAATGAATGCTTAACTTTAATGGGCTTATTAGTAGACTGCACATGGCTGAGGAAAGAATTTCTGAGCTTGCAGATATATCAATACAACTCTGAAAAACTGAAAAGCAAAGAGAAAATAGACTGAAAGGCCATAACAGGCTATCCTAGAACTATGGGTTTCAAAAGGTATAACCTGCTTAATGAGAATACCAGAAGGAAAAGACAGAGAGAAAGAAACAGAAGAAATATTTGAAACAATAATAACTGATAATTCTCCAAGATCAATGTCAGACACTGAACCACAGATTCAGGAAACTCAGAGATCACTAAGCAGTGTAAATGCCAGAAAAATATACACCTAGGCTTACCATATTCAAAGTACAGAAGGTAAAAGATAAAGAAAAAATCTTGAAAGAAGTCAGAGGAAAAGAAAACCCACTTCAATTATAGAGGAAAAAATATAAGAATTATATCTGACTTCTCCTGAAGAACCATGCAAACAAGATGAGAGTGGAGTGACATATCTGAAGTATTGAGAGGAAGAAACTCACCAACCTAGAATACTGTATCCTCAAAAATTATCCCTCAAAAGTGATAGAGAAATAGAGATTTTCTCAGAAAAAATTAAGGGACTGTGTTGCTAGTAGATCTGCCTTGCAAAAAATGTTTTAAAAGTACAGTTGACTTTTGAATAACATGGGTGTTAGGGTGCCAAACTTTCATGCAGTTGAAAATCCAGGTATAACTTATAGTCAGCCCTCCATATCTGTGGTTCCTCTGTATTGAGGTTCCACATCTAAGGATTCAACCTACCACAGATCATGTAGTAATATAATATTTACTATTGAAAAAAAATCTGCATATAAGTGGACCTGCACAGTTCAAACCCCTGTTGTTCAAGGGCCAACTGCACTTTACAGCAAAGGAATATGATGTAGGTCAGATACTTGGATCTACAAAAAGAAAACAAGAGCATCAAAGAAGGAATAAGTAAAAGTAAAATAAAAACTTCTATATTTTTTATTCTTGATTAATCTAACAGACAGCCATTTATTTAAAATAATGATAGCAATGATGTATTTGATTATATGTATGTACGTGTGTGTATATAAATATGCTTATGTATAAGTGAAATTAATAACAGCAATCATACAGGAACAGTAGGGAGGATTTAGGATCATTTTAACACTATGTATGAAGTGACACAGTATTATTTGAAAGTGGAGTTGTATAAGTTGTAAATGTATATTGCAAACTCTAGGGAGATATAAAAATACTTTAAAAAGTAATAAAGTAAGTATGAATAAAATGCTAAGAGAGGAGAGACATACAAAATGCTCGACTAAAATCACAAAAGACAGAAAAAGGGAGAAACCAAAAAAAAAAAAAAAGAACAAGGGCAAGAAACAGAAAATATATGAATATTAAACAACACACCCCTTAATAACACATATACCAAAGAAGAAATTTCAAGGGAAATTCAAAACTATTTTGAACTTTACCTTCACTTAGTGAAGATGAAAGCACAGCTTACCAAAACTCGTGAAATGCAGGGAAAGCAGTGCTTAGAATCAAATTCATAGCATTGAGTGCATATATTATAAAAGAAGAGAGGTCTAAAATCAAACATCTATGCTTTGACCTTAGAAAACTAGAAAAAGAAGAGCAAATTAAATCGAAAGTAGGCAGAAGAAGAGAAATAGTAAAAGTGAGAGGAGAAATTAACAAAATTAAAAATAGGAAACTAGGGCTTCCCTGGTGGCGCAGTGGTTGAGAGTCCGCCTGCCGATGCAGAAGACACGGGTTTGTGCCCCGGTCCGGGAAGATCCCACATGCCGCGGAGCGGCTGGGCCCGTGAGCCATGGCCGCTGAGCCTGCGCGTCCGGAGCCTGTGCTCCGCAACGGGAGAGGCCACAACAGTGAGAGGCCCGTGTGCCGAAGAAAAAAAAAAAAAAAGGAAACCAACAGAGAACGAATGAAACCAAAAACTCAATCTTTAAAAAGATCCATAAAAACTGATATGCTAGATCTTTAAAAATATCCATAAAATTGATAAATTAGGCTAACTAGGAAAAAAAGAGAGAGAACACAGATGACTAATATCAGAAATGAAAAGAAAGATATCGCTACAGAGCCCATGGACATTAAAAGGATAATAAAGGTATACTATGAACAACTCCATGCCCACAAATTTGATAACCTAGGTGAATTCCTTGAGAGATACAATCTGTCACAACTAACACAAGAAGAAGTACACAATCTGAATAGGTCTCTACCCACTAAAGAAACTGAGTCTATAATTAAACTTCCAAAGGAGAAAGCAGCAGGCTGATAGATTTAATGTTGAACTCTACCAGTCGTTTAAGGAAGAAATTATACCAATTGTCTACAACCTCTTTCAGGAGACAGAAGCAGAGAGAACAGTTCCTAATTCATCCTATGAGTTAAATTTACCCTAATACCAAAACCAAATAAGACATTACAAGAGAGGAACACTATGGACCAATACCTCTCATAAACATAGATGAAAAATCCACAACAAAATATTAGCAAATTAAATCCAACAATGTATAAAACAAATGATACACCATGAACATATGGGATTTATACGAGGAATGCAAGGGTGTTCCAACATTCCAAAATCAATTAATGTAATCCATCACATCAATAGGCTAAAGAAGAAAAATCACATAATCATATCAATAGATGCAGAAAACGTATTTGACAAAATCTAACACCTGCTCATGATAAACTCTTAGTAATCCAGGAATAGAGAAGAACTTCCTCAGCTTGATAAAGAATATATGCAAAATACTGACAGTTAACATCATACTTAGTGGTGAGAAACTTGAAGCTTTTCCACTAAGATCAGGAGCAAGGCAAGAATGTACCTCTCACCACTCCTTTTCAACACTGTGTTGGAAGTCTCAGTTAATGCAACAAGACAACAAAAGGACAAATATCGGAAGAGGTACATGTTGGAAGGGAAAAAATAATACTGTCTGTGTTTGCAGATTTCATGATCATCTATGTTTAAAATCTGAAAGAATCAACAAAAAACCTCTTGCTAATAATAAGTGATTATAGCAAGATTGCGGGATACAAGGATAATATACAAAAGTCAATTTTGGACAAGTGGAATTAGAAATTAAAAACACAATACCGCTCCACCACCTCAGCTTCCCGAGCAAACCCTGTGGCTGCTGGAGCAGCTCCTGCGGCGGAGCAGGAGCTGGATGGTCAGAGGAACCCGGAAGCCCCAGCAGCCACGGTGTCACCTGGCCCCCCAGACTGACTGGCACAGTGGAGAAACCACCTCGAAGACGGAAAAGCAGGGAACAAACTGTTTTTTAAAAGTATTTATGGGAGTTCTGGGGGGTTGGGCACAGCTGTGCTGCTCACGCTCCAGATCCAGTGCCAGGGCAGCATCTCTGCACATGGGCCTGCCCCCACTATGCCAACTTGAATAGCAGTGTTGTGCACAGAGCTCTTCATAGGCCCACCAAACTGAGGTATCTGCACCGCTGTTTAACACCAGGAAATCTGGTCTGAAGGGCCGGGTGCAAGGCCTCTGAACTGGGCACCTTCTGAGCGAGTGAAACTGGCCTACGCACAAAAGAAAAGAAAAAAAAAGGCAAAGACTGCCACGTAAAAATGTTTACTACTACCGCTGCCCAGATCATAGGAAGAATTATGTGATGCCCTTTGCATTTTGTTTTGACGGAGAAGAAGATATTTAGCAGTTTGCTTACTGCTACGCATATACATACACTCGCTTTCAGCATTACCTTGACAGCCTGCAAAACAGAAACAGGGATTACTTCTTCCGGGAGCAGCACGGTCAGAGCATGGGTCTTGATGCTCCAGCAAGCTATCAGGTGTGAGCCTCTGAGGTGAGAGAGCGGAGTTCAGGTCCACCAGAGACCTCCTGGCCCCACATAGTATCAATTGGCGAGAGCTCTCCCAGACATCTCTGTCTCAATGCTAAGACCTCCTGGCCCCACATAATATCAATTGGCGAGAGCTCTCCCAGACATCTCTGTCTCAATGCTAAGACCCAGCTCCACTCAATGACCAGCAAGATCCAGTGCTGGACACCCCATGCCAAACAACTAGCAAGACAGGAACACAACCCCACCCATTAGCAGAGAGGCTGCCTAAAATCATAATAAGTTCACAGACACCCCAAAACACACCACCAGATGCGTTCCTACCCACCAGAAAGACAAGATAAAGCCTCATCTACCAGAACACAGGCACCAGTCCCCTCCACCAGGAAGCCTACACGACCCATTGAACCAAACTTACCCACTGGGGGTAGACACCGAAAACAACAGGAACTATGAACCTGCAGCCTGCGAAAAGGAGATGCCAAACACAGTAAGTTAAGCAAAATGAGAAGACAAAGAAATACACAGCAGATGAAGGAGCAAGGTAAAAACCCACCAGACCAAACAAATGAAGAGTAAATAGGCAGTCTACCTGAAAAAGAATTCAGAGTAATGATAGTAAAGATGATCCAAAATCTTGGAAACAGAATGGAGAAAATACAAGAAAGGTTTAACAAGGACCTAGAAGAACTAAAGAGCAAACAAACAATGATGAACAACACAATAAATGAAATTAAAAATTCTCTAGAAGGAATCAATGAAAGAATAACTTACGCAGAAGAATGGATAAGTGACCTGGAAGATAAAATAGTAGAAGTAACTACCACAGAGAGGAATAAAGAAAAAAGAATGAAGAGAATTGAGGACAGTCTCAGAGACCTCTGTGACAAAATTAAATGCACCAACATTTGAATTATAGGAGTTTCAGAAGAAGAAGAGAAAAACAAAGGGCCTCAGAAAATATTTGAAGAGATTATAGTTGAAAACTTCCCTAACATGGGAAAGGAAATAGTCAATCAAGTCCAGGAAGTGCAGAGAGTCCCATACAGGATAAACCCAAGGAGAAACACACCAAGACACATATTAATCAAACTATCAAATATTAAATACAAAGAAAAAATATTAAAAGCAGCAAGGGAAAAGAAACAAATAACATACAAGGGAATCCCCATAAGCTTAACAGCTGATCTTTCAGCAGAAAATCTGAAAGGCAGAAGGAGGTGGCAGGACATATTGAAAGTGATGAAAGGGAAAAACCTACAACCAAGATTACTCTACCCAGCAAGGATCTCATTCAGATTTGACGGAGAAATTAAAACCTTCACAGACAAGCAAAAGCTAAGAGAAGTCAGCACCACCAAACCAGCTTTACAACAAATGCTAAAGGAACTTCTCTAGGCAGGAAACACAAGAGAAGTAAAACACCTACAATAAAAAACCCAAAACAATTAAGAAAGTGGTAATAGGAACATATATATCAATAATTACCTTAAATGTAAATGGATTAAATGCTCCAACCAAAAGACATAGACTGACTGAATGGATGCAAAGACAAGAACCGTATATATGCTGTCTACAAGAGACCCACTTCAGACTTAGGTACACGTAAAGACTGAAAGTGAGGGGATGGAAGATATTCCATGCAAATGGAAATCAAAAGGAAGCTGGAGTAGCAATTCTCATATCAGACAATATAGACTTTAAAATAAAGACTATTACAAGAGACAAAGAAGGACACTACATAATGATCAAGGGATCAATCCAAGAAGATGATATAACAATTGTAAATATTTATGCACCCAACATAGGAGCACCTCAATACATAAGGCAAATGCTAACAGCCATAAAAGGGGAAATCGACAGTAACACAATAACAGTAGGGAACTTTAACACTCCACTTTCACCAATGCACAAATCAACCAAAGTTAAATAAATAAGGAAACACAAGATTTAAATGATACATTAAAAAAGATGGACTTAATTGATATTTATAGGACATTCCATCCAAAAACTACAGAATACATTTTGTTCTCAAGTGCTCATGGAACATTCTCCAGGATAGATCATATCTTGGGTCACAAATCAAGCCATGGTAAATTTAAGAAAACTGAAATCATATCAAGTATCTTTTCTGACCACAATGCTATAGACTAGATATCAATTACAGGAAAAAAAGTGTAAACAATACAAATACATGGAGGCTAAACGATACGCTACTAAATAACCAAGAGATCACTGAAGAAATCAAAGAGGAAATCAAAAAATACCCAGAAAAAAATGACCATGAAAACATGACAACCCAAAACCTATGGAATGCAGTAAAAGCAGTTCTAAGAGGAAAGCTTATAGCAATACAATGCTACCTCAAGAAATAAGAAAAATCTCAAATAAACAACCTAACCTTACACTTAAAGCAATTAGAGAAAGAAGAACAAAAAAACCCCAAAGTTAGAAGAAGGAAAGAAATCATAAAGATCAGACCAGAAATAAATGAAAAAGAAATGAAGGAAATGATAGCAAAGATCAATAAAACTAAAAGTTGGTTCTTTGAGAAGATAAACAAAATTGATAAACCATTAGCCAGACTCATCAAGAAAAAAGAGGAGAAGACTCAAATCGAAAAAGGGGAGAAGACTCAAATGGACAACCTGGAAGAAATGGACAAATTCTTAGATAAGCACAACCTTCTGAGACTGAACCAGGAAGAAAGAGAAAATATAAACAGACCAATCACAAGCACCTTGCATAGCCAAAGCAATCTTGAGAAACAAAAACGGAGCTGGAGCAATCAGGCTCCCTGACTTCAGACTATACTACAAAGCTACAGTAATCAAGACAGTATGGTACTGGCACAAAAACAGAAATATAGATCAATGGAACAGGATAGAAAGCCCAGAGATCAACCCATGCACATATGGTCATCTTATCTTTGATAAAGGAAGCAAGAATATACAATGGAGAAAAGGCAGCCTCTTCAATAAACGGTGCTGGGAAAACTGGACAGCTACATGTAAAAGAATGAAATTATAAGACTCGGTAACTCCATACACAATAATAAACTCAAAATGGATTAAAGACCTAAATGTAAGGCCAGACACTGTAAAACAGAGGAAAACATATGCAGAACACTCTATGACATAAATCACAGCAAGATCCTAGACAAGTGGGACCTAATGAAACTTAAAACCTTTTGCACAGTAAAGGAAACCATAAACAAGACCAAAAGACAACCCTCAGAATGGGAGAAAATGTTTGCAAACGAAGCAACTGACAAAGGATTAATCTCCAAAATATACAAGTAGCTCATGAAGCTCAATATCAAAAAAAACCAAAAAAACAAAAAACAAAAACCCAACCCAAAAATGTGCAGAAGACCTAAATAGACATTTCTCCAAAGAAGATATATAGATTGCCAACAGACACGTGAAAGGATGCTCAACATCACTAATTGTTAGAGAAATGCAAATCAAAACCACAATGAGGTATCACCTCATACCAGTAAGAATGGCCATCATCAAAAAATCTACAAATAATAAATAACGGAAAGGGTGTGGAGAAAAGGGAACCCTCTTGCACTGTTGGTGGGAATGTAAATTGATACAGCCACTATGGAGAACAGTATGGAGGTTCCTTAAAAAACTAAAAATAGAACTTCCATACGACCCAGCAATCCCACTACTGGGCATATACCCCGAGAAAACCATAACTCAAAAAGAGTCATGTACCACAATGCTCACTGCAGCACTCTTTACAATAACCAGGACATGGAAGCAACCTAAATGTCCATCGACAGATGAATAGATAAAGAAGATGTGGCACATATATACAATGGAATATTACTCAACCATAAAAAGAAACGAAATTGAGTTATTTGTAGTGAGGTGGATGGACCTAGAGTCTATCAAACAGAGTGAAGTAAGTCAGAAAGGGAAAAACAAATACCATATGCTAACACATATATATGGAATCTTTAAAAAAATGGTCCTGAAGAACCTACGGCAGGACAGGAATAAAGACGCAGACATAGAGAACGGACTTAAGGACATGGGGGAGGGGAAGGGTAAGCTGGGATGAAGTGAAAGAGTAGCATTGACATATACACACTACCAAATGTAAAATAGATAGCTAGTGGGAAGCAGCTGCATAGCACAGGGAGATCAGCCCGGTGCTCTGTGACTATCTAGAGGGGTGGGATAGGGAGGGTGGGAGGGAGATGCAGGTGGGTGGGGATATGGGGATATAAGTATACGTATAGCTGATTCACTTTGTTATACAGCAGATATTAACACAACAATGTAAAGCAATTATACTCCAATAAAGATATGTAAAAAAATTAAAAAATAAAAACACAATATCATTTACATTAGGACTTCCAAATTTAAATGCTTAGGTAGAAATCTGACCACAATGGTATGAAACAAGACATCAATAACAGGTAGAAAGCTGGAAAATTCACAAAGATATGGAAATTAAACAACGCAGTCCTGAACAACAAATGAGTCAAAAACAATCAAAAGGAAGAAAATCATGAAATAAATAAAAATGAAAACACAACATACAAAAAATTATGGGATGCAGCAAAAGCAGGGCTAAAAGGGAAGTTTAGAATGATAAATGCCCACATTAAAAAAGGAAAGATCTCAAATAAACAATCTAACTTTACACATCAAGGAACTAGAAAAACAATAAACTAAGTCCAAAGTTAGCAGAAGGAAGGAAATAACAAAGATCACGATGAAAATAAATGAAATAGAGAATAAAAAAAACAATAGAAAAGTTCAACAAAAATCATAGTTTTTTGAAAAGATAAACAAAATAGGCAAACTTTTTTCTAGACTTACCAAGAAAAAAAGAGGACTGAAATAAATAAAATTACAGATGAAAGTGGAGACATTACAACTGATATCACAGAAATACAAAGGATTATAAGAGATTACTATAATTATATGACAGCAAATTAGACAAACTAGAAGAAATGGATAAATTCTGTAACACATAAAATCTACCATGTCTGAATCATGAAATAGAAAATATGAACAGACAAATTACTAGTAAAATGGTTGCATGATTAATTTAAGAACTCTCAACAAAGAAGAGCCCAGGAAGAGATGGCTTCACTGGGGAATTCTGGGAGGTATTTAAAGAATTAACACCAATTTTTCTCAAACTATTCCAAAAAATTGAAGAGAAGGGGCCACTCACAAACTGATTTTATGAGGTTAGCATTACTCTGATATCAAAGCCAGATAAGATACTATAAGAAAAGAAAATATAGGTCAATATCCCTGATGAACACAGATGCAAAAGTTCTTAACAAAATACTAGCAAACCAAATTCAACAGCACATTAAACTGATAATACACCATGATCAAGTGGAATTTATCCCTGAGATGCAAGGATGCTACAAAATATGAAAATCAACAAATGTGATACACCATATTAATATATCACATGAAAGATAAAAATTATAAGATCATCTTAATAGATGCAGAAAAAGCATTTGACAAAATAAAACATTATTTCATGATAAAAATGCTAAATAAAGAGGGTATAGAAGGAACATAACTCAACAAAGGCTGCAAACTTAGCTAACATCATACTCAACAGAAAAGTTTAATACTTTCCCTCCAAGATCAAGAACAAGACAAGGGTACCCACTTACTACTTCTATTCAACATAGTACTGGAAGTCCTAGCTGGAGGAATTAGGCAAGAAAAAGAAATAAAAGGCATCCAAATTGGAAAGGAAGAAAGTTGTCTGTTTGCTGGTGATATAACATTGTATATAGAAAATCATAATGATTCCATCAAAAAAGTGTTAGACCTAATAAATAAATTCAGTAAAGTTTCAAGATACAAAATCAAGGGTTTCCCTGGTGGCACAGTGGTTGAAAGTCTGCCTGCCAATGCAGGGGACGCAGGTTTGTGCCCTGGTCCGGGAAGATCCCACATGCCGCGGAGTGGTTGGGCCTGTGAGCCATGGCCGCTGAGCCTGCGCGTCCAGAGCCTGTGCTCCGCAACGGGAAAGGCCACAACAGTGAGAGGCCCGCATACCGCAAAAAAAAAAAAAAAAAAAGATACAAAATCAACAAACAAAATCAGCTGTGTTTCTATACACTAACAATGAACTGTCTGAAAAAGAGAATTTTTAAAAATCCATTTATGATAGCATCAAAAATAAATACTTAGGAATAAATTTAACCAAAGATGAGAAAAACCACACTGAAAACTATACAACATTGATGAAAGATACTGAAGAAGACACAAATGAATGGAAAGATATTCCATGCTCATGAATCCAAAGAATGAATATTGTTAAAATTTCCATACTACCCAAAGCCATCTATACATTCAAGGCAATCCCTATCAAAATTCCAATGGCATTTTTTACAGAAATTTTTTAAAAATCCTAAAATTCATACGGAATTATTAAAGACCCTGAATAAATAAATCAATCCTGAGAAAGAACAAAGCTAGAGGTATCACTCTTTCTGATTCTAAACTATATTACAAAGCTATAGTAATGAAACAGTGTGCTACTGGCATAAAAACGGACACACAGACCAACAGAACAGAATTGAGTTGTGAGAAATAAACTCATACATATACGGTCAACTAATATTTGACAAGGGAGCCAAGAATACTCAATGGGGAAAGGATAGTCTCTTAAAGAAATGGTGTTGGGAAAGCTGGATATTCACATGCAAAATAATTAAATTGGCTCCCTATATTATACCACTCAAAAAAATGAATTTGCAATGGATTAAAGATTTGAATGTAAAACCCATAACCATAAAACTCCTAGAAGAAAACATGTAAAAAGCTATTTGACACTGGTCTTTGTAATTTTTTTTTTGGATATAACACCAAAAGCACAAGCCACAAAAGCAAAATCAACAAACTTAAAACTACATCAAACTTAAAAGCTTCTGCACACTTTCTGCATCAAAGAAATGAAAATGTAACCTACGAAGCAGGGAAAAAATATATGTAGACTATATATCTGATAAGCATTAACATCTAAAACGTATAAGGAACTCATACAACTCAATAGCAAAAAAACCAGATAATCTGATTAAATCATGGCAGAGGACTTAAATAGATATACAACTGGCCAACAAGTACATGAAAAGGCACTCAAAATCACTAATCAGTGCAGGTAGTGCTAATCAAAACCACAATAAGCTATTACCTCACACCTGTTAAAATGGTTATCATCATAGGAACGTGAGACTAAAAACGTTGGTGAGGTTGTAGAGAAAAGGAAACCACGACATTGCTCTCAGGAATGCAAACGAGTGCAGCCACTATGGAAAACAGTATGGAGGCGCCTCAAAAAATTAAAACTAGAATTACATATGACCCAGCAAACCCATTTCTAGGTATATATTCAAAGACAAGAAATTTACCATCTCAAAGAGATATCCAGACCCCCATGTTTATTGCAGCATTATTTACAATAGCTAAAACATGGAAGCAACCTAAATGTCCACTGACATTTGGGTTAAAAAATATGATCTATCTATTTACCTACCTACCTACTTACCTACCCATCTAATTATATTTATCTGTGATGCGGTGTTATTCAGCCATAATAAAGAAGGAAATCCTGCCATCTACAACAACATGGGTGATCCTTGAGGATGTTATGCTAAGTGAAATAAGTCAGACAGAGAAAGGTAAGTATTGTATGATCTCGCTTTTACGTGGAATCTAAAAACATCAAACTCATAGAAATAGAGACTATAATGATTGTTTCCAGGGGCTAAGGAGTGGGGGAAATGGGGAGATGTTTGTAAGGGTACAAACTTTCAGTTATATGAGTAAATTCCAGTGATATAAGGTACAGCATGGTGATTGTAGTTAACAATACTGTATTGCATAGTTGAAAGTTGCTATGTGAGTAGAGCTTTAATGTTCTCACTATAACACCACCACCAAAAAAATTGTAATTATGTGAGGCGAAGATGTGTTAACCAAGTTTATTTTGGTAAACCTTGCACAATATATACATGTATCAGATTATCACAGTGTACACCTTAAACTTATGTGATATGTCAATTATATCTCAAGAAACCTGGGAACAAAAGACGATGAAAAGATAACCCATAGAGTGGCAGAAAATGTTTGCAAATCATATATCTGATAACCGTGTTGTATATAGAATATACAAGAATATACAAGATATATATACAAGAATATACAAGAATATACTCTTACAATTCAATAATAAAAAAGGCAAATAACCCCATTAAAGATGGGCAAAGACCTATTCAGACATTTTTTTTCCAATGAAGACATAGAAATGGACAATAAGCATACGTAAAGATATTCAACATCATCAGCCATGAGAGAAATGCAAATCAAAACCATGATGAGACGCCATTTCTCATCAGTTAGGATAGCTGTAACCTAAAACACAGATAACAAGGTTTGGCAAGTTTGTGGATAAGTTAGAATTTTCATACACTGCTGGTGGGAATGGAAATGCTGCAGCCACTTTGGAAAACAGTTTGGCAGTTCCTCAAAAAGTTAAACAGAGAATTATCGTTTGACCCAGTTATTCCACTCCTAAGTGTATACCTCTACAAAAGAATAGCTGCATTATTCACAATAGCCCCAAAGTGGAAACAACTCACCTGTTCACCAACTGATAAATTAATAAACAAAATGTGGTATATTATTTGGACATAAATAGCAAGTACTGATACATGCTACAACATAAAACATTATGCTGAGTGAAAGAAATCAGTCACAAATTATATGATTCCGTTTATAGGAAATGTCCAGAACAGATAAATCTACAGAGGCAGAGAGTAGACTAGAGCTGTCTACTTGCCTTAGAACTGGAAAGGGGGGCAATAGAAGGATTGGGGATAATATATGTGGTACAGAGTTTTTTTGGGGGTGGTGATAATTTTCTAAAATTGATTGTGGTGATGGCTGCACAACTCTGTGAATGTACTAAAAATCATGAATTGTACACTTTAAATCGATGAATTACATGTTGTGTGAGCTATATCTCAATAAAGCTGCTAACAACAACAAAAAAAATTCCAGCATTAATCTGCTGTTCCCTTGTGTTTAGGGAGAGGGATGTCATGTCAGACAGCTTTTCTTTTTTTTTTTTTAAGTGCATTTTATTTTATTATTATTATTTAATTTTATTTATTTTTGGCCACGTCGGGTCTTAGTTGTGGCATGCGGGATCTTTTGTTGGGGCGCACAGGCTTCTCTCTAGTTATGGTGTGTGGGTTTTCGCTTTCTAGTTGTGGCGCACAGGCTCCAGGGCGTGTGGGCTCTGTAGTTGTGGTGCGCGGGTTCCAGAGCGTGTGGGCCCTGTAGTTTGTGGCACACAGGCTCTCTAGCTGAGGCACGCGAGTTCAGTAGTTGTGGCACGCGCACTTACTTGCCCCGTGGCATGTGGGATCTTAGTTCCCTGACTAGGGATTGAACCCACATCCCCTGCATTGTAAGGCGGATTCTTTACCACTGGACCACCAGGGAAGTCTTATTTTATTTTTTAATTTTATTTTTTAAATTTAAGTATAGTTAATTTACAATGTTGGGCCAATCTCTGCTGTACAGCAAAGTGACTCAGTTATACACATATAAACATTCTTTTTGAATATAGTTCCCTGTGCTTATACAGTAGGACCTGTTGTTTATCCATCCTATATATAAAAGTTTACATCAGAGGGCTTTTCTTAGTGTTTGTGTTATATTCCTACATTCAGCCTTTCATGCCTGTCCACACATGCACAGACGAAGGGCTGCTCCAAGTTCTTTCCCCTCTGCCGCTGCTAGACTATGGTTCTTATTATTCAGTGCTCTGCCAGGCTGCTGGTGGTGGTTCTGGCCCAGCCTCACTCTTAGGCAGGCCTTAAAGGTAGGGCTTTCTCGGCCTTCTTGTCTCTCCTCTCCACGGCAACCAAAGCCTTCTTTGTGGAAAATATTGTTTGGAAGAGAGTTTCCACCCTATTCCCCAGTAGCAAGTGACCTCCCATGGCGTTGATATAGGGTCTAGGACCCAATGTTGCTTTTTTACTTTTTAGTAGGGTTGTTTTCTTTTATTTTTCCTTCTATCTCTCCATCAGCCCTCATGAGTCTTGATGTGCACCCTGCAGGTAACAGCATTTTTTCAGCCCTTCTTAGAAGCTTAAGGCTTTGGTTTCAAATGAGAAAAATGTCTGTGGTAGGGGACTGGGGGTGGTGAGGCTCTGTGCCTTTTCCTCTGTGGCTCCTAATCTCCTCCTGCCTAAAAAGCACTGTGTATGGGGGGGTGCGTCTGTTCTCCTGTCCTGTCACCAATATTTCTTGTAAGCATCTGATGAGGTTCCATGAAAAAGAGCCTCTAGGTGAACCCATTTGAGTAGCTTGAATAACCAGCTCCTCTTCCTCTGTTCTGTCACAACCAAGTCCGTCTGCCTATCTTGTCTCTCCTGGAAGGGGCCTGTCCATCTCTGATTATTCAAGCTACCCTGATGATGTCAAGAAAAGTTGTGACTTTTTTAGCTGATCCAGGTTTTTCTCATTGCTAGTGTTGGATCCATGCTTTTCGCATCTTTCTTCTTCCCAATGGAGGAGAAACTCATTTCGTTTTTTGTCTCCACAAATAATTCTGCAATAATCATCTACGTGCATACATTTGTACACACTGAGGATATTTTTTCAATGGGAAATATTACCAGGAGCAGGAATTAAGTATTAAATAGTGTATATTTACTTTACTTGCTCTTGCCAGATTTCTTTCCACATTCTACAATGACAGTATCAACTAATGTTTCAATCTCATATTTCTTCCAGCAATAAATAGTTTTTTAAAAAATATGTGCTAATCAAAGTAACCATAAAATATAAAGTTATAACTTTATATTTGAATTTATCTATAAATTGGAATTTTTATCCTGTGAATTGCCTTTTTCTATTTTTGCCAATTTTTCCCTAGAGTTGCTTGTATTTATCTTGTATTCATAATGAAACCCTGTGCATCACAATTATAAGCACTTTGTTTGTCATCTGCATGGTTTTTCAAAGCCAAATATTTACCTATTGAATTTTAATTTAAGTTTACAATATTTGTTTTACAATATTGTGTCAGTTTTAGGTGTACAGCAAAGTGATTTATATATACATTTCAGATTATTTTCCATTATAGGTTGTTAAAAGATACTGAATATAATTCCCTGTGCTATACAGGAAATCCTTGTTGCCTATCTATTTTACATATAGCAGTTAGTATCTGTTAATCCCATACTCCCAGTTTGTCCCTACCCCTCTCCCTCTCCCCCTGGGTAACCGTAAGTTTGTTTTCTTTGTGAGTCTGTTTCTGTTTTGTATATAGATTCATTTGTGTTATTTTTTTAGATTCCACATATAAGTGATATCATGTAATATTTGTCTTTGTCTGGCTTACTTAGCTAAGTATAATATACTTGATTAAGTATAACTGTTGCTGCAAATGGCAATATTTCATTTCTTATGGA
Source organism: Aethalodelphis obliquidens (assembly GCF_003676395.1). Taxonomy (NCBI): domain Eukaryota; kingdom Metazoa; phylum Chordata; class Mammalia; order Artiodactyla; family Delphinidae; genus Aethalodelphis; species Aethalodelphis obliquidens. Next base: position 26,897,998 of record NW_020837969.1, on the reverse strand, counting down.
TTAGTAATATTCCATGGTGTGTGTGTGTGTGTGTGTGTGTGTGTGTGTGTGTGTGTGTATTTTCTTAAGCCAACTGTCTCTTAATGGGCTCTTGGGTTGTTTCTATGTTTTGGCTATTGTAAATTGTGCTGCTATGAACACTGGGGTGCATGTATCTTTTTGAATTATAGTTTTGTCTGGATATATGCCCAGAAGTGGGATTGCTGGATCATATGGCAACTCTATTTTTACCTTTTTAAGGAACCTCCATACTGTTCTCCATAGTGGCTGCACCAATTTACATTCCCACCAACAGTATACGAGGGTTCCATTTTCTCCACACCCTATCCAGCATTTATTATTTATAGACTTTTTGAGATAGCCCTTCTGACTGGTGTGAGGTGATACCTCAGTGTGGTTTTGGTTTGCATTTCTCTAATAATTAGCGATGTTGAGCATCTTTTCATGTGCCTGTTGGCCATCTGTATGTCTTCTTTGGAAAAATGTTTATTTAGGTCTTCTGCCCATTTTTTGATTGGGTTGTTTGATTTTTCAATATTGGGTTCTATGAATTGTTTATATATTTTGGATATTAATCCCTTGTTAGTCACATCATTTGCAAATATTTTCCTCTATTCCATAGGTTGTCTTTTTGTTTTGTTAATGGTTTCCTTTTCTGTGCAAAAGCTTTTTAAGTTTGATTAGGTCCCATTTGTTTATTTTTGCTTTTATCATTATTATTATTGCCTTGGGAGACTGAGCTAAGAAATATTGCTTCAATTTATGTCAAAGTATATTTTGCCTACGTTCTCTTCTAGTTTTATTGTGTCATGTCTTATATTTAAGTCTTTAAGCCATTTTGAGTTTATTTTTGTGTATGGTATGAGGGAATGCTCTAACTTCATTGATTTACATGCAGCTGTCCAGCTTTCCCAACACGACTTGCTGAAGAGACTGTCTTTTCCCCATTGTATATTCTTGCCTCGGTGTAGGGGTTTATTTCCGGGCTCTCTATTCTGTTCCACTGATCCATATGTCTGGTTTTGTGCCAACACCATGCTGTTTTGATTACTGTAGCTTTGTAGTATTGTCTGAAGTCTGGAAGGGTTATGCCTCCAGCTTTGTTCTTTTTTCCTCAGGATTGCTTTGGCAATTCTGGGTCTTTTGTGGTTCCATATACATTTTAGGATTACATGTTCTAGTTCTGTGAAAAATGTTATGGGTATTTTGATAGGAGTTGCATTAAATTTGTAGACTGCTTTGGGTAGTATGTCCATTTTCACAATATTAATTCTTGCAATCCAAGAACATGGGATATCTTTCCATTTTTTTGAATCATCATTTTTTGGCTATTCTCAAGCATTTATTACTAAATATACATTTGTAGATAATTTTATACAATATTAAATCAGATGATTTTAATGTTCTTATACTCTGGTGAATTTCCCACAGTGAGCATGAATTTGTCATTTATGACTAGCAAAAGATACATGGTATATAAAAGAAGAAAGAAAAGCAAGGGTAAGAGTATTGAGGGTGAGGTTCGTGGTGTCTGCTCTGGGCTATATGAAAGCAAGATTACATAATCATGTTGTACAATACAAGCTTTGAGGCAGACGAGGAGGCAAAAAGAATGCACACTCCTTGTTTCTGCACAAAGATATGCACCCTAAGTGGCAAATCATATCAGACTCATATTTGGTGGAGCATTTTTGCAATGTGAAAGGAGAAATGAAAGCAATACTTTTTTGTTTCACACAAGGATTCCATGAATTATGCTTTCATATTGCAGCTTGACTAGAGTGCCTAGGATTTTGGTTCCCTAGTTATGTTTTGAGGAACACTCGTATCTCTCTTGGTGCATAAAGGTGTTCTTTGCTCAAACAGATGTGGGAAATGTAGCTCATTTTGGTAGAGCTCTCAAGAAGATGTACATGTAGCTTTGTTTCATTCAACATTTCTCAAATTTAACTTAACACGGAATCTTTTTTTCTGAGATATATTTTGAAATTATAATGGAACTCACAGAAGATACTTTGGAAGATGTTGGTCCTGGGAAAGGTAGACTGGAAATTGTCAGGTCAAGTGAGCTCACTAGGCAATGAACAAGGTGGGGGATATCACTGGACTCAGAATATGTTTATCTAAAATTACTTATGGCCAAAGTAGAAAATTTTTTTTAAATCTCAGAAATGTGAATTCTATCTGAATTCTTGCTAGATTCCTATGTTTGGCCATAGATTATGCCTTGATTCTGGGAAGGAGAAAAATTTATAAGTGGCATAGTTAAAATTCTCAGTGCCCTTTCCAATAATGTCCCAATTAACTCATCATTCATTTTTATTTCTCTCTTGCATATTCTTTTCCTTTGAGGCTGACAGTTGGTGTTTGGATCACTTAAAAACAAATCTCTCCCATGCTTTTCCCTCTTGTCAAGTCTTATTCTTCTCTGGAAAGGTGCTCAGAATTATCTGAAAAAGAAAATGCTCTGTGTGTCTCATTCTCCCAAGGCAATTACTAGTTAATCATCTCTGCCTTCAGCAGAGATAGGAATACTTATGGAGGTAGAAAAGTACTTACAGTGCTTGGCTTCATCTTCTGTAACATTAACATTTCCTTGGATACGTATAGTTGTTATTCTGAGGAACTCAAAACACTTATGCAACTATTTTTGTACATGTGTTTAAAAATGTATATAGATTATGTTTACAAATACTGTATCACACATGTTAACTGATTACTTAGCATTTATTCTAGTTTAAATTCCTGGCAGCTAAGACAGGGCAGGTTTATGTATAACAGCTGTGAGTGGATCACTGGCGAGTGGAGGTTGGAAATTGGTGTATACCCGGTTTTCTACTAAGTGAGTTGTGCCACTGAATCTCTAAGGTCTTTTCTACCTCCAAGATTTTTATTCTTCAAGGGAGAAAAGAATAACTTCTCAAGTAAAGGCAATAGCCCACACACATAAAAAATGAGGCATGGCAGAGTTAGGATTGGAACCCTGGCATTTTATTCCCAGCCTGCGATTGTTTCATCAAAATGCTCCTTTTCATTTAGTTCCTGCCCTTGTGACTTGTGCTTTGGAGACTGAACGAAGTAGAAAATGTTATTGTTTTTAGATTTTTGAATTCAGATGGAATGGGTAGTCAGCTAGTGACCAGAGGCTTCTGCAGTGTCAGGGGAAATGGTGTTGTCAAGTGTCCTTGAGGCTTGACCACCTTCTGCTCGAGCAGATGGTAGGCAGAAGCAGCATCTTGAAAAGCTGAAGGCCAAATGGAAAATGGTCCCTGGAATGGACTTTCAGAACGTGACGGGGCCATTCTCTATACCTCTTGTGTCAGTTGGTGATGTAGTCTTCTTTCTCTTTTGCTCTTCATTGCCTAGAACATTCTTTATTTCACTCTTTGTAGAACTGACTTCTTTCTGTTCCTTCGAGTCTTTCCTCCTCAGTACAGCCTTCCTTGGTGACCCTCCTAGGTTGATTTACCCTATTTTTCTCCACTGTTTTATGTTTCCAAGCCATTTATAAGCATTCACCATGCAATTGCTGGATATTTTTGTTTGCTTCCGTATTAGTCTCTCTCTTACTAGACTGCAAAATCCATGAAGGCAGAGGCCATGTCTGTTTATTTTTCTGTGTAATCAGTATGATTTATGAATAAATATGTTTTATGAAGAAGTAACTCTAAAATCCATTTTCTGGTTCTGAAGAGCCTAGGGGCAGGACAGGAGTAAAGACGCAGACATAGAGAGTGGACCTAAGGACACAGGGAGGTGGAAGGGTTAGCTGGGACGAAGTGAGAGAGTGGCATTGACATATATACACTACCAAATGTAAAATAGATAGCTAGTGGGAAGCAGCTGCACAGCACAGGGAGATCAGCTTGGTGCTTTGTGACCACCTAGAGGGGTGGGATAAGGAGGGTGGGAGGGGGATGCAAGAGGGAGGGGATATGGGGATGTATGTATATGTATAGCTGATTCACTTTGTTATACAGCAGAAACTAACACACCATTGTAAAGCAATTATACTCCAATAAAGATGTTAAAAAAAAGAAAAAAATCCATTTTCATATCATTTAAACATTAATAATTGTAGAGTCACTTAGTAAAACATGTCACCTGTAAAACACTTAGTGAACACTAAATAAATGGTATTGTAAAATGAGAACTTATTTTAAAAAATTAAGCATCATACTAGGTAGGATGAAAATATGCAAACCTCTGAAAATTCTAACAATAAGTATAGGTATTTAAAATTACATTAACAACCATAAGACCAAAAAAGGAATAAACCTGCTGCCCAGAGGGGCGAGGGAAGTTGTCAATAATGTAATGTTGATGTATGATAAAGAAAGTACAATTTAACTTTAATTTTTTTCTCTAACCTTCGCTACTTTGGATATTGCTCTTCTGGACTAAATATGCTATAGTAGAAACAGGAGAACAGAAATCCAAGTTTAGTAAACAAACTATGAGAGCATATAAAGCTGCTATGCAACTATTAAATTCTCTTGGCTATATATTATATACGTAATATATTTTATAAACATATATTTTATTCCTGGGGCAAGAATACTCAAAAGGAAACTAGAAAACTTCCACTTTGAGGAAGATGGAGTAGATGAACTTTTCCCTATTCTTTCCACTGAGTACAACTAAACATGTTGGAGAGTATGTATAAACAAACAGGAAGACTCTGATAGGTTGGAAAGAAGAAGGCAGAATGTCTAGGGTCCTCAACTTGAGAAAGAACATGTGTGAGTTCCCTGGATTTTCATTTTGCCTCATACATCCCAGACTGGAAGTAATCAAAGTCTGCTTTCCCTAGCCAAAGGTCCAGGAAAGAAGCACTACTACAAGATGAAAACATTGTGGACAATAATCACTCTTCTCCAGCCAAACACCACAGAGAACACTCCATCCCCATCCAATCCAACAACGGCCAAATCAGAAGCCTAGACTTCCACTCTCACCAGGGTGAAATGAGGCACCCCAACCCCTTACCACTGTGGTGTTGAATAGCAAGCTGAGACTACTATCCCTCTAGATGGTAATGTTATCTCCCCGCCATCCCACAGTGTCACCTGAGACCATATGGAAAGTCTCACATTTCCCCCCACCTACCCACCCAGCAGTAATAAGGAACCCCACTCATTCCTTCTGGGATGGTATCAGACGAGTCCTAGTGGAGACTCAGGACTTTTACCACCATCCAGTGATAGCTAAGTCACCCCCTTGTGGTATCAGTGGAAGCTACATGGGGAGCAATATTAAAGCACTCCTTTTTTATGGCTGAGTAATATTCCATTGTATATACACACCACAACTTCTTTATCCATTCCTGTTGATGGAAATTTAGTTTGCTTCTGTGTCTTGGCTATTGTAAACAGTACTCAGCCATAAAAATGAATGAAATAATGCTATTTTCAGCAACATGGATGGACCAAGAGATTATCATACTAAGTGAAGTAAGTCAGACAAAGACAAATATCATGTGATATCACTTATTATGTGGAATCTAATTTTAAAAAGATACAAGTGAACTTATTTACAAAACAGAAGCAGACTTACAGATATCGAAAACAAACTTATGGTTACCAAAGGGGAAATGTCAGCGGGAGGGACAAATCAGGACCTTGGGATGAACGCACACAAACTACTATATGTAGGATAGATGACTGACGGGGACCTACTGTATAGCACAGGGAGCTCTACCCAATATTCTGTGATAACCTATATGAGAAAAGAATCTGAAAAAGAACGAATGTATGTATATGTATAACTGAATCACTTTGCTGTACACCTGAAACTAACACAACATTGTAAATCAACTATAATAAAATTAAAATATTAAAAAAAAAATAAAGCACCCCTTCCATTCCAGCAGGAGTGGTATAATAACGGAGTACTAGGGAGCTGGAACTCCCAGCCCTGCCCAGCAGTAATGAGAAGCCTCCACCCCCAGTTAGAGGTCAATGAACGCCAAGAGAGGGATGCAGATTTTTATCCAATCTGGCAGTAACAATGCAGTGCCGTCCCACCCCACTTTTCCTTGCCAGAGTGTGTCATAGAAAGCCAGATAAAGAAGAAGTTGTAAATAGGATCAAAAGTTTCATAACAATAGAAAAATACCCAGGTTTCAATGGACAAATACACACATATGTTGAAAATAAAATGATGGGGAAAGATATATCATGAAAAGATAAACTGTAAGAAAGCCATCATTTTGTCATTCCAAGAATGTTATATAAATGGAACTGAGTAAGCGTTGAGATTTTGTTTCCATATGCATAATTATGTGGAGATGCATCCAGGTTGTGTGTATCAATAGCTTGTTCCTTTTTAATTACTGAGTTGTATTCGATATTGTGTATGTATTACAACAGCTTAAGTATTCACCCACTGAGGGACGTTTCCAGGTTTTGGCTACTATGAATACAGCTGCTACAAACATTCACCTATAGGTTTTTGTGTGAACACAAATCTTCGTTTCTCTGAAATAAATACCTAGGAATGGAATTTCTGGATATAGTAGTTGAATGCTTAGTTTTTAAAAGGAACTTCCAAACCATTTCCTAGACTAGCTATACCATTTTACATTTCCACCAAGAACGGTTGAGTGATCTACTTTCTCTGCATCCTCACCAGCATATAGTGCTGTCATTTTATATATGCATATAAAAAAATATATATATATTAAATGTTCTGATAGATGTGTAGTGATATCTCATTATGGCTTAAATTTGCATATTTTCATATACATATTTGTCATTTAAATATCTTCTTTAGTGAAATTTCCCTTCAGGGGCTTTGGCCCATTTTCTAAATAGATTTTTGTTTTAAATAGTTGACTTGTGAGAACTCATATATTTTAGATAACAATCCTGTGCCAGAGGTGTGGTTTGCAAATATCTATTCCCCCCTGTAACTTTTTAAAAAATCCTTTTAACAGGGTCTTTCACAGAGAAAAAAATTTTGATGAAGTCCAGTTTGTCAATTTTTTCCTTTTGTTGTCAGGCATGTGATGTCAAGTTTAAGAACTCTTTGCCTAGCTCTAAGTATTAAGGATATCTATTTTTTCTAGAATGTTTTATTTTACATTTTACATATAAGTCCATGATCCATTTTGAGTTAATTTTTATTTTTTAAATTAATTTTTAAATAAGGAGTGAGATTTAGATCAAGGGTGTTGTGTGTGTGTGTGTGTGTGTGTGTGTGTTTTGGTCTATGGATGTCCAGTTGCTTTAGCACCATTGGTTGAAGGGCCCACCTTTCCTCCATTGAACTGTTTTTGCACTTTTTTCAAAAATCACTTGGGCATATTTGCGTGTGTCTATTCCTGACTTCTATATTTTGTTCCATTGGTCGATTATGCCCTTCCACCAATACCACATAGTCTGGATTATTATAAATATCTGAAAGACCTTGAAATCACGTAGGTTGATTCCTCCTACTTCGGTCTTCTTTACCAAATTATTTTTAGTTTATTTGCATCTTCATTAAATTTTAGAATAATCCAGTCTATATTTCCAAAAACAATTTGCTGGGATTTTCATACACATTGTGTTATACCTATATATCAATCTGGGGAGAAATAACATCATTATGTTGTTGAGCTTCCAATCACTGAACCTGGTATATCTCCCCATTTATTTAGATCTTTAAGTTTTTTCACCTGTGTTTGGTACTTTTTTAGAATACTCATCATGTCCATTTTCTCCTTGTTTACACCTAGCTATTTCATATCTTATATTATATTATTCATTATATTATATTATATTATATAATAATATATAATATACAATATATAATATATATTATATTATATACATTATATATAAAATATATATTATATTATTATATAATTATATAATATACAATATATAATATATAATACAATATATTATATATAAATATAATATATTATATTATATGTAATATATAATATATTATATATAATATATAATATATATTATATTAATTATTCTTATATTATTCTTATATATATTCATATCTTATATTTCATATCTGATTATAAGTGATATTGGATTTATAATATTGGTGTCCACAGGTTCATTGCTAGGATCTGGAAATATAATTGGGTATTGTATGTTTATCTTATATCCTGAAAAATTACTGAGCTCACATTAATTCTAGGAGATTTTGCTAAGTTTCTCGTGAGGCACTACATAGGCAATTATGTCACCTCCCTACAGTGTCATGAGAATGGAACACTAGGTTCCCATCTTGGCCTTTTCTGATGTGGGTGAGGGTTTGCTCACAGTTTTTTCTGTTGTGTTTGACTGGAGTAGAATGGTTATTATCTAACAATGTTCTGTCTTTCTAGCTTGTCACTCTCCTGGTCCTTTGAGAAGACAGAACAGGCTTTTGGGGGGCTCCTTTTCTCTGTACTTGTGGTATTTCTAGGTTGGTATCTACTTCAACTCTAAGCAAAGTGGACTATGCAAAGTAAAAAGGAAAACTCAGGGAAATCATCACTGTAACTGTTCCTCATGTTCTGAGATCCTCAGCCAGTCTGCCTTCTCTCCAGCTTTCAGAGTGTTCTTATGAAAATTTTTATTTATAATGTCCAAGTTTAAATTGTACTTAGTGGGAGGAATAGGGAAAACAAATACTCCATCTTCTTAGAAATGTAATTTCCAATACTGATTTTATAATATACATGGATTTATTTCTTCCATCTTATTTGTTGCTATTTTCCCTGCTTTCTGGTGCTTCTTCTTTCTCTTTTTTTTCCTATCCTCTGGAGTTTATTTCTTTTTCCCACATACCACCACTGATTTAACATTATACCTTCTCTATTTTTTTAATAAATATCCTTAACTTTTTAACACACATACTTGACCTTTCAGATTCAACAGTTCACGTATACCTCACTTTCCTCTAGAAAGATACAAAGATCTTAGAGTTCTTTACTTTCAAAAACTCTCTCTCTCTCGCTTACAGTAGGTTATTTCCTTATATGTTTTATATTTTGGTTCATGAAATGAATTATTAAGATTTGGGGGGGTAATTTCTAGGTGGCTTCCTTTGATATTATGAGAGGTTATGTGTTTTATCCTAACATTTTTTATTAATTTGGGGATAGGTGTTCTTAACCATTCAGGTATGATAAATTTAAACCTCAAATGCACATTATAAATTCTTAGTGAAAGGGACCTTTTCCAAGAATAGAAGGTAGGCCATAATAAAGTAAACCAACAAAAGAAGACCCCAAACAAACTTCTGTGATTCTTCCTATTGTGATGTCTAGACTTTTTTCTATTGTACCTATTTGCTAAGTCTGTAGTTCTACAGAGGTTCTGGTTTTATATGGGAATCTCAGTTTCACCTTTCCACCTTGAAAAGGCCAAGCTTTATTTCTAGGCTTTTCATACATGTTAACATTCTAGTTCCTGTACAGCTTCAGAAACTGGCTTAAGTTAGTGAGTTACCTAATGCTGGAGATATTCAAGCATCTTTGAAAGTGGTATGGTGATTCCTCAAGATTCTTTTAACTTTAAGATGATCAAAAACTGCATAAATAGTATCTAACGCTGTATCATTTGTGCTGTTTGTATGAGACAATTATCTAATGAACAATGCATGTAAAATGTTTAGAGATCATACTTGATGTTTGATGACATGGCATGATAACATGATATGGTTACAGAGCAAGTATACAGAAGGCAAAACGAGAGAGTACTGCATGACCGAAGTCTACGTGCAACATAGGAAAGAATCACATCTTTTCCTTGGAGATTACTATAAGCAAATACTTTCCAGTCTTGCACCAATGACTGACTGTGTTCTTCTGAGATGATCATAAATATAGATGTTCTGTTCCTATCATTAATGACTCAATAAATAAAATCCCCAAATAATCTTCAAAAGTACAGTGTGATATCCAGAATGTTATAGGCAGCTGTGCCTCCTGGTGATGTGTGGAAAATTTGATAAAATGCCTCAAATGTTCTGAAGGTAAAAAGTGCCAGGCACCATAAATGATAAGTGATGGTCATAATTGTAGAGAATGGCCACAGGAAGAGACACTATTGCTACCTAGCAAAAGTTGCTTCCTCTTTTCAAACACAGTAACATTGTTATTTCTTTATAAAGGACTTTAAGAAACCTCATATAAATCTGGTTCTCATAAAGCTGGAAATGGTGTAGACTCAATGTACTATCCAGAGAGCATTTAGTCCACTCTCTGCCTCTCTTAAATTAATTGACTCTCTGGATAAGTCAAGCCAGGAAAATGTCCTGTATCCTCACATGGGTATTATTTTAGCATATGAGACAACCTAACCTAATCTTTTGTTCTCCTTCAGATTCACCTGTACTGGTTAACTACTTTCATGGAAGAACAACATAGACAAAATATAAGATGGACTAAAACAGCTGATATTTTAATTCTATATTTGCCAGCACATTTCATTCGTTAAAGGACCATTTATTTTGTCCATGTGAAGTCTGAAGGGTTACAAAAGTAGGAGTTAATTTGGTTGATCCAGCAATGAATTATGCCAATGTATGTAAATGGATTTATGTTCTGCTTAATAATGTAAGCAGTTGACCATATAGGGTGACTCACCAGGCTTTTAAAATTCAGAATGGAATGCATTAGTAAAATTACTGTGAGCAATGGTTCAGCTTGCACAGCTGGATCACCTTCAAAAATGCTGGTTTGGGCACGTTTTTTTCAGTAGGAGGCTGCTGTCATCTGGTGCTTAACCTGACTCTCTTCTCTTTGGATTTGAAGACATATGGCAACATTCATTTCCCTTGGAAAGACCCAGTGTTACCCTAGGTAAAGAGTGGATCAGAGAAAACACTGCAGGTGTTCACAGCTAAAGGTATCAATGCCTAATTAGCTTTACAAATCCAGAAGAGAGGAATAATTCCATTAAAAATAAATTTCACATAATAAAGTGTGATCCACAAACTCAGCAAATCTGCAATGAATATGAAAATCGTCTATATTCCTAGCACTTTGATCATAGATCTGCAGCATACAGGAACAGGTGTCCTATAAAAATATCAGTTCTAGCTCTTAATTTAAATGAGTTTCTCTCTCGTAATGCTCACTGATTCACTTAGGTTTACTGCTCCAGTGAGTAATATGCCAAGAGGACAACAAACACCTACTTTCTTTAAAGCCTACTTTTTTATTTGAATGCATCTCAAACAGGAAGCACTGTTAGGCCAAATGGCCACATTTAAGATCCATTCAGAGTCTCTAAAATGAAAAAGGTGAAATATTTTGGAGGTATATATTGAAGGCTATGTTATTTTTTCTGCTGACTCATCTCAAAATGGTTCCATATATGTTCGCGAGTCCAGAGCAGAGAAATTGAAGTATGTTCCTTTCAACATCACTTCCAGAAAATAATAAGTAATGTTTTCAGATTTTAAGTTTCTATTTTCTGGGAAACTTATACAGAGAAGCATTTCAATGTTATGTGTGTTCATAGCCAAATAATAACATGGCATTTAATATTTGTTCATGAGAACAAACTTTATTGCACATTCTGGATCACAAAATTTCCCAAATTCTCCATCCTTTATTTAAGACAAGAGTTATTGAGAGTTTGATGTGAATGAAGAAAACATTTCCTTACACATTGAACCTTGGCCACATTTCACATTCCTCTTTTCCAATCTTTATTGAGCAACGAGAAAAGGCAAATATCAAGAAGAGGGACTTCCCAGGTGGTGCAGTGGTTAAGGATCCGCCTACCAATGCAGCGGACACGGGTTCGAGCCCTGGTCCAGGAAGATCCCACATGCCGCAGAGCAACTAAGCTCGTGCTCCACAACTACTGAGCCTGTGCTCTAGAGCCCACGAGCCACAACTACTGAGCCCGCGCACCACAACCACTGAAGCCCACGTGCCTAGAGCCCGTGCTCCACAACAAGAGAAGCCACCACAATGAGAAGCCCGTGAACGGCAACGAAGAGTAGCCCCTGCTCGCCTAAAGAAAGCCCGCATGCAGCAATGAAGCCAAAAAAATAAATAATACAAATAAAATAAATAAATAAATAAATAAAAATATTGAGAAGAAATAAGGAAAAATGAGAAAAAGATTTGGAGAGAAGGAGATGAAAAGGTTAAGAGGAGTGAGAAACCCAATATATGAATGGACAATAGCCAGACCATATAGAAAAACAGAAATCTGACCCACAACCTACAGCAACTTGCTCAGTAAAGCAGGCCCTCTCTCTATCATGAAGAGCCCAGGAACCGAGCCTGTTGTAAGTCAGAATGGTACAAAGTCAGATTGCTATCTCTAACAACAATCTGGAAAGAATGAACGATAACTTCCGTAACAATTGTCTCTTAATGGCCAGGAATTGATTAATAACTGACAGCATCCCTAATTTTTGTCTTTGGTTCCAACTTAGCACCAAGCAGAGGAAGTCAAATATAAACCCATAACCAATCACATGGGATGTCCCACTTCTACTTAGCCTGCCTACAGCTTCCCATGCTAACAGCCTCTAGTCAGGCACACCTGAGCTTTCCCTCTTTCCCACTATAAAACTTTCCTTCTCTCTGCCTGCCTTTAAGTTTCCGTCAGAACACAAATGACAGTGGCTGACTCCCTGGCTGTAGCGAGCTCTGAATTGGTCTCCTTTGACTGTCTCATTTGATGGTCTTCATTTATTTTGACAGGACAAATAAAGAAAGGGAAAAAGGAAGAGGAAGAGAAGACAAAAAGGAAGGATGAGGAAAAGGAAAAGGAGGTTTATAGAAAATGAATAAATAGGGACTTCCTTGGTGGCACAGTGGTTAAGAATCCGCCTGCTGATGCAGGGGACATGGGTTCGAGCCCTGGTCTGGGATGATCCCACAAGCCACGGAGCAACTAAGCCCATGCACCACAACTACTGAGCCTGAGCTCTAGAGCTCATAAGCCACAAATACTGAAGCCCATGTGCCACAACTGCTGAAGCCCATACGCCTAGAGCCCATGCTCCGCAACAAGAGAAGCCACTGCAATGAGAAGCCCGTGCACTGCAATGAAGAGTAGCCCCTGCTCACCACAACTACAGAAAGCCTGTGCAGCAACGAAGACCCAACACAGCCAAAAATAAATAAATAAATTTATATATTTTTAAAAAAAGAATAAATAAAACAAAAACCAACAAAAAAGGGGAAGAATCCCTGCCATATCATTCCCAATTCCACAATCCCCACACATACTCAACCTCTCAGAAATGTGGTCATGGAAATGAGGTTACCAAGTTCAGTTTCCTTTTACAATGTCATTAACCTCAGCCTCTTAATAATTTATGTAACTAAATTTTAATATAAAGCAGGATCCATGTGGTCTTGAAAAGAACTCTCTAAAAGTTCTTTTTAGAGAGCTGATGAAAAGATCATCTCTCTAAAAGTTCATGCTAATGGTATTCAAATTTTGAACAGGATTCATAATAGCAAAAATATCAGAATAGTTTTTAGCATTTTAAATCAATCTTTTTTTTTTTTTTGGTCAAGATTGACATTAATACTCTCCTAAAGGAATGGTCTCTATTGCTACTTTGACTTCCTATTAGGCCTTTGAATCACTTCAGATACAAAAAGTCAATGCTGTGGCAAAGAAGGGAAATCTTGGTAGTGGAAAGATTCTCACCTCTACATTTGGTTTCTCGTGGATACAAAGACCTTGCCTTGAAGTTAGCAGTAGGATTCAGATTATATTTGAATAGAAAAAAATAGCTTTTTTTCCAGTGGACAGGTGGAGAAGAGACTAGTTTTAAATGGAGATGATAAATGAAAGAAAGTCTATTTGGCAGCCAAATTCCTGTTTTGAGAAGAGACTTCTATTCGATATCAGAATGCACAGTCAACCAATGACTTTTTGAAACGAAGAACCTTTTTCAAATTTGACTACTTAGGATTCGGGTGGATGTGCTGGTCTGCACAGGAAGTAGCTGCAGCACAAGGAAAGATGGGATGAAGGTCAAGATGGCTTATTTGTATTAATACTATATCAGTGTTTTGGAACAAACAGTCTCAAGAAGGTTAAAGCCTGATAAATTCAAGGTAAAACAGTCCATCTGCTTCATTTTAGAGATGAGTAAAATGAGGCGCAAAAAGGAGAGAGAGGTTCTGTGTCCAATGTTGCAAAGCCAGGGAGTGTTAGGGCCAGGATCTTGACCTCCTGGGGTTTGCAGCAGGCTACAGCAAACTGCAAGAGAAGGGATAAAATAACACCTGCAGCTCCATGATGGGTCAGGCACATCAGGCTTCCCTGGCTATGAGGTCTAAGGAAGCTCATCCAGGTGGGACATTGTAATCAGAGACAATGAGCACGTAAAACTTGTGTACCGAGACCCAAAATTGGTGTCCGGGAATCGTGGAGTGGTTCGTGTGGATACAGGCTGGATGTAGCCTCCTGTCGGACAGATGGCTATAGGCTGTGGATACGGGCTGCCTGACAGATGACTGGTCACCATCAAAGACGTGAAATGTAGGCATGCAGACCTCAGACTCAAGTCTACTTTTCAAAGGTGACAACAAGACTTGAACATGTTGTTGCCAGTTCTAGAGATTTACAGGATTGAAGCAGTCCTGGTCCTAAAGTAAATTTACAACTGGGTAAGGAATACTCCACAAAACAGGGGCCCTGTGTCCAAACAGAGAGTGAGTTGGGGTTTGGGCTTCAAGAACTAGGCAGAAGTCCTATTTTGAAAGTTAGGCATCAGGTTCAGAGAAGTTCTAGTCCTCAGGTGAAAAGGTGACCTGAGTCATCTGACTCCTGACTCTTTAAATTCCCTCCAGTAGGGATCACATTCATCTCACCTAGAACTTCAGACAGGACTGGGCTTAAACAAGGATCAAAGAGTTCTAACTCTTGTAAGACAAGCAGGTGATGAGGCTGGAATCCAGAGAAACAGGCATGATGTCTCATTTCTAGGCAGTTTGTTTTTTGACTATTTCAGACTACACCTCTGATTCTTTTAATAATAAATGGAATTCATTTGATGTCAACATTTGTGTTTTTCCACTGCTGAACACCTATGCACTGGAAGTTAAATTTCAGCAAACACTAAGAAACCTGTATGGATCTTTCATTTTTTAAAACAAATATTTACTTTGTGTCTATTTTCCTCAGTGCTGGAAGCTAGGGCGATGACAATACAAACCTTGCCCTCAAGAAGCCTAGATTCCAGTGGAAAGACAGACATTTAAATCAAAAACTATTTCATGTTAATTCAGTGATCTGGTAGCTGAAAAAAACCACAAAAAACAGAGTTTCCTACATCCTGTTTGCTGTTTCTACACTGTTACTTTTCGAGTCACAGAAGGAAAGATTTCATGCTACAAGTGGAATCTGATCCTGGTTGGGCTTAAGCAGCCATTGGTCAGTTGGCAGAGCTACAGAGCCTTAGAAGTGTATGCTCTTTCTAGTTCCCACTTATTTATCTGACCTTCTGCTCCATTCCTAATACTGACTCTCAATATCACCTGTATGCCTGTCACTCCTTCATCTATTATCTCCAGTCATAAATTATCTTTGGAATAGCCCCACTGCCTCTTAAAGGAATAAAAATCTCAGAGTAAATAAATCCAAGTTCTTGGTAACCCCTCAAACTTGCCCAATCTTCTGCTTTTCCCATTTTCCTATTTCACAGGTGATTAAAGCTGAGCACTAGGAGAGTAACTAACTTGTTCAATTACATAAGTTGCCTAACTTGTCTCAGAACTAGTAGTGGGACAGGCAAAGTATGAACCAAGGCAGTAGGGTTCCAGAGGCTGAGTTCTTAACCACAACGATCTACTACCTTATTTTCAATTTAAAGTGATTTACATTTTATCTTCTAAAATGTAAAGTTTTTGTCAGAATATTCCTAATTTCAGAAAGATTAAGTGACTCGCTCAGTGACACAGGCTAATAATTTGTAGATCTGGGATTCAAGCTTGGGATTGTCTGCCTTTGTCTTGCCTGCATGAAGGTTATTTATGTGTTATTTCCTCTCTCTCACTGATTCTAGTTCCTTGATTCAAGTTCCTTGAATATTTCATTAATTATTACTTCATTATTTGTACTTCATTTGACTTCTATCTCCTAAAATAATTTTTATGCACAGTAAATATTCATGGTGTATGATCCTTTTAATGTATCACTGAATTCAGTTTGCTAATATTTTGTTGGGAATTTTTACATGTATATTCATCAGGGTTATTGTTCTGTAATTTAGTTTACTTGTGGTGTCCTTATATAGCTTTGGTATCAGGGTCAAGTAGGATTTATTCCTGGGATGCAAGCATGGTTCAACATATGCAAATCAACAAATGTGATACACTACATTAATAGAATAAAAGATACAAATCATATGATCATCTTAATAGATGCAGAAAAAGCATCTGACAAACTAAAACATCCTTTCGTGATAAAAATGCTTAACAAATTGAGTATAGAAGGAACATACCTCAACACAATAAAGGCCACATATGATAAACCCACAGCCAATGGTGAAAGCTTGAAAGCTTTTCCTCAAAGATCAGGAACAAGACAAGGGTGCCCATTTTCACCACTTCTATTCAACATAGTACCGAAAATCCTAGCTAGGGCAATCAGGCAAGAAAAAAGAAATAAAAGCCATCCAAAATGGAAAGGAAGAAGTAAAACTGTTCTTGTTTGCAGTTGATATATATAGAAAATTCTCATGACTCCACCAAAAACAAAACAAAAAAACCCCTGTTAAAACTAATCAACAAATTTAGTAAAGTTGTAGTATGCAATAACAACATACAGAAGTCAGTTGTGTTTCTATACATTAACAAAACATCTGAAAAATAAAGAAAGAAAACAATTCCATTCACAATAGCAACAAGATAATAACATACTTAGGAATAAATTTAACTAAGGAAGTGAAAACTCTGTACACTAAAAACTACAAGACTTTGTTGAAAGAAAATGAAGAAGACACAAACAAATGGAAAGATATCCTGTGTTCATGGATTAGAAGATTATTGTTAAAATGTCCATAATACCCCAAACCATCTATAGAATCAATGTGATCCATAGAAAATTCCAATTGCATTTTTTAAAAAACAGAAAAAACTCCTCAAATTTGTGTTAAGCCACAAAAGACCCTGAATAGCTAAAGCAATCCTGAGAAAGAATCACAAACCTGGAGGCAGCACATTTCCTGATTTCAAACCATACTACAAAGTTACAATAGCCAAAATAGTATGGTTCTGGCATAAAAATAGACACATAGACCAATGGAACAGAATCCAGTGCCTAAAAATAAACCCTCACATATATGGTCAATTACTTTTTGAAAAGGGAGCCAAGAATACTCAATGAAGAAAAGATAGTCCCTTCAATAAATGGTGTTGGGAAAACTGGATAACCACATGCAGAAGAATGAAATTGGACCCCTATCTTACATCACTCGCAAAAAATAAATTGGAATGAATTACAGACTTAAACATAAAACCTGAAACCATATAACTCCTAGAAGAAAACAGGGAAAAATATCCTTGATGTTGATCTTGGCAACAGTTTTTCTGGATATGACATCAGAGGCACAAGCAACAAAAGCAAAAATAAATAAGTGGGACTACATAATAGATGTTCAGTAAATATTTACTGAAAATATTATTTTAAAACCTGAGGAATGGCCAAAGCCAGAACAATTGAGCAACAAAACGCAGAAAGTAGTTTTGGATAATATCTCAAGCTCCATAAATATCCCATAATATCCACGAGTCCACACTGCTAAAAAGACATGATTTAATAAATAAATAAATGGAGCAGTATAAAAAAATCTCTCATGCAAAATTTAAAATAATTTATGCAAATACTTAACCCTCAGGGAGAGGAGCATAGCCCCCCATTCCTTAAATAAGGGCTGCATATAGTGACCTGTTTCTAAAGCAGGCAGTATGGGAAGAGTGAAAAAGAGCAACTTTACAGTAGAAAACCTGACAATCACTACTTCAACCAGGTAATCAAGGTCAAGATCAACAGTGATAAGTCACGTTGACAGTATTATCCTTGATATGATATGATGAAAATGTCAATTTACCCCAGTGGTCTTATCCTCCAAACGAATAACTCCATGAGAAAAACACTAGGCAAATCCCAACTGATGGACATCCTACAAATTACAAATGGTCAAGGTCATCAAAAACAAAGAAAAATATGAGAAACTGTGCCAGCCAAGAGGAGCCTAAGGAGACAGGACTACTAAATGTAATGTGACAACCTAGATAGGATACTGAATGGACAGAATACATTAGGGAAAACTGAGAAAATGTTAATAAAGTATAAACCTTAATAATTATATATATTTAATATTAATAAACTTACATTGATTTAATATAATTTATATTAATATTTATTTAATAATAATGTATCAACATTGGTTTGTGTGACAAATATGCCATACTGATGTAAGATGTTAATAATAGGGGAAACTGGGTATGGAGTATAAGGGAACTCACTATATTATTTTAGCAATTTTTCTGTAGACCTACAACTATTAAAAAATATGAAGTTGGGCTTCCCTGGTGGCACAGTGGTTGAGGGTCTGCCTGCCGATGCAGGGGACGCGGGTTCGTGCCCCGGTCTGGGAGGATCCCACGTGCCGCGGAGCGGCTGGGCCCGTGGGCCATGGCCACTGAGCCTGCGCGTCCGGAGCCTGTGCTCCGCGACGGGAGAGGCCACAGCAGTGAGAGGCCCGCGTACCGCAAAAAAAAAAAAAAGAAGTTTATTTAAAGAAATTATATGACAAAGTCACGCCTCTAAATTGATTTGTTTTCATGATTCCTTTCCAAATATCAGATGTCTATCTCCCCAAGGCCAGAAGCTCCTGGTCACCTACTCTTCCGTTTTTACTCCAAATGTCCAAAAGTATCTGGGTGCAGGCAATACACGGAAGAGTGGCAATGACAGAAAAATGGTAACTAGCTGGTTTCTATGAAACTGAGCACATTCAGAAGACTTCAGGATTTCCAGGATCATTTCAAAGGTTACCACATCTTTCCAACTCCATGTCTAAAGAAATATATTTTCAATGCCAATTATATTTTATTCCAGGACTTGGAAAGAAGAACTGTAGGATGTAATCCAAAGAAAGGTGAAGTTGAAGAGGAGAGAGTTTAACCAGGGGTTACAAGAAAAGCCATGTTATACCTTAAAAGAGAATAAAGATTTTACTAGGGCACTCTTCCTGTTGGCAGTGCCCGGGGAAAGTCAAAGAGCAGGTGTACAGAGGGACATTCAGGAGCCTTATATAATATCCTGCTTGGCCAACAGAGGGCCACCATGTGTTCAACTCTAGAATCACCTTCATGTGTTTATTGACCATATCTGGCTGAAATAGAGAATGCTTGGAAATGAGATGAGCTGCACACAGCCAGTGAGGGTGTGGACAATGGCGTCCACCTCATGCACTCAGCATGAGTCCACTCTATTCTATGTGAGTGCCCTATATATGCATGACAACTGGGCTATGAAACTGCAGCCACTGTCCTGTCCCAGCTTTAGGCAAACATGTATTTATTCACATCCCCTCTTACATAACAGCTCAATTAAAGGCCTGTGGTCACTTACTAGCTGCATGTCTTATTTAAAGGGGAATGTAAATTCACACCCTACCCTTCCACCCTTGCTTAAAGGAATCACAGGCAACACTGTACTTCAGCAATCTGACTTCCGTCTTCTATATTATACAAGGGATGACTAGAGCTTCATGGACCGAGCCACCAGCCATCCACATGCTTTTGAAACCATCAGTAAGACAGGATATAATAAAGACATTGACCTACCCAGGGAAAACATTGACTGTAGGTAACCTTAAGCATCTCAGTGGTATGAAGAAAGATATCTCTGTATACTTCGTTTACAAATTAATGACAATAATCGCCTCTGTTTCATTTACATTTTGCAGTTGCATTTCTTCATAATCCTACTATATCAATAGTATACCTGACTTAAATTAGTTCTTGTCAGATTGGATTGTGGTTATTTCTGAGACCCCATCATGGCTCATCATGGATTCCCTTGGAATTTGCTAGGGAAGCACAGGTATCCCTGAACAGGAGAGCTTGTGTTTATCTTATACTCTAGCACAGCAGTCGCCAATCTTTTTGGCACCAGGGACCGGTTTCGTGGAAGACAAGTTTTATACGGACCGGTAGCGGGGTGCGGGGAATGGTTCAGGCGGCAATGCGAGCGATGGGGAGCGGCAGATGAAGCTCTGCTCTCTGGCTGCTCACTGCCTGCTGTGCAGCCCGGTTCCTAACAGGCCGGGTACCGGTACTGGTCCGTGGCCCAGGGGGTTGGGCACCCCTGCTCTAGCACGTGGAAAGATTTAGCATTGATTTGTGATGCTGGATACACGCTGTGTTGATTGATGCAAAAAATGCCTGATTTTATTTTCTCAGAAACATATCCCAAATATGTCATCTTCTTTGTCTATAATTAGAGCGTAACCGTACGCCATTTTGCCCACCTCACAGAGCTATAATAAGACTCAAATGAGATAATGTATATTAAAAAAATCCCTGGAAATAATCAAGTGTCAAATTACGAGGGAAGACAGGAGAGAAGTAACCTCTATAGAATGCCTACCGTTTTTCAATGCTTTACAAACATAATCCCATAAATCTCATTTACCTTTTACAATATCCCTTTTAGAAAGGGAGATCCAGATGAGTTGAACAGCAGCTCAGGCAGACAGTTCATATTAGCTGAATAATTCCACAAATAGTGGGAGAACCAGAATTTTAATCCTATGCTGTTTAAATTCCAAGATCTTGTTCTGTTTGTTTCTCATTTCTATAAAGATGAGATCCAGTGTCATTAAAAAAAAAAGCACCTAAGTCTTTTCAACACTTTATACCTTTTCCAGATGTATCCTGATAAAATGAGAAACATAACAGACATAGCCAATGCTTCTACAATCTTTGAGTCAATATAACAAAGTATAATAGAAATAGTACTTAGCAGAATAGAGTTAACACATACACAATGAATCAGTGGTGCTTCTTAATGGCTACTTGTGTGACCTCAAGCAAGTCACTCAGATGACTTCTTTTCAGTAGCTTCTCTGTACAATCCATTGTAGTTGGAACTGAGAATAAAAAGATAATTAAGACACTGCCCCAAAGAGATAAACATGCAGCCAATTATTTAATAAAATATTATTAGACTACAGTAGACGTACATCACAAGAAAAAAGTGATATGGACTTGCAGCCTTGAGTTGAGAATTTAGAGTATGTAGAAGCTGATCAAATGGAAGAACGAGAGCTGAAAGTTCCAGGTAGAGGTAGGACAAATAGTCGCTGGAAAGTGTGATGTATTTGGAGAGCAGGGACACTTTTCTCTGAACCTCATTTTCCTCATCTGTAAAATGAGGAGATTCCACACTATCGTCTCTAAATCCCTATTATACTTTACTCTTCCAAGATTCTGTCTTTGTGTCTTTGACTTCTTCTCATATTCCCATATTTGGTGTAAAAGCAAGTCATCTGCATGAACTAGCCCACTATTCTGCAAAAGTAATACAATTAAACTTTAACGTGAGAAATATACTGACAGATTTATCTACTCTCAGCTGTGAGCTTCCAAAAACATTAAAAACAGGCTACTTGAAGGCTAAGATTTCTCTTAACAAGGAGTGATTACATTCTTGAGCACATTTGATTCTCCCATAGGCATTAAAACAGCAGCGGCCTGAATTTTCACCGAGTTGTAAAAGGGTTAAGTGTCAGACATGACATGTTACCAGGGAATGTCATCTAAAATGGATGAGGCCACTGCCCTTAGAGCAAGGCTCGTCGTTGGCCATGAAAGAAATAGCCCTGACATTCAGTTACCTCACTGCACTTAAGGGAAAGGATCACTTTAGGCAAGTAGAAGACAAATTGTAAGTAATTATTTTAAGAAATTGCTCTCATAGGTCCTAACGGATACCTTCTGTAAATGTTGGTCAAGCAGTTAATCAATTCAGGAGCCAAAAATATTTCCCATTTTTATTTTAGATTTCAGAGGAAAGGAACATATAGGAGCTGGTGGTTATTAAGAAGGGAAACATCTTCCTGTTAATTCACACAGGCAGTTGGGGGTTGAATTTAACGAATTACAAGGTCCTCATTCCACTGGGCTTTCATACTTGGTTCCCTTAGATACTAGTATTAGAGGGCTTTGTTTAGTGGACTGTGTATACTGGGGGGTTCATTAAATTGTTTGGCAAAATAGATTTTTAAATTTTTTTAAGTGAAATACTGTACATAATGTAACAGTTCCCCCACAAAATGTTTACAAAATACAAATTTTGGATTTGATTTTTGCAGTAGGTCTATTTTTTTCATATGCACTAAGGTGCAATTCTGATCACAAATAGGGTACGTGGCATACGGAGCAAAGTTAGCCATGTGATATACAGCTGTTTGGCCACTGACTGAACGATCACTGGTTTCCTCTTGGGATTTAGGTCTTCTACTGATCAAAAGTGGAACTTTGGGGGACTTGATAGCAGTGACAACAAAACTATATCAAAATGTGTTGGTATGCCTTGTAACCTTAAGTAAAGAACAGCATCAATGAGAGGCATTCTTCCCTGGGATTTTCAGGCCATAAAAAAATAGAGAGAAGGGTACTGTTTTGAGTCTGCAGATCACCAGCAGGAGATGGCTCATCTTATCACCTTGAATAATCTTGGTGATCTCATTGGAGATGTGTGAGATTTTGACCACTAGAATGGATAGATCTAAGATGTTAGGAAACTTCACCTTCCTGGGAACTTGCTTTTAAGTCCCTCTCTACTCATTAAAAATGAGACTTCCCACTGCAGGGCAGCCAGCCCAGGCACGGAGACGGAGGCATCATGGGCCTGTGGTAGTCTCTCATGTTCCATCCTCTTTTGTTCTCCAGCTCTTCTCTGAACCTAAGCCCACATTGGTATTTGGCAGAGTACAGGCTAGGGTTATTCCTAAGCAACGTGCCCTGCAAACTTGGTCATTCTGGGAGCATGTTTCCCAAAGGCTGGTCCTTGGAGCACCTACATAGGAATCAGCTGAGTCATTGTTAAAAAAATTAGTTTTCAAGACCTCACCCAGAGCTACTGGGGACAATCCCAGGAATCTGTATAAATGCTTTATCTCACCAAGTAATTTTCATATTCATTAATGTTTGGGAATCCCTAGTCAGACCAATGACAGAAGAGCCTAACAGATAAGAAAATTGTAGATTATAAAACCGATTGATATGAAATATCTCCTTTTTCCCCATGAAATTGATGGATAATCCTCTAAAATTGCCAAAAAACCCAAAAACACAAAAAATCAAAAAAAACCCCCGTAAGTTGATGAAAAGGGGCCATTACTGCAGTAGTTAAAGGCTCACAACAAGGGCTGTAGTACTTTGTAACTTCTCAAATGAGAGTCCAAAGTGTAGACTCATGGAGTCCGTACCTCTAAGGTACGGAAAGGGTGACACAATGTTGCACAAGAAGCTTGTCCATAATTTCAGTCTTCAAATTTTTAAAAAGCATGTTGACTTTACTGGTAAAAGGCAAAGTGAATCGTATTCTCAGTGGCCTCCATTTGTGAACATCTTATAGACACATTCATCAACCTTATGTCCTTTATCCCAACCTGGGTACTAAACTTTGTGTTCACCTGTTACTAGTAAGGTATTCTCTATATCCTGCAATGATTCTGATGAGATTACTTCTAGATGTAAGGATTGGAGCAATCACAAGCATTTCTCCCTGCCGGGTCACTGACTTGTTTCCCACTGCCTAGAATACAAGAAATGTTGTTTTACCTCCACATGAAGTGGGGGCCTGAAAGCACTGTCAAGGCTCAGCACTTTGCTACGGGGCATTCACCATGTCCTCATATAACAATTTATTCCAGGTGATTTTCTTTCCGCATTCTCATTACTTCTGGCCCTTTAAATCTGATCATTTTTATTTTACCTCTTACACAGCCCAAGGTAATAAGCACCGGCAGGAACCATGAGTCATGCTGAGTGTTTCCCATGAAGGAACGGAGTATGATGGAGGTAAAAAAAAAAAAAGGTGCTCTGTTTAATGCAGGGGATAAAAATCAGCCGCACTTCACAAAATATCCGATGTCTCTTGTCAAGGGGGAGGAAATCAGAAGCATGACTTGTGGTAGTATCTGTGCAGAAATCTGTTAGGTAGCACAATGTTTAGTCTGTACCGAGTCTGGTAATGAAGTGCTGGAGACTAATTC
This sequence comes from Aethalodelphis obliquidens, assembly GCF_003676395.1. Lineage (NCBI taxonomy): Eukaryota > Metazoa > Chordata > Mammalia > Artiodactyla > Delphinidae > Aethalodelphis > Aethalodelphis obliquidens. The sequence continues at coordinate 26,873,782 of NW_020837969.1, read as the reverse complement.
AACTGTTGGAGTTACCTGATTATAAAATTATAAAAAAACCTCTCTATTATTTATTTGTTTAATCTTCGCCAGTCAGTATTCAAAGTTTATTAGCAATAGAAAGGATATAGTTCAAAACATTTGAATCAGTTATGTTCTGGGGAAAGTAAAACCTTGCAGAACCTAGTCACTCAGCACATGATTCATGTTTATAAGCTGGTGGCTTAATTTATAAACTCTTGAGACGCTAAAAGGCAAGAGCAAAAGCAAAAGCAACGCTCTTACCTCCCCCGGGCCCAGCTTTCATACTCCACTCCACACCATTGCTCCAAGCAAGAACGTCAGCAAACTTCTCAGGCATTCAGTGGAGTGTTCCGATCACTGTATGCTAGTTCCTGGCATCGCCGGATCTCATACTCTCCCATCACCCCAATGCTTTCCCAGATGTCTTATTCTGGAGGGTCTCTACTTTGGAACTTCTCAGACCTACCATATTCTGCTTTCGGCATTAGTGAATATAAACCCAAGCAGAGAGACACCAAGAGCTATTACCTCCAAAGGCTAAAGCACGTGCTCTAGAATCAGGCTTCATAGGTTTTGTAACAGAGAAGAACAAGCCTGACTCCATATTGGATCTATTCATTTAGCCCTAACCCTTGTGCTCTCTTGCCTGTGCTGAGTCATGCTGGCTCTGCACTTTGTGTAAAAGAATGTTGCCTGTAGCCTGAAATATACAGGAGAGCCCATTCTCAAGACCCTGACCTTTAAATGTGTAACACTTTTCCATTCATACAGAGATAAAAAAGCTGCAGAACAGAGAATAACATTTATCTTGTTGGAGATTTATAGAACATTGTGACCAGAGCCACATGGACAGCTGGAAAAACAAAGGATTCTGGTACCAGGATTCCAGCACCAAGAAGTTCGCAACAACCAGCCACACCCCTTCCCTTTTAGGATAAAAGAAGCCTGAATTCTAATCCGGGTGAGATGGCTCTTTGGGACACTAGTCCATCATCTTGGTCTTCTGGCTTTCCAAATATAGTCACTATTCCCTGCCCCAACACCTCATCTCCCGATTTATTGGCCTGTCGTGTGCTGAGCAGTACAAACTTGGACTCAATAATGGTTTGAATCCTGGCTGTGCCACTTATTAGCTCTGTGATTTTGGCAGGTGATTTAACCTTCCTGTGCCTTGGTTTCTTTATTTGTAAATTGGGATAATATTAGCAACTCTCTTAGGCAGTGGTGAGGATTGAAGAATTGATAGATATAAAGTGCTTAGAATAGTGTCTGAAACATAGTAAGTGCTCAAAATTGTTACCTGCTATTATCTGGCATATGCCTAGTGTCTTCATCAGGGATAATTTGGTTTTAAAGGGACATAAAGGTATGGAAACTACTTTAAGCAAAACAAACACCTGAAAAGCTACATTTGTTTTTCAAAGTTAAAGCAATATCTTAAGGAACCCAGAGATGGCAGTATAGTTGGTTTTCAGGGTATTCCTGAGCCAGACTTGGAAAGCCCTCAGGAGCTCCAAGGCATAGACTCTACCTCTTACTTTTTTGGGGGGGGTCACATGATTCCTTGTGCCTGGTCCAATCAACTGTGGGTAAAGGACCTGAATCATGAGTCCCACTTGTCCACTTAGCAATCATTGTGGGAACATAGTATATGAGAAAGGGCCTGGGAAAGGCATATAAATTGATTGTTTAGTCTACTAACTTCACCATGAAGCATTCTGGGAAAACACCCATTGTGTCTTGGCAGGCTCCTGGTTAGGGCTCCACTCTCCATAGATAAAGTGCAAATCAAGGAAAATAAAGAGGCCAGTGGTAAGATACATCTTCAGGAAAATCCCAAAGCATAGATCCAGACATCCTATTTCATTGCAGCCTAATTGAGTAAATTTGGGGCAATTTTGTCACATAGGTGGTGAGAACTCCAAACTTTTCACATGTGATATTTATCTTGCAATTCCTTCCTAATTCCTTTTTAATTACTTTTTGTTTGTTTGTTTTTGCAGTGTGCAGGCCTCTCACCGTTGTGGCCTCTCCCGTTGCGGAATACAGGCTCCAGATGCGCAGGCTCAGCGGCCACGGCTCACAGGCCCAGCTGCTCCGTGGCATGCGGGATCCTCCCGGACCGGGGCACGAACCCATGTCCCCTGTATCGGCAGGCGGACTCTCAACCACTGCGCCACCAGGGAAGCCCCCTAATTCCCTTTTTGAAGAGTACTGCTAGGAACATTTTCTTTTAATATAGGACTGGAAAAACAGGCTAAGAATTGTATCCTTAAATTATTGTACTGGGTAGGCCAAAAATGCCTTCAGTTTTTTAAATAAAAATAAAAGACACATTTTTCATTTTCACCAAGAACTTTAATAAACAACGTATTCACCCTTTTGTTCCACTACCTTCTGCCATCTTTCAGGCAACTTCATAATTCCATCTTCCCAAAACTTTTTATCTTTTTGAGCAAAGAACTGTTCCAGGTGCCTTTTACAGTCTTCCAGAGAACTGAAATTTTTTCCATTAAGAGAATTTTGTAAAGACTGAAATAAATGGAAATCCGAAGGTGCAATGTCTGGTGAATATGGCGGATGAATCAGAACTTCCCAGCCAAGCTGTAACAGTTTTTGCCTGGTCATCAAAGAAACATGTGGTCTTGCATTATCCTGATGGAAGATTATGCATTTTCTGTTGACTAATTCTGGACGCTTTTCGTCAAGTGCCACTTTCAGTTGGTCTAACTCGGAGCAGTACTTGTTGGAATTAATCGTTTGGTTTTCCAGAAGGAGTTCATAATAGAGGACTCCCTTCCAATCCAACCATATACACAACATCATCTTCTTTAGATGAAGACTGGACTTTGGTGTGGTTGGTGGTGGTTCATTTCACTTGCCCGATGATCTCTTCTGTTCCACATTTTTGTACAGTATCCACTTTTCATCACCCGTCACAATTTGTTTTAAAAACGGAACGTTTTCATTACATTTCAGTAGAGAATCGCATGCAGAAATATACTCAAGAAAGTTTTCTCGCTTAACTTACGTGGAACCCAAACAGCAAAGTGATTTACATAACCAAGCTGGTGCAAATGATTTTCAGTGCTTGATTTGGATATTTTGAGTATGTCGGCTATCTCCCACGTGGTATAACACTGACTGTTCTCAGTTATTGCTTAAATTTGATCGCTATCAACTTCAACTGGTCTACCAGACTAGGAGCATCATCCAGCAGGAAATCTCCAGCATGAAACTGCACAAACCAGTTTTGACACGTCCAATCAGTCACAGCACCTTCTCCATATACCGCACAAATCTTTTTTTGTGTTTCAGTTGCGTTTTTACCTTTCTTGAAATAACAAAGCATAATATGCCGAAAATGTTGATTTTTTTCCTTCCGTCTTCAATATTAAAATGGCTACATAAAAACTCACCAATTTTGATGTCTTTTTCTTAACGCACGCTGATATGACAGCTGTCACATACAATCTAACAAAATTGTTTCGAATGAAGTTAAAGACAACTAAGTGCTACTAGAGCCATGTTACGGAAAAAACCGAATGAACCTTTTGGCCCACCCAATAATTATAATTTTAATACAAAAGATTTCCAGATTGGATAAGTGACTTTTAGATCCTACATATTTTTACAGACTAAAACAAAACAAAACAAATAAAGCAAACAGAAAAACCCAACTCAGGGGCTTCCCTGGTGGCGCAGTGGTTAAGAATCCACCTGCCAATGCAGGGTACACGGGTTTGAGCCCTGGTCCAGGAAGATCCTACATGCCGTAAAGCAACTAAGCCTGTGCGCCACAGCTACTGAGCCTGCGCTCTAGAGCCCATGAGCCACAGCTACTGAGCCCACGTGCCACAACTATTGAAGCCTGTGCACCTAGAGCCCGTGCTCTGCAACAAGACAAGCCACCGCAATGAGAAGCCCGCACACTGCAGCAAAGAGTAGTTCCTGCTCGCCGCAACTAGAGAAAGCCCCTGCTCAGCAATGAAGACCCAACGTAGCCAAAAATAAATAAATAAAATAAATAAATTTATTTAAAAAAAAAACCAACTCAGAAAATAATAAAACACCCAGAATTTGAAAATGTACACAGAGAATTAAATTCATGGGCACTAATGGTTTAAAGTTCATAAATCTCAAATAATTTTTGTTTATAACCATTTTGAAAGCAACCAATTTCCTTAAGCTAGTGTTTAAACTAAGACAAGAGCACCTGTACATTACTATAAACATTTTAATAGCATGTTAATACAAGAACACCTAGAATATTGAATTATTACTGGCTATTATGAGCACTTAAACTAGGGAAAAATGGAATTTAAATGCTACTTTTCTATTTCATGTGGGTATTTCAACTATCCCCCATTAGCCCATTCTTTCATCAGGAAACATTAGGAGAGTTGCATTTCCCTATCTCTTGAATTTCTGCAGGGCCATAGGACTTGTTTGTCCTATAAAATGTGAGCAAAAGCACTACATGTCACTTTCTTGTAAAGCACTTTGTTTTCAATGCTTAACTCTCTAGTTCACCCAGAGATCTTGATAGCATGTGCTGCTGTGGAGGTGTCATGAGATTAGAACAGACTGGAATGCTGAGTTTTCATGTGGAAGAAAATTAACTTGGAATTCATTCAGACTCACAGCGGATGTTGTATGAATGGGTAACCTTTACCTTCACCTTTAATTGACAAGTAAAAATGGTATACATTTGAGGTATACAACCTGATGTTTTGATATACATGTATGTTGTCAAATAACTGCCACAAACTAACATATCCATTACCTCATTTAGTGACCTTTTTTCAACTTTTTTTCTTTTCTTTTGTGGTAAGAACACTTTATATCTACTCTCTTACTAAATTTCAGGTATACAATACAGTATTGTCAACTGTATAGTCACATTGCTGTACTTTAGATCTGCAGAACTTATTTATCCTGCATAACTCAAACGTTGTGCCCCTTTGGATACAAACTGCAATTTTGGGGCTCTTTGTTACTGCAGCATGACCTTAGGGTAGACACTGTCTGCTATACATTTCAGAACTAAACAGAATTCTGAATACCTGGAAGTTGGGGAAAATCTAACACTTTGAGCTTTGGTGGGGAAAAGGAACAGTAAATAGGATAGATGAAGGTTTTCACAGCAAATTCTTACATCTCCTTTTATGACTTGAGGAATAGTGTAGTACAATTTCCTCACTTCACATGTAAATGACTTACAGACCAGAAAGAGGAACTGACTTTATTAAGTTTAAACATTTGTCAGTGGCAAAGTCTATTAATGTGTTACATGCTATTCCTCAGGGGAAGAATATGAGAAATAAAAGAAAAATAGCAGGCCAGAAAGAAAACCCCACAGCTGTTTGCAATTTTAATAAAATAATGTGTTGATCAAAAATTTAGTGGAAATGTGAGAATCCTGAATTCAAAATCAAAGGTTAACCTCACCATTCTATTTGAGAAAAGAAATGAAACTCCACGCAGTATTGCTAGCATAAGCTCTCAGGTTGAATTTACACTACCACCAGGAGACACAGAGAGAGGCAAACACTGCCTTTCTGTGTGACTTATATGTAAAATAATAATAAAAGAAAAAAGCATGTAGTGATTAAAAATAAATCAAAGAAAGCTAGCTAATAGCACAGATGGGGCAAAACTATGAGTCTTCTGATTGATAGTTAATTAGGAGCAGTACAGTTAAAAGACATGAGTTCTATTCCCAAGCTGAGGAAGTTTAGACAGGTTATTTAACTTCATTAAATTCATTTTCCTTATTGTAAAAATTGGTTGAAATCTAAATTTCTTCCTCACTTTCCTTTATAACCTTTTTTCTCTACCAACCCTCAATGATTTAGTTTTCAATATTAAAGTATTATCTATGAGTAGTGATGTGAAATGAATTTAGCAAAGAAGAGCTGAATAGAGCTAAGATATCTAGTTCTTATACAACACTTCCTTCATGCCAATTATCAATACTTACTTTTGTAGGAGCAAATCCTTTCCTTCCTGTCCACTCCCACTTTTTTTTCGGGTTAGACTTCCTGCCTTCAGAGCTCTCCACATTTTCCATCTCTCCTCCTAGCTCCTTTTAGTTGTGCTATAGGGAAACCTTGTGGTACTTTAAGCAATGAAATTTCCCTATGATTGAAACTTTTCCATTAGTGCTCTTTCTATCTCTTAACTTTCATTGAAAATTGGCTTTCTCCAAAGGTTTACTGTTCCTGCATTCCTTACCAAAGTCTTCTGTGTTCCCTCACCTTGACAATTTTTTTAAAATTTATTTATTTTACTTACTTATTATTTTTGGCTGCGTTGGGTCTTTGTTGCTGTGCATGGGCTTTCTCTAGTTGCAGCGAGCGGGGGCTACTCTTTGTTGCAGTGCACAGGCTTCTCATTGCAGTGGCTTCTCTTGTTGCAGAGCACGGGCTCTATGCACGCAGGCTTCAGTAGTTGTGGTGCGTAGGTTTCAGTAGTTGTGGCTCACGGGCTCTAGAGCGCAGGCTCAGTAGTTGTGACACATGGGCTTAGTTGCTCCGTGGAATGTGGGATCTTCCCAGACTGGGGCTCGAACCCATGTCCCCTGCATTGGCAGGCGGATTCTTAACCACTGCACCACCAGGGAAGCCCTACACTGTCTTTATTACTAAAATTTTATAAGTCTACAAGACAGGTAGAGAGGATTTCCAAGTTTCTTCTTATTTTAAAACGTTGTTTACTATGGTCATTTCTATTTTCTAAAGAATGTGTATAAGTGAACACTATTTTTTTTAACGTAATTCTAAAAGAGTACAAGGAGGAAATAACTAACATGACATTCTCCAGAACAACTGAGAATCTGGAATTCTTTTCTTTTGTTCTGATTTGTTAGTTCAGAATACAAAAGTTTCCCTCATCCCAAAATGAGGATCCTACTTCTAAAGGCCAACAGTCTAAGTCTCTGAAGCCATGTTTCACAAGGTCTGGTCTGTAATATTACATCAGTTGATCCAAAACTTTTTATTTCTAATGATCATTCATTGTGCATATAGGATGTGACAATGTATATAAATCTCATATATTTATCATTTAAATAATATAATTTTTCTTAAATTTATAAAATTCTTCACAATTACAAAGTACTTTTTACAAATTGTTTCATTTGACCCTTACAACCATTTTTTAAAGAGGTTGTGTAAGCAGCATTAGTAGTATAATTATTATAATATGTATATCACAAGACTGATAGTAAAATTGTGGTATACCTATGACATATGTGATATAGTATATTACGTATACCTTCATAGGGTATAATCTATAGTCTTCAAAAATAATAACTTACAAAAGACATAAAAAATACTTGCACATATATTATGAATATGTGCATTAAATTATACATTTGTACAAACTGTTATAAAATTATAAATTAATACTAACTAGGATATAAGTAACTAATAGTTGAGACAGATAGTATATCCTTTAGGAATTCAAAACAAGTAGTGATAATATTTAGTGTAACTAAATTAGCCATGAAACGATTCCTAGACTAAGAGAGACTTGGGTTTATTTTAAAGGAAAAATAGCATATTGAAAGTCAAGAAGGAGGAAGAGGACTTTTTAGGAACTACCAATAGTATGAACAAGGGCATGGGGGTAAAAGTGCATACAGTTTGTGTCAAGATAATGACAAGAATATGCTCTCTGTAGGAAAGGAATTGATTAGAAAAACAATGATAGGGGATTCTGGAATTGTATGTTGAGGTGGGTTGGTAAGGATCCTGAATACTTTCTCATACCAAGACACAGCTTCCATTAACACCTCTCTGCTGATGATCCTTGCATGCAAGTTTCCAGACCAGAACTCTTTCCTGAATTACAAACATATACTTAAGTGCCTGATAGGTTCAATGCCTGAGGAATCCCACAAATAGCTCAAAATCAACATGTTCAAATCTGAACAGTATCTTTTTCACTCAAGCTTGCTCTTCCTCCTATATTCTCAATTTTATTGACGGCACTGTAACTGATGCAGAAGCCCAAGTCAAGAACCAGGAAGTCCCTCTACTACACTTTTTCATCTTTCTGTACAACTCAATTATGTGAATTTCAATTTCAAATGTCTCAAACTGTTTACTCTTTTTCATAACCAGTGCTATTGACTTCACAAAAGGTTTTTGTCATCTATTTTTTGAACCCTTGAGATGACCTTCTAATTAGTTTCCTTGACTCTAATCTTACCGACACTTGCCCATCAGAATAAGCAATTACATAATTTTCTTTACCAAATCCTTCTTCAGGAGCTTTCTATCAGTGATAACAATCTTTTATCATGGTCTGTGCCCAACCTTAATTTTTTAATAGTTTCAATTGTTGCAATCCCTGCCCTTCCCCCATGTACCCTGCACTACCACCATCCCAACTCAGTGCGTTTTCTTGGCTGTACCATTGACTCTGATGCCATTGTGCATTTGTTCTTGCTGGTCTCTCTAGTGGGGTGTTTTACTTATCATTTATTGTATCAAACTCAAACTTTTTGTGTCTGTGATGCTTTTGCTGGTTTCCCCATGTAGAGCTGGGTATTATTTCTTCTATGTTCCAGTGCATTTGGTGCAGGCTTTAGTTTGTTTATATAAATGTGTCTTAGGAAGACTGAACCTTTTAGGAAAAGGACAATATGCTATTTCATTTTTTTAATCCTCTTTCCCCAACACACACACACACACACACACACACACACGTGTGGTTGAAGTGAATAGATAATTAAATCAAATACTTCAAAGTACTAACTTAGAGACGGTGAATCAGAAAAGCACAGATGGTGGTAGTGGGTTATGCTGGGGGGCCTGACATCAGAGGAGCTCCTTCAGAGTAAGAGGTATGATGGGGAGCACCTGCTCTTCAAACCTCGAACTTAATCTGCATATCAAGTTTTACCCTACCCTACTATCGATCTAACACTTTTGAGTCATTTCTACCCCATTTACCCAATCACCCACACCATTTTTTTCAGTCCATTAAGAATGTGAGGCAGAGAATTAGGTGGCTGAAAACTCTTAGGGCTAAAATTCCTATTAGAAAGATAAACCGGGACGGAACATTCAAGTGTTTCATTGTCAAATTGTAATTACGTAATTTTTGAAGACTTACCTCTGTTTCAATAGTGAGAAACTATTTGGGAAACTGTATTGGAGGACTTACTTGCCCCAAAAAGAAAGGTGATGGTGGAGATAAGAGACACAATAAACTGCTTGAGGAACTCTATTAGTATATTTTGGGAAAAGTAATCGACCACTGGCAGGGCTGACATTTTAATCACATTTTCTCTTCCATTCACTTACATTCTTTAAACCCAGTCTGCTGCTCATTGAATTGGAACACTGTGCTCCCTAATCTTGCTACTTTTCTGAAATTCACCTGGTGGTTAAATATTTTCAATGCCTTTAACATTCTTTAAAAAGGGTAATTAAATGATGCTTAGCCTTTGACACAATTAACATTTTCTTCACTTTTAAGAATGGAGATAGCACAAGGTACTAAATATAGCTGCTGTCATAGAACAGAATAACAAAAGCAAGAAGAAAGGTTCAAAAGAGGTGATGTTAGGACATGTCAAGTGAAGTTTTTAGGCCAACTGCCTTTAGTTTTCCCTTTTGGTTTTTGTATAAACTACATTTTTACAGACTTGGCATTTTACACCAAAAAGCAACACAAAATTGTCTTCAGGGTGATTTTTTTTTGGTGGGGGGGGAGTTGGGAGACAGCAAAGAAAGTCAACGTAAAAAACAGTAAAACACCAGTGGTAGCAGTTGGTGATGGCGGATGAGAAATAGATGTCAGATAAGTAAAGCAACAGGGAACTCATGTTTAGCACCACAGGGATATTGGAAATTCCAGCTGTGACAGAGAGCTTTCTTCATTCCTGGGTTCTCTGCCCACTATAAAATGTGTTTTTACAACTAACCGATCCATCAATTATAAATCTACTCATTGTGTTGGATGTTACAGAGAGCCATAAATCAAGCATCAGACAGTACTTACCTACTAGGAGCTGATGGCTTTTCTAGGAAGGAAAGACATGCTGGCATTTTTTCCAAAAGGGAGCAAAAATCCCCAGCTGCTTTTTTTTTGTTGCTCATGGAGTATTCTGGAAAAGCAGGGAAGAAGAGTTAACTGAAAAGTAGTAGGAACTTGGGTTCAGAATTTGGAAGTTAGAAGATTAAACTTGGTCTTAGTTGGATGCCTGACATAAAAAAAAGCTTCAGAGAAACACTTGGCACTCAAGGTAATCATATAAGATGGAAATAGTGGCCCATTCTGTTTTCCCCTTGGAGTTCCTCTATGAAACTGTCACCTACTGTTGGTTTTACTATTATTAGTAACAGTAATCTAATTGTTATGATCTAATTTGCTGGTTAATATCAAATGAGGTTACTTTTAACTTTATTTTTTACTGAAGTATACTTCATTTACAATGTTGTGTTGTGTACACCAAAGAGATTCAGTTATACATACATATATATATATACATACATACCTATACATTTAAAAAAATATATTCTTTTCCATTATGGTTTATCATAGGATACCGAATATAGTTCTCTGTGCTATACAGTACGACCTTGTCATTTAGAGGTTACATATATTTTAAAGTTTCAAATTAAAAGTGACTTCAATGCCTACTTGACAGTTGGGCAGAATTGTCTGTGAAATGATGGAGGCCTAGTCTGCTCATTATGCCTCATAACAAATGCATAATGAGTCCCCTAGAGGGCTTCCTCTACTGCTGCTTCTCATACTCTTGCCAATCGGTAAAGTACTGGGCCAAGCAGTTTACAGCTATCTCCTTCACTGATATGCTGCTGTTCTTTCTGTTCCAAACACTTACAGAAGCCTCACTGGTTTTTCAGTGGTGGGTCCACTCACCCACTGTTGTTTTTCAGTTTGTCTCCTCGTTCAAAGCTCATCCAATGAATGTGACTGGCCTTCTTCAGCCTACATAAACCTTTTGATCACAGTCTTTTCCCCTGGGTCCGTGGGTACCTATGAGTCTCACATTTATATTATAATGGAATTCCACTCAACTAATTCTTCCATGATCAAAATATAGCCCAAGGTAACTTGTGGTCTTCAACTAGACAAATTTCAACATCAACTTGACTTAAAATTAGGAATATAATATATATGTACTGGGCTCCCTAGCTACAGTTTATCAAATGCCCACTATATATTAACTTTGATCTGGACAATAATATTTTATTTAACATGTGATCCCAGTGTACAGACATAAGACATGTGACTGTTAAAACAACATTCCAAATAGGACTGTAATTTCTTTCTTTTTTTTCTTTTTAAATAGGAATCCTGATTCTTTTTCTTTTTTATAAATCTATTTATTTATTTTTTAAATTTTTGGCTGCATTGGGTCTTCGGTGCTGCGCGCAGGCTTTCTCTAGTTGCGGCGAACGGGGGCTATTCTTTGTTGTGGTGCGCGGGCTTCTCATTGTGGTGGCTTCTCTTGTTGTGGAGCACGGGCTCTAGGCGTGTGGTCTTCAGTAGTTGCGGCACATGGACTCAGTAGTTGTGGCTCGTGGGCTCTAGAGCGCAGGCTCAGTAGTTGTGGCACGCGAGCTTAATTGTCCTGCGGCATGTGGGATCTTCCCAGACCAGGGCTCGAACCCGTGTCCCCTGCATTGGCAGACGGATTCTTAACCACTGAGCCACCAGGGGAGGCCAGGACTGTAATTTCTAATGACAATTTCTCTGATTTCAAACAGTGTTGTCTTCCATGTCAGAATTATTCGTGCCGACAGTACACTAGAGACAGTTGAAATATCTGCCCTAAGATACAGATCAGTGAAAAGACTATTTCCAAATCTGAATATTTACAGGGTGTGAGCTGTTAAACAGTCCCTAAAAGACAGTATATTTCTTTTTTAATTTTAGAAGGAAGAGTATTCTGGATATAGGTAGATAATTGGGGCTGGAAAGGGTTCAAGGACTAACATGATACACATTCAACACATATATATGTAAAAAATCAGCAATATACACAAATACAGTAAGGTTCTAAAATATTTATTGATTTAGTAAATATTGCTTAAATGTCCACTGTGTGCCAGACACTGAAATAGGTGCCAGAGATACAAATACTTTTTGTTCTCCATAAACGGTACAGTGGCAAAACTGAGTCTTTGAGTCACCTTAGCAACAGAGAAAATATTTTGAGATAACCAGATAATCAGCTAGCTTGGTAGACAGTTCCTATACACAACATAGCTCATTATAATTACTAGAGTATTAGAAAAAAGTAACACCCTCCTATAAAATGTTTCATAGCTTCTCCTCTCTCTTAAATTCTCTCAGTGCATAATTTATTTCCTAATTATCTTAGAAAATAGAAATAATCAGAATAAAGCTTCCACAATGTCCAGCTACCTCATTTACTATCCTGGGCACTCTCAGGATTAGAATTTATTCCATCTCCTCAAGGACATAACTATAGTAAGTCACCTTCACCCAACATCATTAGTAATTCTTTCTATTTTATTTTATTTTTTACAGACTTATTTTAGAGCAGTTTAGGTTCACAGCAAAACCGAGAGGAAGGTAGAGAGACTTCCCGTCTATCCCTTGGTCCCAAACATGTATAGCCTCTCTCATTATTAACACCATTTTAATACAATTATAACAGCTTCTTTAAAACACTTGTGTGCTAAACCCAATAACTATGTCACCTCAGAGTCACTTTTTTTTTTTTTTAAATCTTTATTGGACTATAGTTGCTTTACAATGTTGGGTTAGTTTCTGCTGTATATCAAGTGAATCAGCTATACATATACATATATCCCCATATCCCCTCCCTCTTGCATCTCCCTCCCACCCTCCCTATCCCACCCCTCTAGGTGGTCACAAAGCACCGAGCTGATCTCCCTGTGCTATGTGGCTGCTTCCCACTAGCTAGCTATTTTACATTTGGTAGTGTATATATGTCCATGCTACTCTCTCACTTCGTCCCAGCTTACCCTTCCCCCTCCCCGTGTCCTCAAGTCCACTCTCTGTGTCTGTGTCGTTATTCCTCTCCTGCCTCTAAGTTTTTCAGAAACTTTTTTTTGTTTTTTGGATTCCATACATATGTGTTAGCATACGGTATTTGTTTTTCTCTTTCTGACTTACTTCAATCTGTATGACAGACTCTAGGTCCATTCACCTCACTACAAATAACTCAATTTCGTTTCGTTTTATGGCTGAGTAATACTCCATTGTATATATGTGCCACATCTTCTTTATCCATTCATCTGTCGATGGACGCTTAGGTTGCTTCCATGTCCTGGCTATTGTAAACAGAGCTGCAATGAACATTGTGGTACATGACTCTTTTTGAATTATGGTTTTCTCAGGGTATATGCCCAGTAGTGGGATTGCTGAGTTGTATGGTAGTTCTATTTTTAGCTTTTTAAGGAACCTCCAAACTGTTCTCCATAGTGGCTGTATTAATTTACATTCCCACCAACAGTGCAGGAGGGTTCCCTTTTCTCCACACCCCCTCCAGCATTTACTGTTTCTAGATTTTTTGATGATGACCATTCTGACCAGTGTGAGGTGATACCTCATTGTGGTTTTGATTTGCATTGCTCTAATGATTAGTGATGTTGAAGAGCCTTTCATGTCTTTGTTGGCAATCTGTATATCTTCTTTGGGGAAATGTCTGTTTAGGTATTCCACCCATTTTTGGTTTGGGTTGTTTGTGTTTTTGATATTGAGCTGCATGAGTCGCTTGTATATTTTGAAAATTAATCCACTGTCAGATGATAAACTTGCAAATATTTTCTCCCATTCTGAGGGCTGTCTTTTCATCTAGTTTATGGTTTCCTTTGCTATGCAAAAGCTTTTAAGTTTCATTAGGTCCCATTTGCTTGTTTTTATTTTTATTTCCATTTCTCTAAGAGGTGGGTCAAAAAGGATCTTGCTGTGATTTATGTCATAGAGTGTTCTGCCTATGTTTTCCTCTAAGAGTTTTATAGTGTCTGCCCTTACATTTAGGTTTTTAACCCATTTTGGGTTTATTTTGTGTTAGGAAGTGTTCTAATTTCATTCCTTTACGTGTAGCTGTCCAGTTTTCCCAGCACCACTTATTGAAGAGGCTGTCTTTTCTCCTTTGTATATTCTTGCTTCCTTTATCAAAGATAAGGTGATCATAGGTGCATGGGTTTACCTCTGGACTTCCTATCCTGTTCCATTGATCTAGATTTCTGCTTTTGTGCCAATACCATACTGTCTTGATTACTGTTGCTTTGTAGTATAGTCTGAAGTCAGGGAGCCTGATTCCTCCAGCTCTGTTTTTCTTTCTCAAGATTGCTTTGGCTATTTGGGGTCTTTTGTGTTTCCATTCAAATTGTGAAATTTTTTGCTCTAGTTCTGTGAAAAATGCCACTGGTAGTTTCATAGGAATTGCATTGAATCTGTAGATTGCTTTGGGTAGTAGAATCATTTTCACAATGTTGATTCTTCCAACCCAAGAACATGGTATATCTTTCCATCTGTTTGTATCATCTTTAATTTCTTTCATCAGTGTCCTATAGTTTTCTGCATACAGGTCTTTTGTCTCCTTAGGTAGGTTTATTCCTGGTATTTTATTCTTTTTGTTGCAATGGTAAATGGGAGTGTTTCTTTAATTTCTCTTTCAGATTTTTCATCATTAGTGTATAGGAATGCAAGAGATTTCTGTGCATTAATTTTGTATCCTGCAACTTTACCAAATTCATTGATTAGTTCTAGTAGTTTTCTGGTGGCATCTTTAGGATTCTCTATGTATAGTATCATGTCATCTTCAAACAGTGACAGTTTTACTTCTTTTTTTCCAATTTGGATTCCTTTTATTTCTTTTTCTTCTCTGACTGCTGTGGCTAAAACTTCCAAAACTGTTGAATAATAGTGGTGAGAGTGGGCAACCTTGTCTTGTGCCTGATCTTAGTGGAAATGGTTTCAGTTTTTCACCATTGAGGATGATGTTGGTTGTGGGTTTGTCAATACTTAATTTTGTTGATGATACACTGTAGAGACTCTGAATTCAGTTATCTTCCTCTGAAAAGTAGTCATTTTTATTCTAGTAGCAGTGAAATTACTGGTTGATTACCTGCTTTTGACAGATGGGTTATACTTTGTGTGGGGGATCTAATGCTTTGCCATTCTTTTTAGGTATATCCTTAGCCCTGGGATGTAGTGTTCACTCTTAAGATATGAACCTAGTGGGCTTCTACATAACTATGAGGTCTTTTCTAAGCTCCTTTTGGCACAATTCAAACTCCAAACGCTGCCTGATGCAAAGGGCATCAGCTGAAATCTCTTCTCAGACTTCTTTCAAGGGTTAAATCTTCTCAAGTTCGCCTGTTTTGGGTCATTCCCCAGTGTGATCCAATAAATGTATGTATATGAATGTGCACATGTGTTTGAGTGTATATACTCATGTATATATAGTTACATATCATTTTACAATTGTTACAAACTACTCTACTATTCCTGAAACTGCAACTAGGTGAAGGTTTTTCTTGAAGTTTACCTCCATCTATGTTAGACATCCTATCATTAAGTTTTTCTTCACCTTTTCAGAAAACATTTCAACCTTGCCATCATAAGTAATCACTTGCAGCCATCTTTCACCCATCTTTGAAACTGGACCTTTCTTTGTATTAGTGATAAAGAATTGCTTAGGATAATAACTTGAGTGAATATGAATCATAAGTGTGACTGAATATGACTTTGTATCTTATTGCTCTTAAACACTGAGCACAACTATAAAATACACAGCTTTATAAAGTACAGATAATTGTATCCTCTCCAATTTTTTGGAATAATCAGAGTTCTTTGCATCTATTAATAAAATATTATTAAAAAATCAAAACACGGTCATAAGATTATCTTCTCTCTTATGTGCATTTTGATATTTTCTTCCATCCTTTGAATTAATTTATTGAACAAATTAATGTTCTACTGAACATATATATTTAGGTACTGGAGATTAAACAATTTGTTAAAAAATTCTATCAGAGGTCATAAAGTAGTAGAGTAGAAAAATCTGTCTTTCTCTACTTGTATTTTGCCTCCTGACATGTATTTAATTGTTGCTTTGTCTAATGCAGTGTTTCAAAATGGTTTTGGGGCCAGCTGGAGCAATTTACAAAGAGCCTATTTAATTCTTTTAAAGCCCAAGTACATGATTCAGCCCAATTAAGTACTCTTAACTCCAGACACTGAAAACATAAATGAAAGGAAAGAAAGAGCCACCTTATTGGGAACATTAGAATAAAGGAACAGTTGAAATTAGTGTGAATCACTCCCTAATCTCCCACCCTGTATCAGGGGTAGAATTATCTCAGGGTAAGGGCATTCTGCACTAGTGAAGTATGTATCTTACAGCAGATGTGATGCTTGTTAAAAGCTCCTTCTGAAACTCATGTGGTTTGGCTCTGTGCAGAGTTAGATCTTTAGGGTAGCTTCTGAACAGGATGGAAATAATGATAATCCCACAGGCTCCAGTGTATAAGTATGGACTTGCTGCTGTGTACATCCCTTAGCAGCCATCACATACACATACACACAAAAAGCTCCTTTTTGTGAAAACAATTTGCTTCTTCTTCCATGCTAAGACACCTCAGAAACAAGAACTTACCTTCTCATGGGCTTATGTCCTCTGAAGTGGAGTCATATTTTCAATGGGGAATAAATAAGTTTAAAAAAATCTAATTATTTTTCTGCCTAAGTTTGGTTAGCCAGAAGAAATTTACTATCAAGCAATCAGCATGCCATTTTGACCATTTCTTCTAGTTCAATAGGGAAATCCATGTTAGATATTGGAAAACTGTTATTATAAATTGCCCTGGCTTTATCTTTTGCATCTCAATTCTCAAGGTTGAACATATCAAGTAGTACTTGGTATTTCTTAGTTATTACATCATTGTGTAGTCTCTCCCAGGGAGATACACCTCCTCCTTCTTTGAGACAAATTTGAGGAAGAAACTTACATAGTTCTGAGACAAGAATAAACCAATCAAATTGAGGCAGGAGGGAAGAGGCTATAATTATAATTTAGTATGCATCCTAGACTTACATTTTGAGGAAGAAAAAGGCATTTAAGTAGAGACAGGGCCATCGTTCCATGAGAGGAGCCCAGATTCCCAGGCCTAACTGGATCTTTGAAAATTGACTCCATTCATTCATGAAACTTCACTTCAGAAGTGAAAACAAACAGTTCTCATGTCCTTTCTTTTTTTCTTTTTTTTTTTTTTTTTTGCGGTACGCGGGCCTCTCACTGTTGTGGCCTCTCCCGTTGCGGAGCACAGGCTCCGGACGCGCAGGCTCAGTGTCCATGGCTCACGGGCCCAGCCGCTCCGCGGCATGTGGGATCTTCCCGGACTGGGGCACGAACCCGTGTTCCCTGCATCGGCAGGCGGACTCTCAACCACTGCGCCACCA
Source organism: Aethalodelphis obliquidens (assembly GCF_003676395.1). Taxonomy (NCBI): domain Eukaryota; kingdom Metazoa; phylum Chordata; class Mammalia; order Artiodactyla; family Delphinidae; genus Aethalodelphis; species Aethalodelphis obliquidens. Next base: position 26,856,331 of record NW_020837969.1, on the reverse strand, counting down.
GGGAAGCCCTCATGTCCCTTCTTGATTCTAGTTCCTCAAATCAGGACTTTGCATTCCTTGGGCTCTGTCTCAAGACAAGGATTTCAGTGGTCCGCTTTGCCAACAGAATTCAACAATTCTCATCAGCATTTCACTTAATCTAGTTCATTAAGCATTCAAGGCAATCAGAAAGTTAAATTACACAGAACAAACACCAGTGACTGGTGTACATGTAATAGGAGGAGGAGGTGTCCCCGGAGGGCAGAGAGTGGCAGGGCTGGTAATTTTGTGAATTGTATCATTAATAAAATATACTTTATTCTATTTGATGCTGACTTTAGGAAGGTTCCTGTGTGATGATTACATTTTTAAGCAGGCAATTTTTTTTATGGCTTTACCCAAGGCTAAAGGGAAATCTAATACAAAATTTAAAAAGACTTAGCTGAAATGCCCATTAAATTTTTAGTTGTGTCCTTTTAGCAGTTTTTAAGAGCTATAAATTCAAAGCTACCCAAGACAGAAAAAATGTTACTTTATCAACTGCATAATACATAATGGGGCATCTACCAAAGAAAAGTATGATGGTTCTATATTTTTAATTCAAAACATTTTAGAAGCTTTTATTTTCCTGATTAAAAATATTTAAAGAAAGTTTATGTTTAAAGAGAGATAACCAACTTTTTTTTTTTTTTTTTGGTTGTGCTGTCCCCGACCAGGGATTGAACCTGTGCCCCCTACAGTGGAAGCGTAGAGTCCTAACCACTGGACCACCAGGGAATTCCCAAGACAACCATTTTATTGGCATCTTTAAAAGTTAATTGAAAGACAATTTATTTACATCATCTTTTTATATCTCACAAACCCAGAAGAGTGTATTGGTATTAATTAATTAGTTATGAAGGTCTTAATCTGCACAATTATAGTTTTATTGATCAAATGTTAGTGTGGTGGCTAAGAGTACGGGCTCTAGAATCAGAATGCCTAGGCTCAGATACTAACTGACATTGCCAACATGTTGTTTGACTTTGGGGAATTTATTTCTTCTCTCTTGTTTTAGTGTCCTCACCTGAAAAATTGGGGAAGACCAGTTTTACCCAAATGGATTGTTGTGAAGATTAAATGAGAGCGAGAGGACATGTAAAACTCCTAATCTAGAGGCTGGCATATTCTAAAGCCTCAACAAACACCGGCCATTTTATTATTTACATTTCAGATCCATTTTCCATTGCATACAGAAAGTAATACTTTGCCATAATATATATTAATTTTAAATGTGTAAATAGAACAAGCAAAAATCTATCCACAAATAGAGCTGAGTGAGGGGGAAACAAAAAATGGAAAGATAGATAGATAGACTGATAAATAGACAAATGTAGCATGGTGAGAGGTGATAAACTCTTAAAAGAAAAATAAGGAAGGGAAGGGAGTTAGAGAAGTTGGAAGATTCCAATTATAAGATGATCATGGGAGACCTCACTGATAATATATTTAAGTAAAGATCTCATGGAGGAAAGGGAACAAGGCACACAACTATCTGAGGAAGGCATTTCAGGAAATAAAAACATTGCATGCAAAAGTCCTAAATGTGTATAAAATGTGGAAAAATAAAAAGCAAGCAGGTGAGTGTGGCTAGAACAGAATAAGTGAGCAGAGGTAGCAGGAGATGACATTTGAGAGATAATGGGTGAGACTGATTGTGCTGGACCTTCCAGGCTCTTGAAAGCTTTTTGACCTTTACTTTGAGTTGGGAGAAAAGCCATTAGAAGGTTTGGTGCAGAGAAGTAATAGGATCTGACCTACTTGGTTGCATGTTGTGAGTAGATTCAGGTTTGGCAAAGACAGAAAAAGTTATGAGACTATGGCAATAATTCACAGAAGAGAAAATGGCTGCTTGGGCAAGAAGGTTATAGTAGGGATTTTGATAACAGAGGATTCTGAATATATATTTAGTGGAAGTAAGACGCTTTCTTAACCAATTTCCCGACAGATTTCCCTAAGCAACCAGATGCATGCACTTGCCATTAACTGAGATGGAGAAGACTGGATGGAATACGTTTAGAGCAGAAAATCATAGATTCAGTTTGGTTTAGGTTAAGTTTGAAATGTCTATTTCCTGAAGGATGTGCTGAGTATAACAGAGTTGGGGAGTTGTAAATACATAGGAATTCATGAGAAAGGACCAGTCTTGACATATAAATGTGAGAGACATCAGCATAGAGCTGCTATTTAAAGCTAGGTTCTTTGATAAGATCACTAAATAATAAGAGTAAATACAAAAGGGTGGAGGTCTAAAGACTGAGTCCTAGATTACCTAGAAGACAAGGACATGAGGAAAAACCAGATGAGGAAATGAACAAGCAGCAACCAGAGAAGGAGAAGAAAGAAGAGAGTGTGATACCCTGAGACTCAAGTAAAGGAAATAGTTCCAAGGGGAAGGAGTAAATAATTATGTTAAGCGTTACTGTTACATTAAGTAAGATAACTAATAATTGACCAGTAGGTTTACCAACGTGGAGTGCTTATGTGAATTGGATAAGAGCAATTTCAGTAAAGTGTTATAGGCAAAAACTCTATTGGAGTGGACACGAGGGAAAAGAAAGGAACCTAATTTGAAGGCAATGCATATGTTACTTTAAACACGTTTTCTTGTAAATGGGAACAGAAATGATAGCTGAAATGGATTTGGGGTTAACAGGATGACAGAATGTGTGTATGTGAGCAGGGATGATGCATTAAGAAAATTATGAGTCATGGTTTCTGGTTCCACATATAAGGAGCTTGAAAGTTGCCACTCCTTTCTAACAGCAAGTAAAAAGCTGAACAGACTACAAAACTCAACAGCTCTTCTAGGCTCCATAAGTGAAATGAGAACACAGGGCAAACCACTGGCCTCACACTGGTGAGACAAACAGGAAAATACAGAGAATAGCACCTTACTGGAAAAGGGACTCACAAGCAGAAACCGCTGCTGGCACCAGCAGCGCATTCCCTAACTTCAAACTATACCTCAAAGCTATAATAATCAAAAAGTACAGTGCTGGCACAAAAACAAACACATAGATCAATGAAACATAAAAGAGAACCCAGAAAGAAACCCACACACTTCTGGTCAATTAATCTACAACAAAGGAGGCAAGAATAAACAATGGAGAAAATACAGTCTCTTCAACAAGTGGTGTTGGGAAAACTGGACAGCTACATGTAAAAGAATAAAACCAGATCATTTTCTCAAAAACTGTACAAAAATAAAGTCAAAATGGATTAAAGACTTAAATGTAAGACTTGAAACAATAAAACTCCTAGAAAAAAGCATAGTATGCTCTTTAACATCAGTCTTAGCATCCTATATCTATAGGATCTGTTTCATCAGCAACAACAACAAAGCAAAAATAAACAAATGGGACTGCATCAAACTAAAAAGTTTTTGAACAGCAAAGGAAACCATCAACAAAACTAAAAGGCAAACCACTGATTGGGAGAGATATTTGCAAATGATATATCTGATAAGGGGTTAATATCCAAAATATATAAAGAACTCATATAATTCAATATCAAAACAAACAATTTGATTAAAAAATGGGCAGAAGACCTGAATAGGCAGTTTTTCAAAGAGAGGAGAGACATAAATTATCAATATTGTATCAGCAATGAAAAATGGTATATCAGAATAGATGTACAGATATTAAATGGTATTAAGGGAATGTTATGAACAATTTTATGCCACCAAATTTGACAACTTGGACAAAATGGATAAATTCCCTTGAGATTTAAAACCTACGCAAAGTGATAAAGATAAAATCTGAGAGTCATATACTCATTAAAATACTTTAGTTATTTATCAAAAATCCTCCCATGAAGAAAATTTCAGGACCATATTGCTTCAGTGATGAATTTTACTAAACATTTAAGAAGGTAATGCTATTAATCCTACACAAATATTTTGAGAAAGGAGGGAAGGAAATACATACCAAGTTGTTTTATTAGGATAGCAAAATACTGATTTCAAAGCCTGACAAAGATATTCTGGCAATAAATATGTTACACACAAATATGTCTCATGAACACAGATGCCAAACTTTAAAAATATGTATTTGCAAATAAAATCCAGCAACATATAAAATGATAATATTTTACGAGCAAGTGGGGCTTACTCCAGAAAAGCAAAATTGGGAATACTATTCAGCCATAAAAAAGAATGAAATAAAGCCATTTGCAGCAACATGGATGGACCTAGAGATTGTCATACTAAGTGAAGTAAGTCAGACAAAGACAAATATTGTAAGATGCCACTTACCTGTGGAATCTAAAAAATAGTACAAACGAACTTATTTACAAAAAGAACCAGATTCATAGATATAGAAAACAAACCTATGGTTAGAAAAGGGGAAAGGGGGAGGGATAAATTGGGAGTATGGGATTAATAGATGCACACTACCATATGTAAAATAGATAAACAACACAGATTTACTATAAAGCACAGGAAACTATATTCAATATCTTGTAATAACCTATAATGAAAAAGAATTTGAAAAAGAAAAAAAATATATATGTATAACTGAATCATTTTGCTGTACACCTGAAACTAGCACAATATTGTAAATCAACTATACATCAAGAAAAAAACAAAACAAAACAATGAATGTAATTTGACATATTAACAGAATAAAGAAAACTCACATTGCCATCTCATTAGATGCAGAGAAGTCTTTGGCACAAGCCATCACTCATTCCAGTAAAAACCTTTGGCAAACTGGAAATAGAAGAACGCTTCCTCATTCTGACAAAGGGCATCTATAAAAAGCCCACAACTAACATCATACTTAAGGATAAATCATTGAGTAAATTCCATAAGGGCAGAGGTCATGCCTGTTTTTTTTTTTTCCATGTAGAAATCTTTACGACTTTTTATAACAGAGAACAAAAATATAAAATAAAAATGTTTTGATAATATATACATAAATTAAATACATTTAACTAGAAAAATTAGATTGCATCAAAAACTAAAATCAAATTTCACACTGAATTAAACAGCTTTCTAAACTTTAAATCAACATTTTTCAGAAATGCCAAGATAAAATCGTGGGAGGAAACAAAGCAAGTCAGAGAAAATAAAAGGAAAGTGGAAATGAGATTATGAATGGAAGAGAGGCTAAATTGGGAGGCAAAATCATTAATCATGAAGGAGAGGGGGTACTTTTAAAGAGGTCATGCCTGTTTTATTCACTTTTATATTACCCAGTACTGGGCTCAGAAACTACACGGTGGACGCTTAGCTCATTTCTTCATTCCTTCATCCATTTATTTCTGGAATATTTAATGAGTGTTCACCATGTGTCACATGGTGTCTTAGGTACCGGGATATGGCAGTGAGCAAAACAAAAACCCAGCTTTCATAGACCTTAAACACCTGTCAAATGAAAGAATGAGTGAAAGAGAAAAACACCTCCTAATAATGATGCCAATAAACATTCATATTTTTACATATTCCATGCATATCATTTCATCAGGGTCTCATAACACTGATGCAGTGTAAGCAGAGTAAAGTAATATTCCTATTTTGTAGATAAAGGAAACTGAAGATCAGAAAGACAGTGGGTTGCTAAAAGTCCCACAATGATGAATCAAGGACAGCCACCTAGGTCTCCAAAGAGGAAATCTCACTTCTGTTCTTCTTCCTTTAAAATGAACCAGAGAAAGGATGAAAACAGACAAGCCCCACAATTTAGGATTTATGAAGGCTGCCGCCTTTTTTTTCCAAACAGGAAAAATGGGTGCTTGAAGCACTTGCTTATTGTTCCACAGCAGCAGCTGTGGCTGCTTCACTGAGGATGCCTTGTTAAAAGGAGAAAGAAGCATGGCTGCTTTGACAGAAGTTTTCTCTTGTGGCCTACAGAGGATCAGACATTCATCACGCGCTGTTATTTATTTATCATATCTTAGATACTGCCCTCAATAACACAAATGTGAAAAAGCAGATTCCTTTTCCCTGGGGAAGGCCAAGGCTGATGAGTCAATAATTAAAAACTGCCTCAACAGCTGACACTTGTGCCTCTCTGAGAAGCTGCAAAAGGGCAGGGGAAACAAAGAAAAGGTTCTTCTTTTTTTTTTTCTTTTCAAAAATTTCTTGTGAATAATTTTTTATTAGGGTAGGAAAGTCCTATGGCCAAGGGACTTTCTTTGTTATTATTATTTTTTTAACTGAAGTATAGTTGATTTACAATGTTGTGTTAATTTCTGCTATACAGAAAAGTGATTCAGTTATATATATAATATGTTCAGTCATATATATTATATGTATATTCTTTTCCCTTATGGTTTATCATAGGATATTGAATATAGTTCCCTGTGCTATACAGTAGGACCTTGTTGTTTATCCATTCTATATATAATAGCTTGCATTTGCTAACCCCAAACTCCCACTTCATCCCTCCCCAACTCTCTCTCCCCCTTGGCAACCACAAGTGTGGTCTCTATGTCTGTGAGTCTCTTTCTGTTTCATAGACAAGTTCATTTGCATCATATTGTAGCTTCCACATATATGAGATATCATATGGTATTTGTCTTTCTCTTTCTGACTTACATCACTCAGCATGATAATCTCTAGGTCCATCCATGTTGCTGCAAATGGCATTATTTCGTTCTTTTTTATGGCTGAGTGGTATTCCATTGTGTATATGTACCACATCTTCTTTCTCCATTCATATGTTGATGGACATTTAGGTTGCTTCCATGTCTTGCCTATTGTAAATAGTGCTGCAGTGAACACTGGGGTGCATGTGTCTTTTTGAATTATAATTTTGTCAGGATATATGCCCAGGAATGGGATTGCTGAATCATATGGCAACTCTATTTTTATTTTTTTAATTATTATTATTATTTTTTGCAGTACACAGGCCTCTCACTGTTGTGGCCTCTCCCGTTGCGGAGCACAGGCTTTGGACGCGCAGGCTCGGTGGCCATGGCTCACGGGCCTAGCCGCTCCGTGTCATGTGGGATCTTCCCAGACGAAGGCACGAACCTGTGTCCCCTGCATCGGCAGGCGGACTCTCAACCACTGCGCCACCAGGGGAGCCCTATTTTTAGTTTTTTGATGAACCTCCATACTGTTTTCCATAGAGGGTGCACCAATTTACATTCCCACCAACACTGTAGGAGAGGGTTCCCTAGAAAGGTTTCTTCTTATGAGGTCAAACCAAAAATCATCAAAACAGGAAGAGTTATGTGTAAATGAAAGGGAGAAAGACTGAGGCGGCATGGTAGACTGTTAGCCTAATGTGAACCAGAAATGCAAAGGGTCCATTAAACAGTAAGCCTGATGTGAGTGAGGGTGTATAACCACAGACGTTCTGGGAGATCACCCTGTCACAGTATTTGCTGTTGGGAGAGGACAGAAAGTTTTAAACTGTGCAGCTTGAGTTAGAGATAAAATTCTAAGGGAAGTTTCTGATGACCCACCTACAAAAATGACAAAGCAGATAAAGGAAAATACAGGAAAATATTTAATTTGAAAATCCACAATGAACAACACTGAAACCCAGAAAAGGATGATAAACTTTCATTTCCACTGTACACAAGAGAAAGAAGGGAGGCTATACTGAGCAGAGGAACGTTAAGATAGTCCAAAAAAATAGCTAAAGATCTAACTGATAGTGTGTGAAACAGCAGCAGATTACCTGGGATTGAAGTAGCATCTTTCTCCAAAAAAGGATCTGACTATTGCCAGTGTGGGCTTTATCAATTATTATTGAATTGGGGGTGGGGGGAGCAGTGGATGGTGGGGTCTTGGAAATCTCTTCTAAAGCCCTACGGTCTATCTATCTTCATTCTTTTGGCTCCCAAGGATGCTACATTTCTCTTTTAGCTGATGGTCACTGGTAAGGGTCATCCATGCTGATTTCATTCCACAGACCTCCAGATACTCCTGAGTGGTGCTGAGTTAATTTAAAAATATCCCCGTATGGCATTTTGTTCTCCTTCTCTAGTCACTACAAAAAATTCCCAGAAGAATATAGGTAAGCTTTTAAAAGCATGTTTTCTCTGGTTGTGTTTTTCTTCTTGCTTTTTCTAAGGCTTCATAAATGTCTTGTCTGAAATTTTAAGTATCTTCAGCATTATTTTAGATGAAGAGAAGAAAAATTGCCAAAGTTCATAAAAGGTTTGAATAAAGTAACATAAATGAAAAAAATAATTATTTGAACGTATTACTTTCCTCATAACAGTGGCCTTAAACGTCTTTCATCTATAGTGGTTTGCAGGGGAGATGGCCACGAGGGAGAGAAAAAAGCAAACTAAATGTGAAAGTGTCATTAAACCTACCCAGGTTAGGCAAGAGGAACTTCTTGGAGAAATGCCAGCCTTAACGGCCCCAGAATTATAATGCAGAGGATGGAAGTGTAAACCAGGGGCACTCAAGAGCCAGCCTCAGAGGGAGGCATGACCAGCCCCCCGCCACGTGTCCTGATTTCAGGGTACTTGAAAATCTCTTTACATTGACAAATGCTTCTCCAATCTCTTCCATTGCCTTAAATTCCACCATTAGAACTTTTGCTCTTTTGCTTGAGGGTTTTTGCCATTGTGATGAAGTTTCTGCAGAACGTGATGTTTCCTAGGGGTCATAGCATAAGGAAGGCTTTATACAAGAACATGAATTAGTTGATAAGATCCATTCATAATAGCTTATTTGGCTAAGGGGTGAAAGTGTGTAGGGCATAACATCAGACTTCAGTGAGACAAATAAAAGCAAAGTAGAACTAAGAGTCAATATTAGAAATGATTTTTAACTCCATAGTATTATATCCAGCTGGGTCTGCGTGAAATGCTTATGAAGCTGCGATTTTTATCTAGTTCATACTTTGAGTTTGAAACCATGGCAAAGAGAAGAGATGCCAAAAGCCTGGAGGTGATCAGGTGATGCCTCCGGTTTCAGGAAAAGAAGAGGAATTTCAGCATATAGACAACCGAACAGTGAAAATAATAAGCTCATTCAGTTTTTACAGCTTTATTGAGATATAATTCACAAACCACATAATTAACCCATTTAAACTGTACAATTTAATGACTTGATGTCTTTATAAAGTTGTGCTTCCATTGCTACAATGTATTTTATAACATTTTTCTTATCCCTGAAGGAAACTCCACACCATATCACTTAGCCTCACATCTGATCTCCTCAGCCCCAGAGCCCCAGGCAACCACTGATCTATTCTCTGTCTCTATACATTTGCCTATTCTAGACTTTAAATGGAATTTAAACTGATTCTTAATGATCAGCATTTTATTTTTTAAGAATAAATCTTGCCCAAACATACTGAATTCTTTGTTGATTAAATTACTCTAATCTCCCTTAAAAATGTTAAGCACGGGCTTCCCTGGTGGCGCAGTGGTTGAGAGTCCGCCTGCCGATGCAGGGTACACGGGTTCATGCCCCGGTCCGGGAAGATCCCACATGCCGCGGAGCGGTTGGGCCCGTGAGCCCTGGCCACTGAGCCTGCGCATCCGGAGCCTGTGCTCCGCAACGGGAGAGGCCACAACAGTGAGAGGCCCGTGTACCGCAAAAAAAAAAAAAAAAAAAAGTTAAGCACAAGATATATGTAAATATCAACAAGGATCTCACTTTTCTGGAAGAAAGAACATTTGAAACATTCCAGTCCACCAAAAAGAAACTAGTCAAGATAAGAAACTCAAAAATGGACAAGTCGTGGTATAAAATATCTCAACAATCATTTACACATAGAGTTAACAGTCATTAAAATGTTTATAAAATATAGCAAATGTCTAAACTAATTCTTTAAAGAATATATATGATGAAAAATACATTATAATTCATAAAATCTGAATCAGTTCAAAACAGCAACAAATTTGATAAAGACGGGGCAACAGAGAAGGAAGGAAAAATTACTTTCTCATCTTAACAAAAAGAAGAGTTAGGAAGAGTTAAGGCACCATAATTAGAGGGAAAAAAATAGGTTCAACATGTTTTATAAAAACTTAAAGTCTTCTGGAATTAAAAAGTAAGGATACAGTCTATTTAGAGAGAGGAAAAAAGTCGAAGAAAGATGTTACCTTTAGAAGTGACAGAAAAATGGAGATGATGAGAAAGTATAACTAAACGGTCCCCATCTCCTGATCCCAGGCCCACTTCACATTGCTATGCTTCATTTTAAACTTCACTTCCTTCCACAGTGATGCCTAAACTAGACCTAGAGTTTATCTCAAGATTGAGATAAATTCCCTTAAACTACACTCCTTTATCTCTCTGAACTTCAACATTATTAAAATTAATCACACATATAATTATTTAACTGCCCTCCTAGGGAGGGCAGAGAATACTTTCATCCTGCCCACAGATGTATTACACACAATAGACAGCTTATAAACATGTTGAATAAATGGATGTGTGCTTGATAATAAATACAGAATGAGCCAGCAAGATTTCAGAAGAAAACATGTATTAATTCAACCATTACATGAAATATATACGAATCTATTAAAAGTCATAGTTTTTGGTGAACGTTTGTTGGCATGGATAATGCTCATGATGAAATATTAAATGAAAATACAATCCGACAGTCCAAGTTTCCAGAAAATACACCTGGAGAGAGAAGGAATGGATGGGAGAAAGAGAAGGAGAGAGACAGGGTTGGGAGGGAGAGATTGGAAAGGATTTTAGTTAACATTGACTATTTCTGGGAAGTTAAAATAAGTGTGTTTTTTTCCACACAAATTTCTTTGCTTTTTTTAAAAAAACTGGGTTTTATTTTGTTTTGTTTGTCCTAGAAAATGTCTTTTTATATTTTCCTTTGGTAAGCACCCTAATCCCCCTTTTTTACTTTCCCTTGTATTAGTTGGTTTGTCAGTTTTAAATGATTATCTTTTTTTCCCACTTGAACAATAAATGAACTTATTTTACTTTCCCATTTTTAATCCCTTTTTCCTCCATTTTAAAAGTTGAATTCTTTGTACTTTGTGAGATCATACTTACACACTACTCTTTCAACCTTTTCTTCATCTTTGTTTTAGTCTTATATCTATAATTAAACATACTGAATGCTCACCATCAGTCCTTTCACCAAAAATTTCACATTATCTCTTAGTTGGATGAAGACCATTCCCTGGCAGCTTCCTCCAGAAAGACTCATGAGAACAGCCTGAGTCTTTTCAGGTGTAAACTTATTATCTGTGGTCTTGACAGCTGAACAGTAGCTTAGTTGAATATACTATCCTTGGATCATACCTTCTTTTCTTGAGTTTCTTAAAACTGCTGCTGCATTCTTGCCTTGCTTTGTATGCTGGCTTTGAAAGGTCTGATGCCAATATTATTTTCTTACTTTGATCTTTTAGTATGTACGTTCTGAGAATTTTTGTCTTAATCTTTAACTTGGAATAGCTTCAGAAGTGTATGTTGTAGAGTCAGAATTTCAAGTCGATTATTCCAGAGGGACCCAGTGGATCTTTTTATTAGGTAGATGCAGTTCTTCTTTTATTTCGAGTTTTCTTTGATTACAATTTTTTTTTCCTGATTCAGTTTTACTAATATGTAATTAACATACATTGAGTCAACCATTTTAAATGTAGAGCTTGATGACTTTGGTTAAATGTATGCTTATATAACCCATGTAGCCACCATGACAATCAAGATATAGGACTTTTTCATAACTCAAGGAAGTTCCCTTGAGACCCCTTTTATTCAATGCTTTTCCTCCAATACACTTGCACTACCTCCAAAATCCATTTCTTGGCTCTAAGGAAGCACAGATTTGATTCCTATCACTACAGATTAGGCTTTTCTAGAATTCACACAAATGCAATCACACATTATGAACTATAATATGTCTGGCTTCGGTTTTGTCTTGCTTCTCTTTCTCAGCATCATTTTGGAATTTATCCATACTATTGCATGTGTCACTAGTTTATTCCTTTTTATTGATGAGTAGTATGCTGCTGTATGTATATATCACTATTTGTTTATGAGTTTACCCATTGACACACATTTGTGTTGATTCACTTTTGAGCTATTAAGAATAAGCCGTATATGAACATTTGTGTACAAGTCTTTGTGTGAACATACATTTTTGCTTCTCTTGTGTAAATAGGAGTGAAATTGCCACATCACATAAGTGTACATGTACATTTAATTTTATAAGAAACTATCCTACTGTTTTGCAAAGTTTCTGAACCATTTCACGTCACCACCAACAGTGTGTAGGTGTTCTGGGTGCTCTACCTGCTTGTCAATACTTTGTAGTTTCACTTTTTTGTTGTTTGTTTTTTATTTTAGCCATTCTAGTGGGCATGTAGTGGTATTTAATCGTTGCTCTAATTTGCATTTCCCTGATGACTAATGATATTGAACACCTATTTTTGTGATTACTGGATACTCGTATAGCTTCTTTTGTAAAGTTTCTGTTCAAATCTTTTGCCAGGTTTTTGGAAGCTGTTTGTCTTCATGTTATTGAATTGTAAACGTTTTTAATGTTTTCTCCATACAACTCCTTTATCAGATGTATGTATTGTGAATATTTTCTCCCCGTGTGTGGCAGCCTATTAGTTTTCCCTAGAAGTATCTTTTGAAAGGCATTTTAAAATTTGATGAAGTTCACTTTATCTACTTTTTATTTTGTTTTATGCTTCTAGTTTTCTAGGTCTTGTCTAAAGAATCTGAATCCTGCCTAACCCAAGATCACAAAGATTGTCTTCCATGCTATCTTCTAGAATTTTTATAGTTTTAATCTTTATAATAGGTCTATGCATCTATTATGCATTATTTTGAATGAATATTGTGTATGATACGAGGTAAAGCTTGAGATCTACTATTTTACTGATGGATATCAGGTGGTCCAAGCACTACTGGCTGAAAAGTTAATTCTTTTCCTCTTGGAAATACCTGTGTGCCTTTGTCAAAAATCAATTGTTCTTTTAAAATTTTTTAAATTAATTTATTTATTTTGGCTGCAAAAAATAAATAAAAATTTTTAAAAATCAATTGCTCATAAATCTATGGGTTTACTTCTGGACCCCCTTTTCTTTTCCATTGACGTAAATATCTTTTCTTAAGTTAAAACTTCACTCTTTTATTGCTTTCGCATATCTCAAGATCAAGTACACCAATCAACTGTTACTCTCCATCTACTAGGTTTTAACTTTGTTATTGTAACTTTCAGTTACATAATATGCATTTTGTTGAAGTTTTTGTTTCTCTATTTATATTCCTTATTTGTTCACTCACTTTTATAATTTTTCCTCTCTTTGAACATTTTTCTTTTAATTCATTGAACATATTTACAATAGATGATTTGAAGTCTTTGTCAGCTACATCCAACAGCTGCTCCTGCATAGAATATGCTTGAATTGACTCCCTTTTCCTGTGTATGGGGTCACACTTTCCCTTTTTCTGTCCTAGTCTTTTGTTTTTTTAGTTTGATTTTTTCGCATGTGTTGTAGCTTTTTCTTGTTAAGCACACATTATAGATAATATGTTACAGTGACTATGGATTCCGTTGTGTCTTTCTGAAGAGTGTTGGGTAACCTGCTTGGATTCAAACTGAAAAAATGACTTCCTGACATGAAAAAGTGGGTATCTCAGTGCTGCTCCTAAAACTCCCATCTGCTGCTTTTAAGCTAGGTTCCTTTGGTGATCTTGGGCGTGTCTCCTAAATTTGTGGTCAGCCAAGAAATTAGGCAAGTGTTAAAATCTCTGCAGCCTCAGCTCAGCTGAGGCCATAGCACTCTACTAGAAACATCCCAACACGTCTAATCATAAGGTTAATCATACGGCTCACTGCATTTGCTTTTCTTCTCTCATGGACCACAGTCCTTCACTGTGTAATCTTCAATGTTGAAAAATAGTTTACATAATTTTTCTCCAGTTTTCTAGTTGTTGAGACAGGAATATAAGCCTGGACCTTGTTTACTTCATGTGGCCAAAAGTAGAACTCTCTGGATTATAGTTTTATATACAAGGTCCATTACATTGTTTGATAATCATCTTCAGGGGTTTTATTTATTTTTGTGTTAGATCTTCTTTGCCTATATTCCATTTTAATCACTTTCTTTCTCTTTTTTTTCTTTTTCTTGTTGTTTTGTTTGTTAATCTGTCCCTATTCAATTCCCCTTGTTACATTTTCATCCATTCTCACTTAATTATCTTTTCCCTTAATCTTCCTTTATGACCTTTTCTTTAATTTCTTTCCTGATTTCAGTCAACTCTTACTTCCTTTCTTGCTGTCCTATCTATTTTTGTTCTTAAATTTTGCATTTGTTATATAAATGTTATCTTCAAACACTTGTTTTAGGATATTTTATTCAGTTGATTCTTGTCTTATAGTTTTTTCCGCTTCACGGTTGGTTCTTTTAGGGGAATTTTTATCACATATACCATTTATCATTTTCTGTCTTTATCTTACAGGAGCTTTATATGGAAATAGGCTAATTTTATTCAATCCATTTCATAAACAAACTTTCTATTTCAAAAGTACATTTTTTGTTAGTTTAATGAAGTTACTTCTTTTAATGCATATCTTTAATGTTGGTGATGATAGTGGGAGGAAATAATTCTTATGTCTTGTTGTTTATTTTTATGTTTTCAAGAGCCCGATGTTTCCTCTTAATTGCTTCTCTGCCTCCACAACTACAAGTTAAAAGAATGTCTCTCCCTTTCTAATTATCTTCTTCTCCCCCAGAAATAATGTCTGTACAAGACTGCCACCTATATATTTTTGAATCCTTTACTCACACCTAGTACTTACAACAATTAGGTTTCAGACCTGTGTTCAGTGTTGGATTTTTCTTTGGTGATTTTATGTTGGCTTTGTCTGTGTCTCCTTTTCTCTTTTCCCATTTTCCATGTGTTCTCCTCAGACTTAGCCCTACTGTGCACACACAATGTCTTGAAGTGACAGTGAGAAGTCTAATAGTAGCTATGTTGGCCTGTAAGGTTGATTTCTCTAGGTACAGGTGATTTAAAGCTTGTAGGATTATCTGTTTTTTAATAATACTAAAGATGTGTGTTCTGTGCATTTTCATCTTCACTTCTCTGTTTATATATATGTTTTTTGCAAGCTATGTGCACCAATTCTGATTTTGACAGTCACCCTCACACTAGGGTCAACTGAACTCTCTAAATTTTCTGTGTGATTTTGAAATTTTCTACAATAAATAGTTATGCATTTTATAACAAAAGCTTAATCAAAATTTTTTTTCAAATTTCAGCAAGACATATTAAATTTTCTCAAGTCATTGTAACTTTGGGAATAATATAAATATACGAATCCTAGCTGACAATACAGTAAGGTAAATTTAAAGCCTTTTAAATAATCACACATAAAAAATATAGATCTTTAGAATTATGTCAATTATGAGAGGGTGCTAAAGTTAAAGATCACAGAGTTCTGTTACTGGTCCTGTTCTATCTGATGTTTTAATCAATAACTTAAATAAAGGATAAAGGCATTTGTTTCACGGTTTTTAAATGATGAATCTTGGAAAAGTTACCAATGGTTTTGATTGCAGAAAAAAGTCAAAAAGAATCCTAAGAGGATGGCAATGGATTAAAATCCACCAAACTAATTTAGCACAGTGCATATAGATTACTTTAGATAAAAGGAAAAAATCAATTGCCGGAATTTAAAATGTGATGAACCTGATTTGTCAGGAATTCATATGAAAAAGACCTGATGCTTCCAGTTAACTGTCAATATAATATAAATCCAATATAATATAATATAATCCAATATAATATAATCCAATATAATATAATCCAATATAAATTCCAATTTATAAATAATAAATTGGAAAAGACCAATACAGTGTTGAGTTTTACCATTAGGTTGTTGTGTGGAAAAGCACATATGAATGCATTTTAGTATGGATTTTGCCAGAATAGCCAAAGATTTTGAAGCCATGCCATTTAAAACATAATTGTGGTAATTTGCTAAGTTTAGCTTGGGGAGGAGATCGCTTATGATATCTGAGAGAGGACAGATAAAGTCAGTGGTGGCTCCGGGGGATGGGTCTAGGACTAATGGTTAGAGATGATTAAGATAACTGATTTATGATTGTATAAGCAGACATTTCTAAATATTAAATAAACTCTATCATGATAAGCATTGACTGTGAATTCCATCAGCTCCCATCACTGTAGGTTACTAAGCAACGTCTGCTTACACTTGTGTATCTGCTTTGTGTGGGAGGTTGCATAGAGATGACTTCTAAGACCTTTTTGATCTTTAAAATTATTTACGTCTATAATACTATGCTCACATAAAATGAAATAAAGTAAAATAATTTGAAGTCTATATATGACCATAGAGATGTAATTGGTAAGGAATCACTACCATCCTCCTTCCTCTCCAACTGCCTAGGCAGCTGTGGTGAAGTTGATGAGAGACATTGAGGAAATCAATCATAAAATCAATGGGAGAGTATGTTTTCGTTCAGATTCAACTGGGAAGCTGCTGCATATGCAGAGGCCATTGTGGGGTAAAATGCCAACCCTTCCCTCCAGAAGAGTGCATTTCAGAATTCTCAAGAGAGACAATGTAGGCCAGTGTAGACCTGGTAAAAAGAGTGATGCTGTGTGTGGAAGTGTTTTCAGTGTTGCTTTGAAGATGAAAAAACCTCCTGAAATCTTATATTACCAAC
The DNA here is from genome assembly GCF_003676395.1 of Aethalodelphis obliquidens. NCBI lineage: Eukaryota > Metazoa > Chordata > Mammalia > Artiodactyla > Delphinidae > Aethalodelphis > Aethalodelphis obliquidens. The sequence continues at coordinate 26,839,714 of NW_020837969.1, read as the reverse complement.
AGAGATAATTAGAACTGCACAAAGTTTTCGAGGACTTGTTGCTTAGTCTGAACTTTTAGGAAGTAGAGAGAAATCGAAAACGTTATGCAATTAACTATCAAAACTGTAAAGCCTCTGGGATTTTACTTTACCTTCAAGCTAGTAAATTACCCCACCATAGATTATGGAAGAGGATGCTGACAGAAGATACACAATCTCTAGATTAGACACAAAGGACAAATAATTACTTACAGTAGCCAGAGAAACAGTCTTTTCTTACACTGGAGTCCCAAGCCCCAATTCCCCAAGGTGATGTGAAGAGGGACAGGTGATGCCTGTACATGTGATCGGCTGTATTACAGGAGAGAACCCGTGGGCTTAGAAAACCTGAATCTTTATACTGACCATTAAGCCAACCCTCCTGTTGCTCTGAAGGAAGACACCATCTCTATCTTCCAAGGCTGTTTGCATGCACACAGCCTTGAAAATATAGCTCAGAACAAAGGCAGCCAGTGCCTCTGCTTAGAAGACAGGCAGAAATATGAGAAACAAATGGAGAATTGTCTCCCAACTTTGAAATGTCATAGCTGCCATAATGAAGCCACCATTGCACTGAAAATCAGAGATAAAGAAGATTGATCCAGGATGACAAAGAAAGAAAAGAAAGAAGATGACCAAGCAAAGATATATTTTAGACTCATTTGGTTAGGATTATTAGTAATTTCTAGAAAGAAGGGATTAGGTCTTACAACCAGAACCATGTTAAATATCACTCTAATTATTGTCTATTTCAACATCTTCACTTCTATCTCTTTCTTATATCCATACACATATACTCTAAAGTTATTCCATCGTGGACATGAAGGCATTTTCAATTAATCCTTTTGTTTCTTTTTAATTCCCAAGTTCAAAAGGTCCACAGGTTTTAAAAAAAAAAAAAGGTCCACATGTGTTCTTATGAACGGCTACCTCAACTAGCTGGACCCCAGCTCATAATTGCAATCAAGATTCTCATGCCAAGAATAAGCATAATTGGTATGAACACTGTGATTCTTAAATTTTGTTGACTGAAAATATCTATACCTGTATCTATATAAAAGATTCTGGGCACCATCACACAGAATTCTGTTTGAATAGTGCAGGTTCCATAAACCTGCTTTTAAAATAAGCCTCCTAGGCGATTTTCATGCAGCTCTATTTGAACAAGTATTTGAGAACTAGTGCTGCAGACATTACCTTACTGAGTCTTAGTGGGCTTTAAATTACTAAACAATATTGAAATGTAAGGCACTAGGTGAATGAAAGGGCACTGATGTATTATTATTGGAAAATACTTCTTCAACATTACCAGGCTATGTCTGTGTGCATTAGTGTGTGTGTGTATTTCACTGAGGACACCATGGAAGTGGAATAACAGAGAAGCAAAAATGGGAAGGGGTTCCAGAAGGCTTCTAATTTAGAAAAGATAATCGAGTCCTTGTTTGATGATAATAGGGAGTGTCTATGGTCAAGTTCACCATAATTAGTACAGTTATTAACATAGTTTAAGTCATTCTGACATAGGCAATGTTTTTATTTCATATCTGAAATTGCCATTGCAAAGTTAGAAGAAATTTTACTATTTATTTTCCCAAAACCTTAGTTTGCAAAATCACTGCCTGGTTGGGACAAGTTGTTATTAAACTTCTGGTAGAAGTCAGACCTTCATTTTCCTATCAGGGATAAGACTAAAGGGTTGATAGGTATTACTCCTCTTCTACCTGAAGAACTCTGAGCCCTTCACCTACAGAATTCTACTGATGCAAAGGATGCTTTGTTATCAAAGCTTCAGTATAATGTGCCATGGCTCCTAGGTCTAGAGTTCTAACAGCAATAGCAATAGTAACAATACATTTTAGGCAGGGAGATAAAAGCTTCATGAACCTTCTTTTAAAATTCTCCCTTTCATGCCTGGTTGAAGGGAATAATCACGTGGATTTCCTCACAAGCAATGCTTTAGTTTTTATTATAGTTTGCTTCTGCTCTACATTAAGAAATGGAATTGAAAGAGGTACATGAAAAATTTATTATAGCTTTTCTCTGTAGAGATTTTCTATTTAAATGTAAATTAATTAGAAAAGTGTGTTTTCATTTTTACCAAAAAGGGGTCAATTATGCTGAATGTATTGAGAGATAACTTCTAAAAATTTTTATTTATGTTTTCTTTTTTCCCAACATTTTATTAGAAAAAGTTTCAAACATAGAAAAACATAGAAGTGTACAATGAATACCCATATATCTACCACATGGCTTACATGATTAACTTTACTATGCTTTCTTTCTCACACAACTATCTCTTTCTCATTGTTTATCCACAAATCCACTTAAGTTTCTGATGCATTTTAAAGTAGGTTGTAGACTATAAACAAATACTAAACTCTATTTCATAATATGCATGCTGAATTAAGTACCTCTAAACACTTGAGCATACATACTATTAAATAGTATTCAGCATTTGTTTATTGTAAGTTAAAATTTTTATTAAGTATATGCAAAATTTTTTAGTGTACCATTTCATAGGTCTGGCATCTGCATATATCTGTGAAAACCAAATCCCTCTTAAGACACAGAACATTTCTAATACCCTGGAAAGTTTCTTCATGCTTTTTCCTCATCGATACCTGCTCCTAGATTCACCACCATTCTGATTTTTTCCACTATAGATTAGTTTTGCCTGTTCTAGAACTTTATATAAATTGAATTATACCTTATACAGTAAGTTCCCTACATACAAACCTTCAAGTTGCAAACTTTCAAACACACGAGCGTGCATTCGCACATCCAATCATACCACGTGTCTGGCGTACACTGTCACGTGTGTGCATCCTCTACAAGTGGTTGTGCTTTTGTGTACTTTACTGTATAGAGTACAATAGTACAGTGTCTTTATTTCAAGCCTAGGATGTCTGGAAGCAAGCGTAAAAGCAGCAGCAGTATGTAGCCAATTGTGTTGGTTGGGTGCCTAGGCTAACTGTGTTGGATTTACGAACAAATTGGACTTCTGAATGCGCTCTCGGAATGGAACTTGTTTGTGTGGAGGGGACGTACTGTATGTTGTTTTATGTAACTCTTTCTTCATTCAGATTAATGCTTTCGAGATTAATCTATGTTGGAGTGTATCAGGAAATTATTCCTTTTTATACATGAGTAGTATTTTACTTTATAAGTACATGACTATTTATCCATTCTCTTACTGATGGACTTGTCTATTCTGAATAAAACTATGAGGGCTTCCCTGGTAGCCCAGTGGTTAAGAATCCACCTGCCAACGCAGAGGACACGGGTTCGAGCCCTGGTCTGGGAAGATCCCACATGCCGTGGAGCAACTAAGCCCATTAGCCACAACTACTGAGCCCGCATGCCGCAACTCCTGAAGCCTGCATGCCTAGAGCCCATGCTCCAAAACAAGAGAAGCCACTGCGATGAGAAGCCCGTGCACCGCAATGAAGAGTAGCCCCCGCTTGCTGCAACTAGAAAAAGCCTGCACGCAGCAATGAAGACCCAACGCAGCCGAAGTACATAAATAAATAAATTAAATTAATTTATTAATAAAAACTGCTATGAATTTTTGTACAAGACATTTTTTGGATGTGTGTTTAATTCGTCTTGGGCAAATACCTATTATGATGGTTAATTTTATGTGTCAACATGGAGGAGTATTTTAGGATGATTTAACATTTAAATTGGTTAACTTTGAATAAGCAGATTGCCCTTCAAAATGTGGGTGGACCTCATCTAATCAGTTGAAGACCTGAATAGAACAAAAGACTGGCCTCTCCAAGCAATAAGAAATTCTCCAACAGATAGCCTTTGGATTTCACTTGCATCATCAGTTCCTCTGGAGTTGCAGCCTGCTGGGCTACATTGCAGGTTTAGACTTGCCAGCTTCTATAATCATGTGAGCCGATTCCTTATAGTAATTCTCTCGCTCTCTCTCTACACACACACACTTTTTTTCCTGTGTCTCTGGAGAATTCAAATCCATCTGTAAGTGTAATTAATGGATTTTATTTACTTTTAATAGGCTATACATGCATATGATTTTTAAAAAATCAACAGGAACAAAGTATATTCACTGGAAAATAAGTCCTTATATAATGCTGATCCTCACTGGTGCTCTAGGGTCCCTTTTATAGACAACTACTTTTACACATAGTTTTGTGTCTTTTAGAGAAATACTCTATTCATACTTTAAAAACTTCACAAAAATTGTAAAATGCACATTGTCCTCTACTACCTTGACTTTCTCACTTATGGGGATTTAGTTTTTAAATATGTACTTTCTCATTTTTTCCACTTAGAATAGGAAATATAAAGTTTAAAAATTTTAAATGTACACTAATTCATTATAGAATATTTATAATATGTGCCCATCACTGCTTGTTGTACTCATGAAAAGTATTTACTGAGATCCTCTTGAATATCAGGTGTTTTACATGTTACTAATTTAATTCATACAATCAACTCTGAATTGACAACTCATTCAAGAAATATTTAATGACTGTTTACTATTTGCTAGATGCTTTTTGAAGCACTGGGGATAGAGCAATGAAAAAGAGAGACAAAAATTCTTGTTTTCTTCTTTAATGGGAGGAATGATAACAAGAAGCATAGTAAATAAGTAAAATATGTACTATGGTAGAGGTGATAATTATATACTCTGGGAGAAAGTACTATGAAGGAAAATTAAGCAAAGTAAGAAGGACAAAGAGTGCTTACTGGAAGTGGGTGGGTTATTATTTTGAAAAGATGATATTTGAGCTAATATTTGAAGGTGAAGGAGTGAGCTCTATAGATATCTCGGAGAAGAGAGTTCCAGTGAAAAGGAAAATCCAGTGCAAAGGCCCTGAGGTGGGAATATGCCTGTCATTTTTGAAGAACAGTGAAGGGGCAAATGCAGCTGAAGTTTATTTGTTATTTTAGTAGGCTAGATTATTACTCATCTCAGGTAGTGAGGGGGAAAGCAGTAAATGATGACGTTAAAAAAAGGGAGGTGCAGAGAAAGAGCTTGTAGTTTGTTGTAATCCTTTTGGTTTTCATTCTGACTTAAATAGGGATCATTGGAGGGTTTGGGGTAGGAAAGTGACATGATCCGACCTGTATTTTCAAAATTCACTCTTAATGCCATGATGACAATGTACTGGGGCAAAAGTGGAATGAAGGTGATTGGTGAAAAAATTCTTACAGTAAGCCAGGCAACGGGTGATGATAATTTAGTTGTAATAATTAAAGTGGTTAGAATCCCTTTTCTCATACAAAGTATAAATGCTTTAAGGTTCCTGGGAAGGGGCGGTGAATCCTATTTTTCTGAGGAATGAATAGAAGAAAAATTCCTCTATTTCTGAAGGAAGAACAGTAACGAGTTTTAGGTTCAAGAACCTATACTGGAGGTTTCCTACTACTGAGATAGAAGCAAGAAACTCTTTTGCATAAGATCCATCACAGACATAGGGCAAGTTTGGCTGTCACATGGAGGAGAAACAGAAATCCTAAGAAACTCTATATCTGAGGCCCATTATTAGAAGACCTGCCTACAACAGGACAACAGAGCATCTTCCCTGTCCCTGCCTCATGTATAGGAAGCATAGAGTGACAGTCAGAAAGCACCTGCCCCACTAAGGTGGGGGAAGAATGTGGAGAGAGTCCCTCTGTTATCCAGTCATGAAAGGAAGGCCAAATATTTGGGCTAATTGGGAACACGGAGAAAAACTCTTCAGTACGCTAGGCCAGACTCTCAGCAGAAGTCAGAGACAGTCCTTAATTAGAGGGATTTGAGCTAATGGTACACTTAGGGTAACCATAGCAACAACGAAACCCAAACAGATCAATTCCTGACTAGACTGACTCACCCTTTTCTCTAATGGCCTAATAGAGAAACAAACAATCCTATTTTCAGGCATAAATATTATTTGTCCCTGTATCTACTGCTCTACATAAAATGCCTAAGATTCAATAAAAAATTATGACACACACACAAAAAAGCAAAACAAAACAAGACACAATGCACTGTCAAGATAAAAAGCAATCAACAGAACCAGACTCAGAGTTGTTTCAGATTTTGGAACTATAAGACAGCAATTTGGGCTTCCCTGGGGGCGCAGTGGTTGAGAGTCCGCCTGCTGATGCAGGGGACATGGGTTCATGCCCCAGTCCAGGAAGATCCCACATGCTGTGGAGCGGCTAGGCCCGTGAGCCATGGCCACTGAGCCTGCGCGTCCAGAGCCTGTGCTCTGCAACAGGAGAGGCCACATCAGTGAGAGGCCCGTGTACTGCAAAAAAAAAAAAAAAAAAAAAAGACAGCAATTTAAAAAAATAACTGTGACTAATATCTTAAAGTATCTATCTAGTAGAAAATATGAACAATATTCATAAACAGATGAGGAATTTTAGCAGAGACATATACTATAGGAAAGAGATAAATGAAAAGTGTAGAAATTAAGAATGATATCAGAAGTAAGAATTCTTTCAAAGTGCTGATTAGTAGACTTGGCATAGCTGACAATTAGCGAAGTTAAAATAGATCAATAGAAATCACTCAAATCGCAGAAAGAGAAAAAACATAACTGAGCACCCAAGAGATCTAACTAGTAGCAAGTTATCTAACATAATAATGCTTGGAATCTCAGAAGAGAGAGATAACAGAAAAGAATAAGTATTTGAAGAAATAAAGGATGGGAATTTTCCAAAGATAATAAAAGACATCAAACCACTGAACGAAGAGTGGAGATCCCCAAACGGAGTACAAAACAAAGAACAAAAAACCAAAATGCGGGGCTTCCCTGGTGGTGCAGTGGTTGAGAGTCCGCCTGCTGATGCAGGGGATGTGGGTTTGTGCCCCGGTCCGGGAAGATCCCACATGCCGCGGAGCGGCTAGCCCGTGAGCCATGGCCGCTGAGCCTGCGCGTCCGGAGCCTGTGCTCTGCAACAGGAGAGGCCACAACAGTGAGAGGCCCGCGTACCACACACACAAAAAATAATAATAATAAAAAAATAAAAATAAATAAAAAAACAACCAAAATGCACACATATGTAATTAGATATACCCATTTTCCAATTTCTGAAAAGCAAAGCTATAGAAAAATTCATAAAGATACAAATGAACAAAGATAAACATTACAGTAGACTTCAGATCAAAATCTTTTTAAGCAAGACAGTGTAGTGACATATTTAAAAAGACTGAAAAAATGTCAGCATATAATTTTATACCAGGGATAAAGTATTTGTAAAGTGATAGTAAAAGACTATTAGAAAAAAAAAGTAAGAGATATATCTGCACTATAAGAAATATTAAAGGAAGTTCTTCAGGTAGTAGATATATGATATTAGACAGGAACATGGATCTAGACAACCTATAAATAACAAAAATAAAGGTAACTTTAAAGAGTCATTTTGTTCCTTATCTTTAATTACTTGAAAATACAACTGACTAAAACAGAAACAGTAATCACATATCTTGGGGTTTACAACATATGTAAAAGCAAAATGTATGACAACAATAGCAAAAACCAAGAGAAAGAGGAATTATAATTACACTGATTTAAGACTCTTACACTCTACATGAAGTGGTATAATATTATATGAAGGTAAACTGTGATAAACTAAAGCTGTATGTTATAATTATAAGGGTAACCAACTACAATATTTTTAGAAAGATGTATACCTAATATGCTAATAGTGGAGTTAAGATAGAATCATAAAAACAATTAATTCAAAAGCAAATAGAAAAAGAAGAAAAAGGAACAAAGGAATCAATGGAACAAATAGGAAAGCAATTGCAACCATATAATTGATTATAATCAATGAAACAATGATCAATAATGGTAAAGAGCAATAAAATTTAGAATCTTCTAAAAAAGAGTGGAGGAACATTAATTAGCAATATTAGAAATAAAAGGAGAAGCATCACTAGAGGTTCAACAGACATTAAAGGGCTAAAAAGGGAAAATTACAAATATTTTATGCCAATATATTTAACAATTTAGATGAATAAATCAGGAAAGATACAAATTGCCCAACTCACCTAAGAAGTAATATAGAAAAGAATAGTCATATATCTATTTAGATAACTGAAACAATTTAAACTCCAGATCCTGATGGTTTCATTCATAAATTCCAGTAAACTTTTAGGAAGTAAATAATATCAATTTTATATAATTTCTTCCACACAACGGAAGAAAATGGAACACATCAGAACTCATTTTATGAGGCCACCATTTCCCTAATGTCAAAACTAGACAAAAACATTAAAAGAAAAGAAAACTACAACTCAATTCCCCTCAAAAACATAAACACAAAAATTCTCAACAAAATATTAGCCATGGAATCCAGCAATATATAGAAAGGATAATATATTATGACCAATTGGGGTTTACCCTAGGATGGCAAAGATGATTCAATATTTGAAAATCAATGGATATAATTCACTTTATTGACAGGCTGGAGAAGAAAATTAATATGATCATGTCAGTGAATGCAAGGGAAAAAAAGCATTTAACAAAACAACATTCATTCAAGATAACAGATCTTGGGACTTCCCTGGTGGTCCAGTGGCTAAGACTCCACACCCCCAATGCAGGGGGCCCAGGTTTGATCCTTGGTCAGGAAACTGGATCTCACATACCACAACTAAGAGTTCATATGTCGCAACTAACGAGTCCACATGCCGCAACTAAAGCTCCCGCACGCTGCAACTAAAGATTCTGCATGCTGCAACTAAAGATCCTGCAAGCAGCAATGAAGATCCTGCGTGCGCAACTAAGACCCAGTGCAGCCAAATAAATAAACAAACTAACAAACAAATTAAAAAGATAACAGGTCTCAGAAAACTAGGAAGTAAAGATAACTTCCTCATGAAAAAGCTATAGGTAAATTCTTTTTTTTTTGCCCACACTGTGCGGCAGGCATATGGGATCTTAGTTTCCAAACCAGGGATCGAACCTGCACCCCCCGCAGTGGAAGTGCAGAGTCTTAAACACTGGACCACTAGGGAAGTCCCTATAGGTGAATTCTTAATAGTGTAAGATTCAATGCTTTTCCCTTAACACTGGGTACAACAAGGATGCCCTCAGCAATCCTATTCTACATTACATTGGAGGTCATATCCAACAGAGTATTTGTAAGAAAGAGAAATAAAGGCCATACAGATGATAAATTAAAAAAAAAAACTATCCCCAAATATGCACCAAAACCTACTAGTCAGTAAATGTTTCAAAGTTGCAGGATTGTAGACTAATGTATAAAAATCACTTGCATTTTTATGCATTAAGCAATAAAAACTGGAAATTAAAAAATGATTATTACAATACCACTAAAAAACATTAAATGCTAAGAGATGAATCTAGTAAATTATGTGCAAGGTTTGTAGTTGAAAACTACAAAGCATTGCTGAGAGGACTTAAATGAGATCTAAATAAACGGAGAGGTATACTCTCCTAATGGATCGGAAGGCTCAGTATTGTTATAATGTCAACTATCCCCAAATTCATCTATAAATTTACACAATCTCAGCACGTTTCTTTTGCAGAAAGTGACAAATTGATTCTAATATTTTCTTATATGGAAAAGCAAAGGAGCTAGAATATCAGGAAATAATTGTTTTAAAAAGAAGAAAAAAATGGAGGACTCATATACTACTTGATATCAAGGCTTTTCAGAAAGCTACAATCAGCATGGTATTGGTGAAAACATAGACATATAGATTAATAAAACACAATTATTCAGCAGTTGATCCAAACTTATATAATCACTGAGTTTTGGCAAGGGTACTGTGGTAGGCAGAATTCTAAGAGGACCTCCAATCACCTACACCCTTGTATAATCCCACACTTCTAGTGTAGGCAAGACCTATAAATACAATGGGATATTACTCCCAAGAATATGTCGTGTTATATGACAACATTGGTGCTGGAATAATTGGACATCCATATGCGAAGGAATCACCCAAATCTCACAACATAAACAAAAATGAATTTTAAATGTATCATAGATCTAAATATAAAACTTAGCATGTTAAAATTTCTAGAAGGAAACACAGAAGAACATTGTTATCTTGGTTTAGGGAAAAAAATCTCAAGTAAAATAGGAATATCATGAATCATAAAAGAAAAAATTAATAAATTGGACTTGATCAAAATTAAAACTTCTGCTTTTCAAAAGACATTAAGAAAATGAAAACACAAGTCTGGGAGAAAATATCTGCAAAATACCTATCTGCTAAAGGGCTATTGTCCCAAATATACAAAGAACTCTCACAACTCAATAATAAACCCAATAAAAATAGCCAAAAAGTTTTAATATACACTTCACCAAAGAAAATATTCAAAAGGCAAATAAATACATGAAAAGGTGTTCAACATCATTAATCAAGGAAATACATATTTAAACTACAAAGTGGTACCGCTTGTCTTGGTCAGTTCAGGTTGCTATGAGAAAAATACCACAGACTGGGTGGCCTGAAAAACAGATGTTTATTTCTCACAGTTATGGAGGCTGGAAAGTCCAAGATCAAAACACTGGCAGATTTGGTGTCTGGTGCAAGCCCACTTTCTATCTCAATGACAACTATCTTCTTGCTTTGTCTTCACATGGCACAAGGGAGAGGGAAATTTGGGGGGTCTCCTATATAAGGACACTAATCCAGTTCATGAGGGCTCTACCTTCAAGACCTAATTACCCCTCCAAAGGCCCCATCTCCTAACACTATCAAATTGGGGGTTAGGATTTCAACATGAATTTTGGAAGTACACAAACATTCAGTGTATAGCATTCTGCCCCTGATCCCCCAAATTCATGTCCTTCTCACACGCACAATACACTAAAAGTCATAACTCATTCCAGTCTTAGTTCAAAGTCTCAGCTAGATATCGAAATCAGATAAGCATGAGACCCAAGGAATGATTCATTCTGAGGCAAATAATTCTCCAACACTGAACCTGGAAACCAAACATGTTACGTGCTCCTTAAATACAATGGTGAGACAAGCATAGGAAAGACATTCCCATTTCCAAAAAGAGAAATACCAAAGAAGAAAGGAAAGGCAGGTCCCAGATAAGTCCAGAACCTAAGTGGGAGAATAATACCTTAAACCTTAAGGCTCAAGATTAATCCTCTTTGGCTCAATGCTCTGCCTTCCAGGCCTACAAAGGTGGCAACATCACCCCTATACAGAGTGGCACTGTGGTGGGTAGAGAGTGGCCCACGATGGGAGGTGGCACTGGGCAGCCTATATTCAGGTCCACAATTGCCAGCTGTCCCTCCTTTGAAATGGCTCTAGGCCTTGCACTCTGGACCTGTGATGGGCCTATTGATGTCTGAATTGCTTTCTGGGGATTCTTCTGTTGTCTTGGAGAATAGCTGCTGGCTTCCTGCAGCTAATATCCAACTTCCTCGCTCGCACAAAATAGTAGAACATGAACACAATTCAGCAAAATTATTTACTACTTTATCATAAGGATCATCTTTCCTCCAGTGTCCAATAGCATGTTCATCATTTTTGACTGGTACCTCATCAGAAAGACCTTTATCATCCATGTTTTCACTGACATTCTGTTTAGGATTACTTAAGTATCCTCTAAGAAGATGGAGGCTTTCTCTGTAGCTCTCCTCTTTTCTTTCTGAGCTCATTCGGGTTGCTGTAACAAAAATACCAGTAGACTGGGTGGCCTAAAAAACAAACATTTATTCTCACAGTTTTATTTTTTAATTTTAAAATTAATTTATTATTTATTTTTGGTGGTGTTGGGTCTTTGTTGTTGTGTGCAGCCTTTCTCTAGTTGCAGCAAGCGGGGGCTACTCTTTGTTGCGGTGCGTGGGCTTCTCATTGCGGTGGCTTCTCTTGTTGCAGAGCATGGGCTCTAGGCGCACGGGCTTCAGTAGTTGTGGCACATGGGCTCAGTAGTTGTGGCTCGCGGGCTCTAGAGCGCAGGCTCAGTAGTTGTGGCTCCTAGGCTTAGTTGCTCCGTGGCATGTGGGATCTTCCCAGACCAGGGCTCGAACCCTTGTCCCCTGCATTGGCAGGCAAATTCCTAACCACTGTGCCACCAGGGAAGTCCCTATTCTCACAGTTTTAGAGGCTGTAAGGTCCAAGATCAAGGTGCCAGCAGATTAGATATCTGGTGAGAGTCCACTTCCTGGTTCATGGATGGTCATCTCCTTGCTGTGTCTCCCCATGGTGGAAGGACAAGGAAGCTCTCTGGGGTCTCTTTTATAAGGAAATTAATTCCATTCCTGAGAGCTCCACTTTTATGATCTTATTACTTCTCAAAGTCCCCATCTTCTGATACCATCATGGGAAGCTTGAATTTCAATATAGGAAACTGGGGCAGGGGGTGGGGGAGCACAGACATTCAGCCTATTGCGCTAGTCCTTTCCTCTTAGAATGCTTTTTAAAAAAATGGACAATATCAAGTGCTGGTGAAGAAAGAGAGAAACTGGGACTCATACACTGTTGTTAGGTAAGCAAAATGGAAAAGGGATTGCAGAAAACTTCTAAAGTTAATCAAATACTTACTATACTACTCATCAACCCCATTCCTAATCCCAAGAAAAAATGAGAATTTATGTACACACACAATCTGCTACATGAAAGATTATGGCAGCTTTATTTATAATTACCTCAAGCTAGAAATAACTCAAATATTTATCATTTTGTGTATGGTAAACAATCTGTGGTACACTCATACAATGGAATATCACACTATATTAGTACTCAGCAATCCCATTTGCATTATTTTAAGTGACAAAAGTCAGATTCAAAAGGTTACCTACTGCTTGTTTCTAGTTATATTACAACCTGAAAAAGTCAAGAAGGACAGAAGAAAAGATCAGTGATTTTCTGGGACTAAGAGTGTGTGAGGGAATTGACTGAAAATGGGCTGAAGGGAACATTTGGGATGGTAAAAATTATTTATGTTTTGAATATGATAGTCATTACTCAGCTATGCATTTGCTCAAATTCACAGAATTGTGTACCTAAAAGTGGGAAAATTTTTATGTTAATGAATTATACATCAATGAACCTGACTTTTATTTTTTTTTAAATTTTTTTTAACATCTTTATTGGGGTATAATTGCTTTACAATGGTGTGTTAGTTTCTGCTTTATAACAAAGTGAATCAGTTATACATATACATATGTTCCCATATGTCTTCCCTCTTGCGTCTCCCTCCCTCCCACCCTCCCTATCCCACCCCTGAAAATATTTTTTAAAATGAAGATGGGGAATTCCCTGGCAGTCCAAGGGTTAGGACTCCACGCTCTCACTGCCGAGGGCCCAGGTTCAGTCCCCAGTCAGGGAACTAAATCCCACAAGCTGCATGGCACAGCCAAAAAGATAAATAAATAAATGAAATAAATTCATTTTCAGATAAACAAAAGCTGAGTGAATGAGTCGCTGGCAGACCTACACTACAAGAAAAGTTAAGAAAAGTTGTTTGGGTAGAAGGAAAATGATAAAAAGGTGGACACTAGGATCCATACAAAAGAAGAAAGCACACTGGAATATACATGTAAATGTAAGAATTTTTTCCTCATTTCTTAATGTCTTTCAAAAACTGAAGCAAAAATAATAGTTATGGGCTTCCCTGGTGGCGCAGTGGTTGAGAGTCCGCCTGCC
>NW_020837969.1:26811783-26825984 GCF_003676395.1 Aethalodelphis obliquidens | reverse complement strand
CTTGCAGGGTAAGGCTTAGAAAGTAAACTGCAGTTAATTTTGGTCAATTTTAGTGTTTAGCTCATTACTTGCTGCCCTGTGACAGGCAGCTGTGCACTTGTTCCTGGAGAAGCTTGAGGGAGCCAGGGTGGGCAATAAGGACCCTGTCCTCCAGTATTGGGGATCCATGTTCTGACTGCTTCTTCTGATCACAGAGGTGCAGACAATGAGGTGAGCAGATACTTTTGTTCTCCCAACCTTGTTGCAAGCCCCTCCTTTTCCAGCTAAAGTGACTTCCAGTGGATTTAAAGGGCTAGTGTACGTTTTTTGTCTCTTCATCATTTACTCTTTTTCTCCTTTTGGGAACCAGATATTAAAGGCTAGTACATTCAAAAGCAACCATATATATAGGGGAAATTAGGAAGTCACCATACATGCTCAGGGGAAGGCACAGGATCAGAAGAGACCTGAGAAGGCCTTAAGTTTACACCTCAGGCTGATCCTCAGCATGTAGACAGCCTAAAATTAAAACAAAACAAAACAAAACCAAAAAACAGCAAAGCCCAGAAAATGGGGAGAATATTATTTCCAGAGTTATCATATCATTATATATGAATGTCTAATTTTCAACAAAAAAATCACAAGCCATACCAAAAACAAAAACAAAATCAGGAAAGTATGGCCCATTCAGAAGAAAAAAATAAGCCAACAGAAACTGTCCCAGAGTAAGACCAGATGGCAATTTTCTTAAAGATGCTCGAAGAACTGAAGAAAGTTGTGTAGAAAGTCATGAAAACAATATATGAACAAATGCAAATATCAATGATGAATTAGAAGACCTAGAAAGAAACCAAAAAGAAATTCTGGGGTTGAAAATTACAACTGAAATAAAAAATTTACTAAAAGGATATAAAGACAGATTTGAGCAGGCAGAAGAAAGAATCAGTGAACTTGAAAATAGTACAATTTAAATTATTGAGTCCGAGGAACAGAAAAAAAAGAAGAAAAAAAAGTGAACACAGCCTAAGGACCTGTGGGACACCATCGAGGAAACTAACGTATGCATTGTGGGAGTCCCCGAAGGAGAAGGGAGAAAAGGAGTAAAGAGATTATTTGAAGAATAGTCATAAACTTCCCAAGTTTGATGAAATACCTAAATATACATCCACAAATTGGATGTATGAATATACATTGAAGAAGCTCAATGAATTCCAAGTAGGATGAACTTAAAGAGACCATTACCAAGACACATTATAATCAAACTTTCAAGTGGAAAAGAAAGACTTTATATATTATTAAAAGGTTTAGTACAGCAAGATGATATAACAATTATAAATATTTATGCACCTAATAGCAGACCACCAAAATATATGAAGCTGGCACATGGATGAACGAGGACAATATTCTAAGTGAAATAAGCCAGTCACAATTAGAGTAGCCAACATCATAAAGACAGCATGTAGAATGGGAGCTGCCGCGGGCCAGGGGGAGTGGTAAACAGGGGAGTTATTACTTACTGGGTATAGAGTTTCAATTTTGAAAGATGAAAAGAGATCTGGAGATGGATGGTGATGATGGCTGCACAACAATATGTATGTACTTAATGCCACTGACGTGTACAAATAAAGATGATTAAGTTGATACATTTTATGTTGTATATACCACAAAAGAATTAAAAATAAAAATAAAAAGACTGAGAGGAGAAAAACTGGCAATAACACCTTTTAAAAGGAATGTTGCTATAACAAAGAGCAGAAACAAGGGCCTGACAGCTGGGATGGAAAGAGGATAAAGAGTTACATTTTTATATGGGAGAAATTATGTTTGAATACTGATTGGAATGATCCAGTAGAGAGGATGGTATAGGACAAAGAGGGAGGAATTCTGGGAATGAACACTTGAGTAGGTGAGAGAGTTTATTGCAAAGTGGAAAGGCTGGCCTTAGGTAGCAATAAAAATATTTACTATTTAGAGCCATATAATAGTAGTAATATCTAGAGCAATATAATAATAACTGACAGATTTAGCACTTACTGGGTGTCAGGTGTTATTCAAAGCATTTCATACATAAATACATGTTTCCCTGATAACAATAATATAAGGATATGAGATAGTTGCAATTCCTATGCCCCTTTTACAAACAAGGAAATTAAGGCACAGAGAGGTTATGTAGCTTGCTCAGTTATGCAGTTAGACAGTATGATTCCAGACTCTGTTCACTAACAAGATAGATGCACTTATAATTTTGATCAGGAAATTGAGGCTCAGATAGGTCCATGAACTTGCCCAGGGTCACAGAGCTATCAAATGTGGAGCTGGATATATCAGACCAAAGACAAAGTTCCTTCCAGGACCCCATGTTGCTTTACCTCTGCAAATAATCCTAGCACACGTCAAACCCTAACTTACCACACTTCTCTAGACTGTAGTTTTATTGGTGTAAAACTGACACCAGAGAGCCTGAATATGCACCCTATCTCTGCCGCGTCCCTGCTGTGTGTGCTTAACCTGAGTTCCTTGATCTCTACGTGTTTCCTGTTTTTTATCTGAAAAGTGAAAATAATAATACTTAACTCCAATGGTTATCATGAGGATTAAATAATTTATAATAATGTTCTTCATACAATAATAAATTTATGCGTTAGCATTTAAAATTTTTATGCCATGCATTTTCAATAATCATAATTATCTCATTCATGCAATGCATTGTTAACAAAAGCTTACTGAATTCTGCATAGTTATAGTGCCGTGTGCTAGGACACGTGGGATATAAACATGAATTAAACTGTACTATATATAAACATAGAAATATAAATGTATACACACATATGTAAAGAGAGCCATATAATTTTTAATTTGGAAAACACAATTTGAATTACCAACTCCAAGCTCTTCGCTTCGCCCCATCTTAATGAACTCTCAATGCCTGACTGCACAAATGACTCAAAAGTGTCATAGTCAGGGTTGTACTTCCCACATTGCCTAGTACAAGCCCAGTCCACAGTAGGTATTTAATAAATGTTTGTTTAGTGAAGAGATCTGAAAGTAGCAGTCCTGAAAGGTAGAATGATCTGAGTGCCACAGGAAGAGCTGCCTGGGATGTGCTTCACCCCCCAGCTGAGCAGTACAGCATCCCTAAATTAATGCTGAGCGCTAGGCCTATCTGGACATTGGGGATGCTGATGCCAATAAGGCAGTGTCAGGCAGAGAGGGAGGCACTCATCATTTCCAGAAAACTGCATGGATGCAGAGTGTGAAAGATGCATCACGAGCCACTAAAGCACCTTTTGTTACTGACTATTCACAGGCTTGTCATCTGGCTTCTGACAAGAGAATGTAGTTTTCCAAAGTGGAATCATTTTCCTAGGTAAATGTATTTGTGATCTATTCCACTTTGATGGAACTGACGTAGTACTTGCTGTTGGATGCCTTCCACGTGAAGATTTATCATTTAATTATAACTAAGAACACTGACTAAATCCCAGCTGCTTGGGGAAATTACTTACCCAAAATGCAGGATTCTCAGTAAAAGGCCAGGAGCTTATTTCTGATCCATAGACTCAAGATTTTGATTCTCTAAAAGTGACAAACGTTTCAGGCTCCAAGAAGGAGAGAAGGCCTAATTATGAGGTACATAATATATTCCAAATTAGAGAAGCACAAACAGGACCCACTTTGAAAGGCATTTTAGTGGTTTGAAGAGATCAGATGTATTAATTCCTCCCTCCACGTGGCTAGCACAAACCTCTATCAGCTGTGACCTATAGCATCCTGGAAAATGTATCTCTCAGTGCCATGTGGGTAACCACACTGCTTAATTATTCTGTTCTGGTGAAAGGAAACACAGAATGTTGCTTCTGGGCTTTTCATCTTTTGCTCTCATAACTTCAAAACAGCATTAAAGGGATGGAGCTTCCAGGCAGCCTATTTCATTAAGGAAATTAATTCAACAGAGAGGTTTGGGGCTTTCACCATTCGTTGCTACGATGGATTCCTCAGATCTGGATGTAAGCACTGGAGGCAGTTTCCCACAAGGAAGCATTCGGTACTGTTTTACCACGTGGAATTTTGAGCAGTGGTTCTCAAATCTGGTTATACGTTAGAATTCTTGAGGATCTTTTAAAAAATACCAAAGCGGGACTTCCCTGGTGGCAGAGTGGTTAAGAATCCGCCTGCCAATGCAGGGTACATGCGTTCGAGCCCTGGTCCGGGAAGACCCCACATGCCGTGCAGCAACTGAGCCCGTGTGCCACAACTACTGAGCCTGCGCTCTAGAGCCCATGAGCCACAACTACTGAAGCCTGCGTGCCACAGCTACTGAACCCCGTGCACCTAGAGCCCGTGCTCCACAACAAGAGCAGCCACCACAATGAGAAGCCCGTGCACCGCAACGAAGGGTAGCCCCCACTCGCCGCAACAAGAGAAAGCCCACACGCAGCAACGAAGACCAAACGCAGCCAAAACTAAATTAATTAATTAAATAAAAATAAATTTTAAAAAATAAATAAAATAAAATAAAAAATACCAAAGGTTTGCTCCCCACCGCATAGATTCTGATTTAATCAGTTTGAGGTATAGTCTGGGCACTGGTGTGTCTTAAAGGCTCCCCAGATGATTCGTATGAATAGACATTGTTGAGAATCACTGCACACTGTAAGATTTTCCAAGTCAATGTTGAGCCATGAGGAAGAAGAATATTGAATGGGGAACATCTCTGATGGAAGCTGAACTTTCTCCTTGGCTCCAGCTTCAAATGGACATGTGACCTCACCTTCTGCAGGTGATCCTAAATTTTGGACTCTAGTAACATCTTTCCCCCACACAACATTGTTCTTTTGGCCAGAAGGAACTGGTGGCCTACAGGTGCTAATCCTGGGCTCCTTCATCTGCCCCTGTTGGTGTCTCACCTCAGCTCTGGTTAAATTACCTTTATTTTAAATACTTAGAGAGATTCCTTTTTACTGGATGGCCTCTGATGGCTATATCTCCCATCTTTAGAACATTCTGCCCCAAACACTACATTCCTCTCAAGTTGCAATCACATTTCCTTATTCCCATTACAATTCATCGATATTTGTTTTTATTTCCTCTTCTCATATTTTGCCTTAATCTTTCCTGATCAATCTTTTATCTTCAATCCAACCAAGCTGTTCTTCTCATAGAATCAATTATGAAATGTAATAGATACTCTGTCACATGTTACTTGACTTCTCAGCAGCACTGGACAAAAGTTGATTACTCTCTCTTTTTGAAAGGCTTTTATCACTTGGTTTATGGGGTTCCTCTTTTTCTATTGGCCACTCCACCTTAGTCCCTTTTTCTGGATCCTCTTGAACTTCTAAACTCTAAGTAGAGTCAAAGTGCCAAAGGGATCAGTCCTTGATTCTACCAGTGATGCCACCTGAGACAGAGGGCCTGGGAGAAGCATCTTGGTTTTCATTCCTCTTGTCCTCCAATCTTCCACCCATTTTCTCTCATTGGCCAAACCCAGCAGGAAACACAGCCCATCAGGGCCAGACCCTGCAAATCCAGGAAGGTCAAAGCAGTAGATAGCATACGGGAAATGTTACTGTACATTTCTTTACTTCCAGGAATGACCAGTAAAAAAGGACAAATTGATGATGCAGAAGAAAGAGAACAAGGAGCAAATATGGTTTATTAGCAACTAAAGGTGTCTACACCACTCCAGATCTACTCTTTTCCACCTTGGTAAAGGTACCAACATACATCTCATTGCCTGGTCCCCAAATACTTGAGTCTCTTTACCTCACACCCACATCCATCTGATCCATCAGCAAGTCCTATTAGCTTTATGCGATAATGTAGCTTAAATCCAAGCACATCTCACTATCTCTTTGTTAGGCTTAACCTCGTCATCCATTGCCAGATTACTCCAATGGCTTCTTATAAGGTCTCTGCTTTCATTGTATTGCTTGCAATCCCTTGCCTACATAGAAGCCAGGGTCCTTACAAATAAAATCTAAACAGATCTTGTTATTCCCTTGTTTTAAATGTTTAGCCTCAGGCCCACAGCCCAAACTCATGCCTCTGTCATTAAGCAACGCAGAGGCCCTGCAAAGAACACAAGCAAACAAACTCATTCTCCAGAGCCCTATGAGGTTGATCTGACTGCCTCTTGCTTTCCTGTCCCCTTTATCACCACACTATAGTCACACTGGCCTTGTCTTCTTGGACATGTCCACCTTATTTAAATCTCAGAGAATCTGCAATTGTTGTTCCTTTAACCCAGCCTTCCTTCACCCACACCTGTCACGTCTTGTCCCCATAATTTATTCAGATTTCTTTTCAGAAGTTATCTCCTCATAGAGGCCTTCCATGCCCATATGTGTAAAAGACAGCCCTGAAGTTAGTCTCCTTTTCATTTGGTTTACTTTCCTTGTTATCATATTTATCTACCTTGACATTACATTGTATATTTAGGGCATATCGTTTCTTTTTCCCTCTAAAATGTGAGCAAATTTTTCTTATCTTGATCTCTGTTATTGATCCCAGTAACATGAGCAATAGCTAGCACACAGTACAGGCTTAATACATTTTTGAATAAATAAAAGAAACAATCAATGAATGTATGGTGGGAATTTGCTCTTGCCAGAGCTGAAATTGCCCCTCGTGTAAATGCCTAAGACTCTGCCAATGAAGTTATTTCCAATGACTCTATAAATCTCGCCATGTCAGAGTGTTGCTGAGTTCCATGCAGAAGGCAGAAGAGTGACTTTCTGCCAACCCCCATCTCACACATGGGCTCCTAAACCGTATTTATTTTGATCAGTGTTCTCAAAGTTTCCGAAAACGACTCCTCCAGACACTAGCCCTAACCCCACACTCAGACTCTCAGCCTTACGTGGAAATTGTTCCATCTACTTTCTGTCCTTTTGCAAATCATAGAGATTAAACTCAGCCCGAGGGGCCAGGCAAAAAACAGTTACCATACCATCACCTGGTCTCTTGTCTCTAATTGTACCTCCTGAGCTCCCAAATCAGACACTCTTAGATTTCATCGTCAGTGGAGGAAAGCATTCTTGGCACAGAGAAGAGGGTGTGCTAAGAATGCAGCATCTAATCTCCAGCAGAGCCCCCCAACTTATTCTGTACCAGTTAAATACATCTCAAGAAATACAGGTTATACAAAGGCAAGGCACACTGGCCTATTCATGACAAAATGATATGATGTCTGAGATTTGCTTTAAAATAACACAGTGGAACTACAAGAGGCTGAGATGAAACAAGATTGGCAGATAATTGTTATTTTGCATCTCAGTGATGGGTACCTGAATGTACCCATATGCACTCTTTTCTTTACATTTATGTTTGAATCCTTCCACAATTAAAAGCCAAAAGAAAGAAAGAAACAGGCAAAAGAAAGGAAGTATAGGTTCAGCACCAGCAGAACACCAAACACCTTTCAGCTTTGTAATTCAGAGTTGTCTGGCATTATATTTCTGATGAAATCCCCCAGCAAACACAGACTCCAAAGACTACATCTTCTCTCCTTTTTGACAAGTGATTCTCCCTTGAGAGACACAAGTTCTCAATTCTAAATGAAATGGCACCAAAATGTACCCAAATCCATCTTTCTTGTTGTCCTCTTTGAGACAGAGTTTGTAAATGTATCTAGACTCTTTCTGAGGAGCTGTTAGTGGTGATGAAACGGGGACTCTGAGTGAGAATGGCAGGCCAGGCACACACAAGATCGACTTGTCAAAGTCCTCACACGGAGGGTGCCTTTTCTGCAACCAAATGATTCAATTAGAGGGTCATTGGCAGCAGCAGCTGCATGCAGTGATGCTCATGGGATCTTCCATAAGCAGAATGAATAGGTCTACTCTCATCATTTGTGGTCCTAGATTTCACTGGCTGGAATTTATACGAAACTTGGAGGAAAATGGTTTCTTATTTAGATGCAATGCATCAGCCTTCCTGGTCCCTTCTCTTTGATATTCTTTTCTAAACAGCATGCACTCACCCAACTGGCCACCTGCCCACGCATGGCCTTATTAAGCTTTCCCTTTGGGCTGTCCAGAATGATTCTTTTCTACTTTCACCCAGGGTCTAACCTAGTGTTCCTAATCAATTTATGGGTGAAAAATTCAGGCAGCCAAGCTAAGCCATTCTGGGGCTGTCTCTTATGAGAGAGCTGGTGCTCTTGTTAGAATTTCTTCTGGTCTTAACAATTAAAAAAAAAAAATCCTTTCTTAAGTGCCCTTTCTTCCTGCTGATGTTTCTGACCCAAAACAGGGAAGAGCATTGCAATCAACACTGGAAACTCTTTGTTCTTTGGGCTCCAGAGTGGACACTCCTGCAGTCACTGTGTTAATCAGCAGCAAACTTCTGTGTCATGGTGATTTTTCAGTAGGTCTGCCTACTCATGGGCAGAAGGATGTTCATAAACCACAGGGAAAACTTCCGGCAGAGGAACCAAGGGCTCAGACTTCAGCAAGCTAATTACTGCACTCTGAAGCAGGCCACGTTGGCCTGAGGTGAAGTCGTGAGGTAGCTGGCATCTGTCTGCCTCGCGGCATCACTTAGATTTTTCCTTCCTTCTTGCTCCTTATTCTTGCTTTTTATTATCTATTTCCCTGCTAGGTGCCTAGAATTTCCATGCCGCTCCAATTTTTTCCACACTTAAAAATGAATTTATTCTACAGTACCACAGATTTTAATACTAGTATCTGACTTCTCACAGGAGAATTTGAAAGAGAAGAGCCCAAAAGGAATGGATGGTGGAATTTTAGTACTGAGGACGCTCTGGAAAGGGTAAACTTTTCCTTTTAGAGAATTTCACCAGACTCTTCACAGCTAGACAATGTAATGAAGGGGTTATCTCGGAGACCTAACTTCTCATCTTTACTCTGGTGATAATTAGCTTAGTGACTGAGGAGAACTGACTTACCCATCTAGACCTCTTTCTTCACTTGCATAAAATGAAAGTCTGGAGCCATAATGTCCCAGAGCCCAGCATTACACCTGCACACAGTAGGCGTGCTTTCTAAGTGTGTGCTAAATGAATGAAGGGAAACTACTTCCAGCCTTATCATTCTATGACACCAACTCACATCTTAAAGCGACGATCTACTGATGTGTCTGCCTTGGCTTGGATCAACCACTTGACCAACGTGCTTACAAATTCCATTTGCTTGGTTGGAAACTTACAGAAGATGGGGCCACATTCTTGGGTAGTTCAAATTCTTATAGAGAAATTTCAAAGGGAGCTTGCAACTGAAAGACAGTTGGTTCAAGATTTGTGCCAGGAATAGGACAGGTTTATAGTAAACAGTATAGGTGAGTTATAGAATATAAAGTATCCATATAAAGTATAAAATAATAAGGAATACACAATATAAAGTAATAAAGGGTCATATCTACAGCTTAGCATACATAGAATATGTGCTTTAAAGCTTCAGACCCTTCACCGAGGTGGTCAGTGGGTGCTTCTACAAGGCATTTCTTACAAGAGTTTGCATTTTCTGGAATATTGCAGGAAATAATATCAATGATGCTAACTTTCTGTGGATTTTTAGGCCATTGAGAATCATACCTGCTAGAGCACTTTCTTTTCTTTCACACTGTATTCATATTCATTCATTCATTTACTCAATAAGTTTTCATTTGAAGACATATTAAGTGCCAACTACACTATGAATTATGGTAGCTATAAAGATGAAGAAAATACAGCCCTTATTACTGTGAGTCTCACAGTATGGTCACAAAGATGGATAAGTAAACATAATTACTTCAATACAGTATTGCAACAGTTACATTTAAATAATGCGATTCAATACTTTGAAATGATATGGAAGAACAGGGAAAAAGTACCTAAGTCTTACTAGCTGGGGTGTTAGGAGTGACCGGCTGAAGTGCTTTGAGCACTTCTAAATATGGAGAAGTAGGGAAGAGCATGGAAATCCATACCCCGCCCCTTTTCCCCCAAATAAACTGAATTATTTCTCCTATTTGGGATGCAAGAACATCAGGGGATAAGACTGAAGCTGTTGGCAGAATTCACTTTGTGAAGGAATTGAAGAGTTGGGATTTTATATTTTAGTCATTAGGGAGTTTGGAGTCCCTTTGGAAAAAAAGATCAGTTAGCCTTTGCCATTCCTATAAATGTCACAATTGTAATTGGTTATACACTCCAGAAACTGGTACTAGTGATAGACATACTCTTGGGCCTGAAAACACATCTCGGGGCACATCACTTATGATTTTTAAAATTTAACTGCCACATACATTAAGCCTAGAATTATACTCAAAGTTGATTACCATATAAAGGAAGTTTACAAAGACATATCTGCTTACCTTGAGATCATTCAAGAAGCTAAGATAAGGATACAAAGAGAATAAGGAGGAAAGTCATAACATATAAATAAGGGCTACATTGTATGACACCTACTCTCACACTAAGCCCTTAGTGGGAGAGATCACTGGAATTTAGAATAGTAGTCCCAGGATCGGTGGAAAAGGTAGGCCTCCAGCTTAACTTCGAAGAATGAATGAATTCAAATAAGCAAGGGAGGAGGCTATAGCATTAACCTTGGGAGATTACATGAATAAAGACTTAAAAGTGGAATTTACTATAACATTTGTTGATAAGATTAATCATTTGCTTGCTTTGCATTAACTAACCAAAGTCCATACATTATTCAGATTTCTTTAGTCTTATCTGAATGTCCTCTTTCGTTCCAGGATTCCAACCAGTATACCACATTCTATTTGGTCATCATGTCTTCCTGTCTTGTGAGAGTTTTTCAGACTTCCTTGTTTTTGACAATCTTGATAGCTTGGAGAAGGATTGATCAGGTATTTTGTAGAATGTACCTCAGCTGAGATTTGTCTGGAATTTGTCTCATTAGACTTGGGTACAGGTTCTTGAGAGGAAGACCACAGAACTAAAGTGTCATTTTCATCACATCACATCAAGGGTACACACAGCAACATGACATCACTGTTGATGTGAACCTTGATCACCGGGCTGAGGTAGTGTTCATCAGCTTTCTTCACTGTAAAGTTAATGTCCTACTCCCACCCCCACTTTCCATATGGTGTTCTTTAAAACGGTGTCACCATATGCAACCTAAATTTAAGGAGAATTATACTCCACTTCCTTGAGGGCAGAGTATCTACATAAATTATTTGGAATTCTTTCGCCTCATTTACTTATTTGTTCAATTTATCATTTAGCTAAATCTGTATGCACCCATGGGTCTTGATTTTATACTTTTGGTTATAATCCAATGCTTCTCAATTATTTTGTTACTCAAATTGTTCCAGCTTTGGCCATTGGGAGCTCTATCAGTTGGCCACTACTTCCCTTTCCCATATCCCTTGTGTTTTTGGTTTTTAGTTAGTTAGTTTGTTTTTAACAGTTCCTCATTTTTGGTCACTTCATGATACTCTGGGCTCATCTTGTTTATTTCCTAGCCTAGTTCTAGATTCAGTCATTTCTCAAAGTTGCCCTCATTCCTTTAATGGAGAATGGTATTAGAAACCAAGGTCAAGGTATTAGGAGTGCTCGCTGCTGCTGGTGTCTCCTTGCTTCCAGGTCCTCTTAACTGATAGAGCAAGGGAATATATGTGTGTATGCTAACCCATGTCTAGACATATATCTAAAAATATTTCTATATGTAACAATCTGTATCTATATTAAGCTAAACATGAGTGCATACTGATATCTCCAATTCAAATCCATTTTCACATGAATCATTCCAGTCTCCTCCCCTTCCTTACCTGTCATCACTTCTCAAGCAATGAGAAACCTGGCTTCCATTATTCATTGCCCATTTACTTATTTGTTCAATTCTAGTATACAAGAAGAAGTATCAGAATTATTAGTCCATATCCCTGTGGGACAATTTTATCAACTAGAACACAATTCTTATGTAGAGTTTCTTTTGCCTTTAGCTTAACAGATTCCACTCATTTCCAAAGTTAGTTAAATCAGCAATTTTCCCCCATCCCCTATAATGAAGTTGTTTTATACATTTGTAATAGTGTTAGATTGTTTTGTCACTTTCTGCATTCCATCCTGGGATTCTCCTGACCTCCTAAATGTTGTTTATGTAAGTTGCATCCATTAAATCCTGTAAAGTTCTACGGGTTGTGACAGATGTATATTGCCATGTATTCACCATTACAGTATCACACAGGATAGTTTCTCCACCCTAAAAATTCCCATGTTTCACTTATTGAACTTTCTCTCCCCTGTTCCCAAATCTCTGGAACCACTGATCTTTTTTATTGTTTTTGCATCCTTTTTTGGTTTGCCTTTTCCAGAATGTCAAATAATTGGAGTTATACAACATGTAGCTTTTCACACTAGCTTCTTTCACTTAATAGTATGTACTTAAGATTCATTCATGTCTTTTTGTGGCTTGATAGTTCATTTTTTATTATTGCTGAATAATATTCAATTGTATAGATATATACCACAGTTTGCTTATCTATACACATATGGAAGCACATTTTGGTTGCTTCCAGTTTTTGGTAATTACAAATAAAGCTGCTATAAACATTCAAGCACAGGTTTTAGCGTGGACATAAGTTCTGATCAGTTCGGTAAATATCTAGGAGCCTGATTGTGGGACTGTATAGTAAGATTATGTTTAGCTTTGTAAGAAATTATCAAACTATCGTCGAAAGTGATTGTACCATTTTGCATTTCCACGAGTAGTGACTGAGAATTACCGTTGCTCCACATCCTTGCCAACATTTGGTACTGTCCTTTAAAAAAAATTTTTTTTGAAAAATTTTAGCCATTCTAGTAGGTATTAGCGGTATTTCATTTGCTGTTTTAATTTGCAATTCCCTAATGAAAATGATGATGAACTTCTTTTCATATGTTTATTTTCCAACTGTATATCTTCTTTGGTGATGTCTCTGCTCAGGACTTTTGCCCATTTTTTAATTGGGTTGTTTGTTTTCTTACTGTTGAGTTTTATGAGGTCTTTGTATATTTTGGATAACAGTCCTTTGTTACATACGTGTCTTGCAAATATTTTCTGCCAGTCAGTGGCTCATCTTTTTATTCTCTTAACAGTGTCTTTCACACAGCAAAAGTTTTCTTTTTATTTTAATAAAGTCCCACTTACTTTTTCTTCAATCTCACTTTTTGTGTTGTACCTAAAAACTCATTGCCACTTCTAAGGTCACTTAAATTTTCTCCTGTGTTTTCTTTTAGAGATTATATAATATTGCATTTTATATTTAAGCCTATGATCCATTTTGAGTTAATTTTTGTGAAAGGTGTAAGATATTTCTTTAGGCTATTTTTTTTCTTTTATATTTGGGCATCCAGTTTTCCCAGCATAATTTGTTGAAAAAACTCTCCTTTCTCCATTGACTGTCCCATGCTCCTTTGTCAAACATTAGTTTGACTATATTCAACTGGATCTCTATCCTGTTCCATTGCTCTGTATGTCTGTTCTTTCACTAATATTATACTCTGTTGATTACTCTACTTTTATGGTTAATTCTTAAAGACAGTGTGAGTTCTCCAACTATGTCTTCTTCAATATTGTGTTGGCTATTCTAGGTCACCTGCTTTTCCACATAAATGCAAAATCAGTTTATGTTAATATTTGTAAAATATAGGGACTTTGTTTGGGATTGCATTAAATCTCTGGATCAAGTTGGGAAAAATCAAGATCCTAATAATACTGAGTCTTCCAATATGAACACAAAATATCTCGCCATTTATTATCAGATAGTCTTTGATTTTTTTCCCATCACAGTTTTGTAGTTTTCTACATACAGATCCTCTACATATTTTGTTAGATTTGTACTTAACAATTTAATTTTTTGGGTGCTTTATAAATGGTATTTTTCTTTTATTTAAAAATCTAATCGTTAGGCTTCCCTGGTGGTGCAGTGGTTAAGACTCTGCCTGCCAATGCAGGCAACACGGGTTCGAGCCCTGGTCCGGGAAGATCCCACATGCGGCAGAGCAACTAAGTCCGTGCACCACAACTACTGAGCCTGCGATCTAGAGCCCGCGCTCTAGAGCCTGCGAGCCACAACTACTG
The DNA here is from genome assembly GCF_003676395.1 of Aethalodelphis obliquidens. Lineage (NCBI taxonomy): Eukaryota > Metazoa > Chordata > Mammalia > Artiodactyla > Delphinidae > Aethalodelphis > Aethalodelphis obliquidens. The sequence continues at coordinate 26,811,966 of NW_020837969.1, read as the reverse complement.
AGCCCACATGCCACAACTACTGAAGCCCATGCACCTAGAGCCCGTGCTCCGCAACAAGAGAAGCCATCACAATGAGAAGCCCGCGCAATGCAACGAAGAGTAGCTCCTGCTCGCCGCAAGAAGAGAAAGCTGGTGTGCAGCAACGAAGACCCAGTGCAGCCAAAAAAAAAAAAAAAAAAAAAA